>NC_058524.1:460416028-460744778 GCF_904849725.1 Hordeum vulgare subsp. vulgare | reverse complement strand
GTGGCATGTTATACAGTTTGGAAACGGGGCTCCAAAGGCGTTTTGAGCAACACGGTGCATATGAGATGTTTCAAGAGCTGAAACTGGTTTTTCAAGATCATGCCCGTGTCGAGAGATATGAAGTCTCTGACAAGTTCTTTAGCTGTAAGATGGAGGAGAACAGTTCTGTCAGTGAGCACATACTCAAAATGTCTGGGTTACACGGTCGTCTGACTTCACTTGGAGTCGAACTTCCGGATGATGCTATCATTGACAGAATCCTCCAGTCTCTCCCACCAAGCTACAAAGGTTTTGTGCTGAACTACAACTTGCAAGGGATGGAGAAAACCATTCCCGAGTTGTTCTCGATGCTCAAGTCTGCAGAAGTAGAAATCAAGAAAGAGCATCAAGTGTTGATGGCCAACAAGACCACCAGTTTCAAGAAGGGCACGGGTAAGAAGAACTTCAAGAAAGACGGCAAAGCCATTGCCGCACCCGGTAAGCCAGATGTCGGGAAGAAGAAAAAGAATGGACCAAAGCCTGAGACTGAGTGCTTCTATTGCAAGGGAAAGGGTCACTAGAAGCGGAACTGCCCCAAGTACTTAGCGGACAAGAAGGCCGGCAAAGTTAAAGGTATATGTGATATACATGTTATTGATGTGTACCTTACCAGCGCTCGTAGTAGCTCCTGGGTATTTGATACCGGTGTTGTTGCTCACATTTGCAACTCAAAGCAGGAACTACGGAATAAGCGGAGACTGGCCAAGGATGAGGTGACGATGCGCGTCGGGAATGCTCCAAGGTCGATGTGATCGCCGTCGGCACGCTACCTCTACATCTACCGTCGGGATTAGTTTTAAACCTTAATAATTGTTATTTAGTACCAGCTTTGAGCATGAATATTGTATCAGGGTCTTGCTTCATGCGAGACAGCTAATCATTTAAGTCAGAGAATAATGGTTGTTCTATTTATATGAGTGATATGTTTTATGGTCATGCTCCACTTGTGAATGGTTTATTCTTGATGAATCTCGATCGTGATGTTACACATATTCATAGTGTTACTACTAAAAGATGTAAAGTTGATAATGATAGTCCCACATACTTGTGGCACTGCCGCCTTGGTCATATCGGTGTTAAGCGCATGAAGAAGCTCCATACTGATGGACTATTAGAGTCTCTTGACTTTGAATCATTTGACACATGCGAACCGTGCCTCATGGGAAAGATGACTAAGACTCCATTCTCAGGAATAATGGAGAGAGCGACCGACTTATTGGAAATAATACGTACTGATGTGTGTGGTCCAATGAACGTTGAAGCTACCGTTATGTTCTCACTCTCACCAATGATTTGAGTAGGTATGGGTATATCTACTTGATGAAGAACAAATCGGAGACATTTGGAAAGTTCAAGGAATTTTAGGGTGAGGTTGAGAATCAACGTGACAGAAAAATTAAGTGTCTACGATCTGATCGTGGAGGAGAATATTTGAGTCACGAGTTTGGCACACAACTAAGGAAGTGTGGAATCGTTTCACAACTGACGCCGCCTGGCACACCGCAACGCAACGGAGTGTCTGAACGTCGAAATCGCACTTTATTACATATGGTCCGATTTATGATGTCTCTTACCGACTTACCGCTATCATTTTGGGGATATGCATTAGAAACTGCAACATTCACTTTAAATAGGGCGCCGTCTAAATCCTTTGAGATGACACCGTATGAACTATGGTTTGGCAAGAAACCTAAGTTGTCGTTTCTTAAAGTTTGGGGCTGCAATGCTTATGTGAAGAAACTTCAACCAGAGAAGCTCGAACCCAAAGCGGAGAGATGTGTATTCATAGGATACCCTAAGGAAACTATTGGGTATACCTTCTATCTTAGATCCAAAGGTAAAACCTTTGTTGCCAAGAACGGATCCTTTCTAGAGAAAGAGTTTCTCTCAAAAGAAGTAAGTGCGAGGAAAGTAGAACTTGATGAGGTGATTACATCCCCTCTCGAACCGGAAAGTAGCGCAGCGCGGGAAATTGTTCCTGTGGCACCTACGCCAACTGAAGAGGAAGTTAATGATGATGATCATGAAGCTTCGGATCAAGTTGCTACTGAACCATGAAGGTCCACAAGGGTACATTCCGCACCAGAGTGGTACGGCAACCCTGTGATGGAAATCATATTGTTAGACAACGGTGAACCTTTGAACTATGAAGAAGCAATGGCAGGCCCGGATTCCAACAAATGGCTTGAGGCTATGAAATCCGAGATAGGATCCATGTATGAGAACAAAGTATGGACTTTGGTGGTCTTGCCCGATGATCGGCGAGCCATAGAAAATAAATGGATCTTCAAGAAGAAGACTGATGCAAACGGTAATGTGACCGTTTATAAGGCTCGACTTGTCGCAAAGGTTTTTTGACAAATTCAAGGAGTTGACTACGAAGAGACTTTCTCTCCCGTAGCAAAGCTGAAGTCAGTCTGAATCATGTTAGCAATTGCCGCCTTTTATGATTATGAAATTTTGCAAATGGACGTCAACACAACGTTCCTTAACGGGAATCTTAAGGAAGAGTTGTATATGATGCAACCAGAAGGTTTTGTCGACCCTAAGGGTGCTAACAAAGTGTGCAAGCTCCAGCGCTCCATCTATGGGCTGGCGCAAGCATCTCGAAGTTGGGACATTCGCTTTAATGAGGTGATTAAAGCGTTTGGGTTCATACAGGTTTATGGAGAAGCATGTATGTAGAAGAAAGTGAGTGGGAGCTCTGTAGCTTTCCTCATACTGTATGTGGATGACATATTATTGATGGGGAATAATATAGAGATGTTGGAGAGCATAAAGGCCTATTTGAACAAGAGTTTTTCAATGAAGGACCTTGGAGAAGTTGCATACATATTAGTCATCAAGATCTATAGAGATAGATCGAGACGCCTCATAGGTCTTTCGCAAAGTACATCCCTTGACAAGATATTGAAGAAGTTCAATATGGAACACTCAAAGAAGGGGTTCTTGCCAGTTTGAAGAAACTATGTAATGAATATGGCCATAAGATTGATCATTTGGCTTGAAAGCCATATATCTTTACACATGATAGCCCATTTCAAAGAACACTTATTTAAAATAATTGTCGTATTACAAGTTCATTATTTTTCCTGGTAACTTTGTCACATATAATGACACAATGCAATGGTTTTCCATTTTTTTGAATTTGTTTTGAATTTTCCATGGGCATTTCAAAACGCGGTCAAAACAGCGGGTATGACCGTTCCTACCTAGTGGTTGAATCTTGGAAATATTTTGATGTTTCTATAATAAAATAGATACTTGTGTACCTACAAATTATTTTTAAAAAAAATAAAGGGCAAACTATAATGTAGCTGCAGTTCAAATTTTACCTGCTTTCAGCTGATTCAATGAATTTTTTTCTTTTTCACGAGAGGTCGATAAAAGTTTTGAACACCCAACCATTTTGTCAATTGTACATGAAATATCCCAAACAATGCTCTTTCTGCTGGGTATCTCACCATCTCTTTCCAAGTGATGCTTAACGATTTTCTCTTTTTTTTCTTGCGTCGCTCCTTATTTGGTGGTTGGGTTGTGGTTGGGAGCGATCAGTATTGGGAGTCGTCTTCGCGCATGCGATCACACGGCCTTGCAACATGGCCAATATCGGTTCGCTTGGTTGCCATGGCTACATGAGCGCATGTAATAGGTTTACAATATGCTTATACACTCCTTGACGGTTTATATTTCGTGACAACGCATAAGAATTCAACTAGGTAAGAAGTAAAGCGACAAAAACGAAGTTCGAACGAAGGAGCGGATTGAGATACAAGACAGACAAGGGAGAGCAAGGCTTATCCGGTGGGGAAAAATAAGATGCTTGTCATGGAAAAGTATAGAACGACATGACCTTAATATAACACCTTAAAAAACTACACCTAAAACGGTATTATTATGTTGTCCCATAATAACGTACGGGCATTCAACTAGATGACCACGTAATGCATCGCGTCAAAAAAATATATGATATTAATTTTTTCGGTGGCAACGCACGGGCAATCAACCATCACTTATCCCATTTGCATCACTTGCATGTAAGTAGCTGATTGCAAGGATGTTGGTTAAGGAGATACAAATGACTACTAAGAAGTTTTATTTGTGTGTCTATATGTTATTTGCTATCCCGTGGCAACGCACGGGCATTCAAATAGTTTATTTAAGTGCATAAAAATAGCTAAAAGAATTGGAAATGCAAAATATTATAAAATGTGGTATAAATTAGTGCAAATTTTAGTGATGTCATTTTGCAAAATATTTTTGATAGCTGCTTCATAAAACACTCTCTTTTTAGCACTAAATCATAATTTGAAAAAACCTCACATTTTGAACCAATCAGGAGACAGCCCACGGATCACCCCCACTGTAGTCGATCTGAGCCGTCCACACCCTGCCGTCCACACCCTACCGTCGATCCATTCCACAGATCACCTTTCCTGAAAGCACGCGCGAGGCACACCCTCCAGTCCTCCTCCCTCAGTCTCTCGATCCAGATCCAATCTCTCCGTAGCCTCCCTCTCCCGTAGCTTCGCCTCACCCTGCCGCGGAGCCAGGGCTCCCACGAATCTCCCCACCGCGAGGCGATGGCGTCAACGAGGCTCTCCACCCCCACCCCGTGCCGCCGCCTCCTCGTCTCGCGGTTTCGCCGGTCATCTCCTCGTTCGCTCGTCAAGATTTGCTTTGCTTTTCGTCTCCCCACTACTATTTAATAAATGACATAATAAAAAATGACTTATTTAATAAAAAATGACCTACAGTTAGCTAAGTTCTCTCGTAAATGACATAATAAGGCTTACGTAGCTGCAAGATGACCTATTCCCCCTAACTTAGGTATTAAATGGCCTAGAATTAGCCTAGCTAGATCCAAAATGGCTTAATAAGCATAGTTTGCTCCGGAATGACCTATTTTACCCAAGTTAGCTCCGCAACGACGTATAGTTAGCTAGGGTTCCACCTAGATGACATAATTTGCTTAGTTAGCTCCTAAATGATCTATTTAATAAAACATCACCTGTACTTAGCTAATTATCCTCGAAATGACATAATTAGCTCCAAAAAGGCATTCTAAGCCAATTTAGCCCGAAGAAGGGGACAAGAGGGGAAGAAAGAGGAAAAATTAAAGGAAGGAAGAGGAAGAAGAGGAGAAGAAGAATAAGGAGAGGGAGGAGGATAAGAAGAAGGAGAAGAAGGAGAAGGAGCTCCTCCTTCTCCTTCTCCTTCTTCTTCCTCCTTCTTCCTCCTTCTCCTTCTCCTTCTTCTTTTCTTCTTCTTCTCCTCTTCCTTCTCCTTCACCACCTCCCCCTCCTCCTCCTCCTCCTCCTTCTTCTACTTCTTCATCTCTTTCTCTTCTTCTACGTAGCTTAGACTCATCCAAGAAAGGCTAAATTGGCTAATTATCCTACGAAATGACATAATTAGCTTAGTTAGCTCGAAAATGACCTATTTAATAAAAAATGACCTACACTTAGCTAAGTTCTCTCCTAAATGACATAATAAGGCTTACGTAGCTGCAAGATGACCTATTCCCCTTAGCTTAGGTATTAAATGGCCTATAATTAGCCTAGCTAGATCCAAAATGGCTTAATAAGCATAGTTTGCCCCGGAATGACCTATTTTACCCAAGTTATCTCCGAAACGACATATAGTTAGCTAGGGTTCCACCTAGATGACATAATTAGCTTAGTTAGCTCCTAAATGGTCTATTTAATAAAACATGACCTATAGTTAGCTAATTATCCTTGAAATGACATAATTAGGTCCAAAAAGGCATTCTTAGCCAATTTAGCAAGAAGAAGGGGACAAGAGGAGAAGAAAGAGGAAAAATAAAAGGAAGGAAGAAGAAGAAGAAGAGAAGAAGAAGAAGGAGAAGGAGGAGGAGAAGGAGAAGGAGAAGAAGGAGGAGAACAAGGAGAAGGAGCTCCTCCTTCTCCTTATTCTTCCTCCTTCTTCTTTTCTTCTTCTTCTCCTCTTCCTTCTCCTTCTCCTCCTCCTCCTCCTCCTCCTCCTTCTTTTACTTCTTCTTCTCTTTCTCTTCTTCTACGTAGCTTAGACTCATCCAAGAAAGGCTAAATTGGCTAATTATCCTACGAAATGACATAATTAGCTTAGTTAGCTCGAAAATGACCTATTTAATAAAAAATGACCTATAGTTAGCTAAGTTCTCTCCTAAATGACATAATAAGGCTTACGTAGCTGCAAGATGAACTATTCGTCCAACTTAGGTATTAAATGGCCTGTAATTAGTGTAGCTAGATCCAAAATGGCTTCATAAGCATAGTTTGCTCCGGAATGACCTATTTTACCCAAGTTAGCTCCAAAATGACGTATAGTTAGCTAGGGTTCCACCTAGATGACATAATTAGCTTAGTTAGCTCCTAAATGGTCTATTTAATAAAACATGACCTATACTCAGCTAATTATCCTCGAAATGACATACTTAGCTCCAAAAAGGCATTCTAAGCCAATTTAGCCCGAAGAAGGGGACAAGAGGAGAAGAAAGAGGAAAAATGACAGGAAGGAAGAAGAAGAAGAGGAGAAGAAGAACAAGGAGAGGGAGGAGGATAAGAAGAAGGAGAAGAAGGAGAAGGAGCTCCTCCTTCTCCTTCTTCTTCCTCCTTCTTCCTCCTTCTCCTTCTCCTTCTTCTTTTCTTCTTCTTCTCCTCATCCTTCTCCTTCTCCTCCTCCTCCTCCTCCTCCTTCTTTTACTTCTTCTTCTCTTTCTCTTCTTCTACGTAGCTTAGACTCATCCAAGAAAGGCTAAATTGGCTAATTATCTTACGAAATGACATAATTAGCTTAGTTAGCTCCAAAATGACCTATTTAATAAAAAATGACCTACAGTTAGCTAAGTTGTCTCCTAAATGACATAATAAGGCTTACATAGCTGCAAGATGACCTATTCCCCTTAACTTAGGTATTAAATGGCCTATAATTAGCCTAGCTAGATCCAAAATGGCTTAATCAGCATAGTTTGCTCCGGAATGACCTATTTTACCCAACTTAGCTCCGAAACGACGTATAGTTAGCTAGGGTTCCACCTAGATGACATAGTTTTCTTAGTTAGCTCCTAAATGGTCTATTTAATAAAACATGAACTATACTTAGCTAATTATCCTCGAAATGACATAATTAGCTCCAAAAAGGCATTCTAAGCCAATTTAGCCCGAAGAAGGGGACAAGAGGAGAAGAAAGAGGAAAAATGAAAGGAAGGTAGAAGAAGAAGAGGAGGAGAAGAAGAAGGAGAGGGAGGAGGATAAGAAGAAGGAGAAGATGGAGGAGAAGAAGGAGAACGAGCTCCTCCTTCTCCTTCTCCTTCTTCTTCTTCCTTCTTCCTCCTTCTCCTTCTCCTTCTTCTTTTCTTCTTCTTCTCCTCTTCCTTCTCCTTCTCCTCCTCCTCCTCCTCCTCCTCCTTATTTTACTTCTTCTTCTCTTTCTCTTCTTCTACGTAGCTTATACTCATCCAAGAAAGGCTAAATTGGCTAATTATCCTACGAAATGACATAATTAGCTTAGTTAGCTCGAAAAATGACGTATTTAATAAAAAATGACCTACAATTAGCTAAGTTCTCTCCTAAATGACATAATAAGGCTTACGTTGCTGCAAGATGACTTATTCCCCCTAACTTAGGTATTAAATGGCATATAATTAGCCTAACTAGATCCAAAATGGCTTAATAAGCATAGTTTGCTCCGGAATGACCTATTTTACCCAAGTTAGCTCCGGAACGACCTATAGTTAGCTAGGGTTCCACCTAGATGACATAATTATATTAGTTATCTCCTAAATGGTCTATTTAATAAAACATGACCTATACTTAGCCTATAATCCTCGAAATGACATAATTAGGTCCAAAAAGGCATTCTTAGCCAATTTAGCCCAAAGAAGGGGACAAGAGGAGAAGAAAGAGGAAAAATGAAAGGAAGGAAGAAGAAGAAGAAGAGAAGAAGAAGAAGGAGAAGGAGGAGGAGAAGGAGAAGGAGAAGAAGGAGGAGAAGAAGGAGAAGGAGCTCCTCCTTCTCCTTATTCTTCCTCCTTCTTCCTCCTTTTCCTTCTCCTTCTTCTTTTCTTCTTCTTCTCCTCTTCCTTCTCCTTCTCCTCCTCCTCCTCCTCCTTCTTTTACTTCTTCTTCTCTTTCTCTTCTTCTACATAGCTTAGACTCATCCAAGAAAGGCTAAATTGGCTAATTATCCTACGAAATGACATAATTAGCTTAGTTAGCTCCAAAATAACCTATTTAATAAAAAATGACCTACAGTTAGCTAAGTTCTCTCCTAAATGACATAATAAGGCTTACGTAGCTGCAAGATGACCTATTCCCCCTAAGTTAGGTATTAAATGGCCTATAATTAGCCTAGCTATATCCAAAATGGCTTAATAAGCAAAGTTTGCTCCGGAATGACCTATTTTACCCAAGTTAGCTCCGAAACGACCTATAGTTAGCTAGGGTTCCACCTAAATGACCTAATTAGCTTAGTTAGCTCCTAAATGGTCTATTTTATAAAACATGACCTATACTTAGCTAATTATCCTCGAAATGACATAATTAGCTCCAAAAAGGCATTATTAGCCAATTTAGCGCGAAGAAGGGGACAAGAGGAGAAGAAATAGGAAAAATGAAAGGAAGGAAGAAGAAGAAGAAGAAGAGAAGAAGAATAAGGAGAAGGAGGAAGATAAGGAGAAGGAGAAGAAGGAGGAGAAGAAGGAGAAGGAGCTCCTCCTTCTCCTTCCTCCTTCTTCCTCTTTCTCCTTCCCCTTCTTCTTTTCTTCTTCTTCTCCTCTTCCTTCTCCTTCTCCTCCTGCTCCTTATTTTACTTCTTCTTCTCTTTCTCTTCTTCTACGTAGCTTAGACTCATCCAAGAAACGCTAAATGGGCTAATTATCCTACGAAATGACATAATTAGCTTAGTTAGCTCCAAAATGACCTATTTAATAAAAAATGACCTACAGTTAGCTAAGTTCTCTCCTAAATCACATAATAAGGCTTACGTAGCTACAAGATGACCTATTCCCCCTAACTTAGGTATTAAATGGCCTATAATTAGCCTAGCTAGATCCAAAATGGCTTAATAAGCATAGTTTGCTCCGGAATGACCTATTTTACCCAATTTAGCTCCGAAACGACCTATAGTTAGCTAGGGTTCCACCTAAATGACATAATTAGCTTAGTTAGCTCCTAAATGGTCTATACTTAGCTAATTTCTCTCCGAAATAACCTATATATACACTTCTTAATCTAGTATTATTCTTCTAACTTTCTTATTTGTCATGTTGCAGATTACCTTGACTTCACGGGAAGCTTGGATTATATTGATGGAATGCTTGAAGATGATTTCTTGTACCATGGCTTGTATTGAAACTATTGTAGTATATGGATATATATGAAACTTTGTATGCATGTGGATGAAACTGGTGTAATATATGGGTTGGTACGGATGCAACTTGCATAATATGTATGCACTATGGATGAGAGTTATTTTAATATGGTTATGAGTACGCAAAGAAATTTATTTATGTCAAATATATATATATCCTGACTATTGTTAAAAATGATGGATATAATAAAAAATAAATTAAAATGGGGCAGGTTCCCCTCTTTGCCGTCTACCCCCACATGGCAAAGGGGGGTGGGCAGACGACAAAGGGGGGAATCTGCCCCCTCTGTTTGCCCTCTTTGCCGTCTTCCCCCACATGGCAAAGGGGGGTGGGAAGACGGCAAAGGGGGGAATCTGCCCCCTCTGTTTGCCGTCTGCCCCCACATGGCAAAGGGGGGTGGGCACACGGCAAAGGGGGGAATCTGCCCCCCCTCTCTCCCCTCTTTGCCATCTGCCCCCACATGGCAAGGGGGGGCATGGCAGACGGCAAAGAGCTGACGCCTTCCGTTAACACTTAACGGGGACGTTGTAGTATATGCCGTCGTAGTTAATTTGTCGTCTGCCCCCTCATGGCAAAGATTCTTTGCCGTCCGCTTTACATAAGAGGACGACAAAGAACCTCTTCACCGGAATTTTTTTACCGTCTAGTTTGCCGTCTGCTGACCAACGGCAAAGCCTTTGCCGTCCGTGGTTGCCCCCTTGGCCGTCTGCCATGGCAGACGGCAAATTTCTGAATTTCAGTAGTGTAAGATCAAACGCAAAGACTGACACGATGATTTTTGGTTGGTTTTGATAGGTGGTGCTATCATGCGTCTAGGTTAATAGAGACTTCAACCCACGAAGGGTAATGACCACGAGAGTCCACGGAGGGCTCAACCCACGATGGGTCGAGAGAGTAGCAACCTTGTCTATTCCATCACAACTTACATCCACGAAGAACTAGCCCCACTCGTGGTAGATCTTCACAAACTAGGCGATCCCCTTGACCTTACAAACTTCTTGGTTCAACTCCACAACACGAAGTAGGAGGCTCTCGAGTGACACCTAACCAATCTAGGAGACACCATTCTCCAAAAGGTAATAGATGCGGTAGTATGATGAACTCCTTGCTCTGGTGCTTCAAAAGATAATCACCTCAACGCTCAGTCACTCCCACACATATTTGGATTGGTTAGAAGAGATTGATTGGAGGGAAAGCAATTTGAGGATGGTAGAAATCAAGATCCATATTGTAGGATTGGAATATCTTGATCTCAACACATGAGTATTTGGCTCTCTCTCAGAAAAATGGATATGGCAAGTGTATGTGTGTTTTCAGTGCTTCCTCTACGAATGAGAGGTGGTGGACGGGTATATATAGGCATCTCCAAAAATCCAACAGTTACAAAAATATTGCCAAATTCAGTGAAACCGAAGTAAAACTCTGTGGTACCGGCTAGTGCAATATGTGGCAACTTTTGTCTTTTCGGTGAGACCGATATGTAATTCTCGGTGGTACCGATATGGGTATCCTAGGAAGTTTCCAAATTTCGGTGACCGATTTCCAAAACTCAGAAATTACGTTTCTTGAATACGGCTAACTAGAAAGTTAGTCACTCATTTTGGTTGCACTAAATGGAATGTTGGTGGTACCAAGAAGCTAGGGTTTGGCATGGGATCTATCTAGTGGTAAACATGGTAGGGCCGAATGGAAAGTTGGTGGCACCGAATTTTGGACTTTGTTGATTTTGATAGAATATTTCTGGGATAATTTTATGAGTATTTTTGGTGGCTATCTCTAAGCACTTGAGCAACCAGATCACCATAGTCACCTCATCCCCTTTTAATAGTATTGGCTTTCCTATGGACTCAAATGTGATTTCTCACAAAATATAAAATGTAGAGTCTTCAAGATTGTTTCCAAATGATGTTCCTTGCATCTAGGGGTTCTCCTCACAATTCTTAGCCAATGCATCTTTGAAATTTTCTGACATATACTAGATAGAATCATTAGTTCAATGACACATATGTTGTTATTAATTATCAAAACCACCTTAGGGAGAAGTTCTGCTTTCAGTCTCCCCCTTTTTGGTAATTTATAACAACATATAGATCAAAGATTCGACATAAGATATAATCAAGTAATAGCATCGTCGCTTTGGGAAGTATTTAAAAGCAAGAGCTCCCCCTAATTATTTGCATTATTTCAGATTTTCGTTTGAATGCAAATGCCCAATCGATTAGGAGCATGGGTCACTCTTCCATGTCACATACATCTTGGTGGTGCGCATAAATGATATGAATGAATGGTAATGCACATTACACCAATCAAATGAGTGAATGATCATCATGTAGATAGCTCAAAGGTATTAAATAGTAGCATCAACAGTCAAAGCATATGATCAAACATAAAAGAGTTTAAGACATCCAAAAGACCAAATGTTTATGGAACCAAAGAGAGCAATACAAGCAAAACTCTCTCTCTCGAATCCCTAATGATCTATACACTTCCCCCCTTTCGCAACAAGTTACCAAAAAGTTCAAAGTTCTAGAACTAAGCATTGCCCTGGGCTAGATCTCCTCTAGTAGTAGTTGATGGAATCAACAACAGAGCATCGACAAAGGCTTCAACATATATCATCTAAGGTGGTGGTATACACACTAGAGGTGCAGGAGATGGTGAAGGTGATGCTTGGGCTGATGAAGACGGTGTAGGGGAACGCGGCAGAGAACAAAAAAAAATCGGTACCGCAAGCTCGCCCAGGATCAGTAAGGAGATGCATACAAGGTTTGATATGATCATTACCGACTCGTAGCACATCGGAAGTAGAGTCGATGAAGATCGGTGGTGGAGATCCCCACAACTAGGATTTGCAAATTTCCAACCGCCAGGATGTTCTCCCTCATCGGACAACCCTTTGGGAGGCGGTCAGACAGTCCCTCGAATGATGTCACAAACAGCCCTCCGGGAAGACCCTCGAAGCTCGAACAGAAAACTAGACAGCCCTCCGGGAGGAACCTCGAATAGCCCCTCGGGCAAAAGATCGAACCTGGGACCACTCTATGGGGTTGCACACATACGGTGTCCCCTATCCGGCAGGGCTTCGCCATCCAGAGCTAGTTCCTGCCGGAACCCAGATAACCTTTCGACTCTACAAAACTATTTCGCTAGGAGGGAGAGAGAAGGCCAGATCATGCATGTCATTTTTATGTACGAAAGAGTGAGTGTGGGAGTGCATCTCCACCTCTATTTATAGGAAAACTCAATGGGTAGGGTGGCACTTGAAATACCCAAAACGCCCATGAAAGGTGTCCTTCACAAGGGCATAAAAGGAAGGCAAGTGGGGTAAGTGAGGCTCCATGGTGGAACCCCTCCTTGGACGGCCACCCCTCCTAGGTCCCCCCAAATGGGTGCCCTTATCCTTCCATGTCATCCCCTCAAGATATTTTGTTGAAGGCCAACTTCGAACCATAACCATAAATGCATTTTGACTATTCACGAAACCCATTTTTCATCACCAAAAATGCCGAAAATATTTTTATGGGTCCTAGAATAATTCGAGTATCCACCAAAATACTTTGGGACATGTTCCGAAACATATTCAAATCAGTGATTTTCATTTGTGAAAAGCAACCAAAAGCGGTTTCGGTAGTCCGGAACATTTCCGGTTTTTGTGTGTGGAAAATCTAAAAAGTTACCAAGACAATTCTGGTACCCTCCAATAATTTCCACACGTGTGCCACAACCAATTTGACTTAATGGTTTACTCTAAAACAACTTTTCAGTTTTACCGAAACTCTTCCCGTGTTCTCTCTTCGGAAATCTTTCGTTGTTCCCGAAACTTTACGTTGATTTTCTCTCAGACTCCCTGTCTAGTATTCAGCAGATAGATGACCCTTAAGCGTGTGACCCAATAGGTTCTGTGAAGTACACACATGAGCGAAACATTTTTCGATCAATGATCAACATCGGAGCCATGGACACCCATATTGACCCCTATACCCACACAAATAAATATTCACGTGAACCATTAGTTTGCCGTGTGCTATTCCTGTTGCTTCATGATATGATACAAAATACCCGAGGTGAGACTTGTCGGCATCCCCAGGGATCAACAACTTGTCCACTATGCCAGTTATCTCATTACCGATTTTTGTTCTCCTTACTCGTTTCCGTGTTTCAGCATCTCTGTGATCAAATCACATTGTGTCTGGCCAGACGATTATGGATACCATAACACCGAGGCGGACCAAGAATATCTCTCCATCATCGGAGGAGCAAATCCCAATCTTGAGCTATGGAGTTATTTGTCATACTTTTTCCGTGAACCCGCAAGCCGCCGTAATAGCCACCCTTGTAGAGATGATGTTTAACAAAGCCCAAAGTTCACGAAGCAAGTAGAAAGGAACTTGATACTCTCATGGTCTAAGGAATTATGCAAATGTTAACTATCTCTGTGTTATTAACCATTAATTTGTGATGAAAGTATCTCATAACATAACATCAATGCGGATCGATTCAACACAAATGTTCTTCTAACATTGTGCCCTCAAAATTGTGGGCATAGCCATGCCCATGACCAGGAAAACATGATAACCATGCAATACTTGAGCAAATCACAAAGGCATGACTAGGAATAAAATTTACCATTTATTATACCACACGTGCAGATGAGTTTCACTCCGAGCCTCGTGGATATTGTAGATTCGAGAATCATTGCAGTTATAGCATGGATCATAAACGTTCATTACAAAACAAGATATACAAAGTAATTGTTATTAATGCCTCTAGGGCATATCTCCTACATACTCCCACTTGCACTAGAGTCATAATCTAGTTACATGGCTTCCTTAACACCAATGGCTATCCGGTGCTGCTCATGCTTTCCTCGTGGTATAGGCTTTGTCATCGGGCCTGACACATTCAGATCCGTGTGAACTTTGTGTACTTTCACTAACCTTGCTTCGACATGATGTCGAATGAGTTTATATTTGCATTCAATATGTCTTGTCTTATGGTGCGAAGATGGCTCTCTAGCCTGAGCCACAACGCTACTATTGTCACAATAGATCTCCACCGGGTCCAGCGCACTTGGAACCACACCAAGGTCTTCAAGAAACCGCTTGATCCAGACCGCCTCCTTGGAGGCTTCTGAAGCTGCAACATATTCCGCCTCCGTCGTAGAATCCTCCACATTCTTTTGTTTGGAACTTTTCCAATCAACTGCGCAACTGTTCAATATGAAAACATAGCCTAATTGAGATTTGAAGTCATCTGGGTCAGTCATGAAGCCTGCATCACTGTAACCACTTACAATGAGCTCTTCATCACCTCCGTACACCAGGAGTAAATCCTTGGTCCTTCTGAGATACTTAAGAATATTTTTGACTACGGCCCAGTGGTCCAATCCTGGATCACTCTGGTACCTGCTGCTAACACATAGCACGTAGGAAACATCTGGTCTTGTACATAGCATGGCATACATAATAGAACCAACTGCCGAAGCAGATGGAACATCATTCGTTTGTACTCGATCATCGAGAGTCCGAGGATTCTGATTCTTGCTCAGTACTGTGCCAGGTGACATTGGGAGTAGGCCTTTTTTTGGAGTTCTCCATGTTGAACCTTTTCAACGCCTTTTCAATGTACATGCTTTGGCTAAGAGCTATTTGTCATTTTGATCTATCTCTATAGATCCTGATGCCCAAAACGTATGCTGCCTCACCTAAGTCGTTCATTACTCTCTTTCAATGAGTCTTTTATTTCGCTAAGGAAATTCACGTCATTTCCAATCAACAATATGTCATCCACATACAAGATTAGAAATGCTTTTACATTACCACTAAACTTCTTGTAAACACAAGATTCTTGGTTATTCCTGATGAAGCCAAACTGTTTGATCACTTCATCAAAATGAATGTTCTAGCTCCTTGTTGCTTGCTTCAGACTATAAATGGCTTTCTGAAGTTTGCATACCTTTCGAGCATCCTTATGAACGATAAAACTTTCAAGCTGTATGATGTATACATCTTCTTTGAGACGCCATTTAGGAAAGCCGTTTTGACGTCCATCTACCATATTTCATAATCAAAATAAGCAGCAATTGCTATTAATATCCGAACAGACCTAAGCATAGCTACATGCAAGAAAGTCTCATCGTAGTCCTCTCCTGGAACTTGCGTGAACCCTTTCGCGACAAGTCTAGCTTTAGAGATTGTAATATTACCATCCATGTCTGTCTTTCTTTTGAAAATCCATTTACAACCAATGGGCTTTACGTCTACTGGAAGTTCTTCCAAGTTCCAAACTTGGTTTTCATAGATGGATTCCATTTCAGATTTCATGGCTTTGTGCCATTCCCTTGAGCTCGGCCCCACCATTGCTTCCTTGTAGTGCGCAGGTTCATCGTCTTCAAGAATGAAGATTTCATTACGAAACCACTCAGGTGTCTAGACAACGCTATCTGATCTGCGCGGTTCAGTTACAACCTTGTCTGAAGTTACCGCATCATATGCGACGACTTTCGGTTTGGTTGTATGGATCACTTGCAGAATTTTTTTCCGTTCCTTAGCCATATCAACGGCCGCCGATGATTCACTAATCTCATTAAGTTGTACTATCCTCCCACATAATTCTTTAGCGAGAAATTCTTTCTCGAGGAAGTGTCCAACTCTTGCGACAAACACTTTGCCCTCGGACTGGTTGTAGAAGGAATACCCAATGGTTTCTTTGGGATAACCTACAAAGTAAAATTTGTTTAATCTGGGATCGAGTTTGCTTGGTTGTAAACGTTTTACATAAGCTTGACAACCCCAAAACTTGAGATGCGACATATTGGGTTTCTTCCCATACCATAATTCAAATGTCGTCATCTCACCACACTTAGACATTGTATTTCTGTTATGCTTTTATAATGGAAAGGGGGAGCCCGGTTCAAAAAACAGACTTAGACGGTGCTCTGTTTAATGTATAAGCGAAACTGAGTTGTGCGTGACCCCACAAATATATTGGAAGATTTGTGAGACATCATCGACCTTACCATATCTAACATGGTTCGGTTACATCGTTCCGACACTCTGTTTCACTATGGAGTTCCGGGAGGCGTAAGCTGTGAAACGATTGCACGGTCACACAGATGTTGGATAAACTCATGACTAAGATATTCGCCCCCACGATCTGATCGCAGAAACTTAATCTTTTTGTTATGATGATTTTCTACCTCATTCTGAAATTCTTTGAACTTTTCAAAGGTTTCCGACTTATGCTTCATCAAGTAGATATAGCCATATCGACTTAAATCATCAATAAAAGTCACGAAGTAAAAATACCCACCCCGTGCGGCCGTGTTCATTGGACCACATGCATCACTATGTATTATTTCCAATAATTCATCCGCCCGTTCAGGATGACCCGTGAACGACGTCTTGGTCATTTTTTCCATCAAGCAAGCCTCACATGTGTCAAATGATTCAAAATCAAAGGACGGTAAAACTCCATCTTTATGGAGTCTTTGCGTGCGTTTCATTCCGATGTGGCCAAGACGACAATGCCACAAGTAAGTGGTGGTGGTATCAGTCTTCTTAAGATGTTTAGCATTCACGATAAACACATTATTTTCACATGCAAGATTTAGTATGAAAAGGCCCCCAACAATGGGTGCAAATCCATAAAACATATCCTTACAATAAAGTGAACAAGCATTGTTCTTAGACTTGTAGGAGTACCCATCGTGCACTAAACATGATCCAGAGATTATGTATGTACACAATGTCGGAACAAAATAACAGTTATTTAGTTCTATGGTAAATCCTGCAGGGAGACATAGAAGCATAATGTCGACGGCTTGAGTGGTGATCCTAGCATCGTTCCCAATGCGCATCACGACTTCATTCTTTGCTAGCTTGTGCACCTCCTGAAGCCCGTGTATCGAGTTGCAAATGTGAGAAACCGATCCGGTATCAAATACCAAGACTTAGAATTTTCGCTAGCAAGCAAAACGTCAATGACATTAACTTGTATAACAGTCATACCTTTCTTGTTATTAGCCAAGTACTTCTTGCAGTTTCTCTTCCAGTGTCCTGTGCCTTTGCAGTAGAAGCACCCAGTTTCAACCTTGGCTCCACCCTTAGTGCTGCTTTGGGAGCTGCTCTTATATGCGCCCTTGCCCTTCTTAGACTTGCCTTTCTTTTTGAAACTGGTGGTTTTATTCACAAGCAACACTTGCTTGTGATTTTTCTCCAGTCCTCCTTCAGCAGTTTTCAGCATGGCAAGCACCTCATTAGGTGTTTTGTCCATCACATTCATCTTGTAGTTCATTATAAAACCGTCGTAAGATGAGGGGGAGTGACCCGAGCAACATGTCCATAACATGCTCTTTCGGAAGTGGAAAAATTCTGTTGTTTTAAGCCTTTCAGCGTAGCCAATCATATTGACTACATACTCGCCAACAGAACTGCCCTCAACCATCTTGGTCTATGTCATCATTTTCATGTTGTCAAAACATTCAGACCGTGCATTAAACTTGTACAGAGCATCCAGTTCCTTGATCATATCAAAGGAGTTATGGAATTCAAAACGTTTTTGAAGCTCTCAACTCGTGCAAGACAGCACGAGGCACTACACTAAGTTGAAATCATCATCCTTAGTGGCCCACACATTTTGTTCATCTGCCGGGGCAATTGCCGTCGGTTTAGGTGTGAGCGGTCCGTCAAGCACGTACACTTTCTTAGCACTCCTGAGGACAATCCTCAGGGTACAGACCCAGTCCGCATAGTTGTTCCATTTCCAGCTAACTTCTCTTTCTCTAACATCGAGCCTAAGTTGAACGATGCGTTGCGAGCCATGTGATCTACAACAGTAAACACAAAATTCACTTTAGACTCTGTTCATAATTAATTTTCCCTAAGTGAATAATTTTTTTATTTTAAATTGCGCTCCCATCAAATCAATATCTCTCATAATTGATTGTCCGTGTTTCAAGACCCACATTTCAATTCAACGTCACGGTTCGAGATGAACTCAAATGGCACAAACTTCCATCGGTAGGCAAACTTGCCGATCACATCTCTATGTGATTATTGTTCATCTTTCGATGCGTGTGTTCTGAGCTCAGGACTGTCCTGCCAAAACGTCAAGTTAACCAAGTGATCTGGCTGCAAGGTCTCGACTCACCCGCCTCACACTTTTCTAATCGTTCGCACCCATGGAGATCATGTGGTGCCCCGAAGAGATAGGTGTTGTGACGGTGCTACACTTGGGAAAACACTAACTACTTGATATTTTAAGTGAGAGATCACCCTAATAAAAAGCGACTACTGCGCAAACAAAAGGGTGCATCATAAGGGATAAACATCTCAGGCAATTCATAATAGCATGATATGGTATAGCCCCTTCTCATAGAGAAGTCAAATATTTCTTCATCTTTGGCATTCGCGTAGGTGTTCACCTTCGCGAAGATTGCCACCACCTTGTCGATGCATCAGATAATATTGCTATCTCCACAGTGGATAAAATAAATGCATTACTTAATGTTGACAAGTAGGTCATTGAAGTGACAATCATATGGCTTCAGCCATCATGCCGAATCATGACACGCATGTCATGTTAATTTACATTATATAGTCATCTAATACATAATCAAATTGAATATGAGCATTGCTATACCACATCTTATGCACATCCTACAAAACCAAGTTAGACGCCTCTAATCGGTTAATGCAAAATTTTATTTTACGTGGCTTCTAAGGTTTTGACTTAAACCGCAACTACCAATGTTCATCATCAGGTATGATAATTCAAGTTGCTAGATTATCTTTACAGGGTGTATGAAACACGAGCTAATAAAATCTCGAGCCCCATACTAAACTTCATCATACGCATGACCCCCATGCAGATCATATCTACATTGCCAGTTCATTTGCGAAACATCCATCTTTCTCAACTATGGTGGAACCCAGCGACACTAAAGCACTTCATTGATTTGTCAATCAGCATACCCAGGAGCAACATGAAAGGATCACAGATTGCCAGAACTTTGTAAGATTCCACCATGCCATCAAGATCAGGATTACACAAATTCACGGGAATCAACAAGAATATTGGGTAATGGATTTCATCTACTACCCCCACAAATAATTTTCAGCCATAGATCTCATCTACTACAAAATTATACTATGCAATACCCATACATCTCGTGTCCTCTAGATTGTAACATGGATCTACGCATAGCCTGGCTCTTGATGCCACTGTAGGGGAACGCGACAGAAAACAAAAAATTTCGGTAAGCGAGCACGCCCAGGATCACTAAGGAGATCCATACAAGGTTTGATCTAATCATTACCGACTCGTAGCACATCGGAAGTAGAGTCGATAAAGATCGGTGGTGAAGATCCCCGTAGTTAGGATTTAGAAACTCCCAACTGCGAGGATGTTCTCCCTCATCGAACAGCCCTTCAGGAGGCGGTCGGAAAGTCCCTCGAATGATGTCATGGACAGCCCTCAGGGAAGACCCTCGAAACTCCAACAGAAATCCGGACAACGCACCGAGAGGAACCTCGAACAGTCCCTCGGGAAAAAGATCGAACCTATGACCTCTATATGGGATTTCAAACATATGGTGTCATCTATCCGGCAAGGCTTCGCCATCCAGAGCTAGGTCCTGCCAGAACCCAAACAGCCTTTCGTCTCTACGAAACTATTTCGCTAGGAGGGATAGAGAAGGTCAAATCATACATGGCATTTTTATGTGAGATAGAGTGAGTGTGGAGAGTGCATCTCCACCTCTATTTATAGGAAAACTCAAGGGGTCGGGTGGCACTTGAAATACCCAAAAAGCCCATGAAAGGTGTCCTTAACAAGGGCATAAAAGGAAGGCAAGTGGGGGAAGTGAGGCTCCATGGTGGAGCCCCTCCTTGGCCGGCCACCCCTCCTAGGGCCCCCCAAATGGGTACCCTTATCCTTCCATGTCATCCCATCAAGATATTTTATGGAAGGCCAACTTCCAACCATAACCATAAATTCATTTTCCCTATTCACAAAACCAATTTTTCGTCACCGAAAAATCCGAAAATATTTTTATGGGTCCTAGAATTATTCGAGTACCCACTTTTTTTTGGACATGTACGAAACATTTTCAGATCAATGATTTTCATTTTTGAAAAGCAAGCAAAGCGGTTCCGGCAGTCCGGAACATTTTAGGTTTTTGTGCGTGAAAAGTCTCAAAAATGACCAGAACAATTCTGGTACCCTCCAATAATTTCCAAACGTGTGGCACAACCAATTTGACTTAATGATTTACTCCGAAACAACTTTTGAGATTTACCAAAACTGTTCCGATGTTCTCTCTCCGGAACTCTTTGGTTGTTCCCGAAACTTTTCCAGTGATTTTCTCTCAAACTCCCTGTCTAGTATTCACCAGATAGATGACCCTTAAGCGTGTGACCCTATAGGTTTGGTGAAGTACAGACATGAGCGGAACACTTTCAGATCAATGATCAACATTGGAGCCGTGGACACCCATATTGACCCCTATACCCACACAAATAAATATTCGAGCAAACCATTAGTTTTCCATGTGGTATTACTATTGCTACGTGATATGATACAAAATACCTGAGGTGAGACTTGTCGGCGTCCCCATGGATCAACAACTTCTCCAGTATGCTAGTTACCTTGTTACCAGTTTTTGTTCTCCTTACTCATTTCCATGTTTCGGCATCCCTATGATCAAATCACATTGTGTCTGGCCAGACGATTATGGATAGCGTAACACCGAGAGGGCCCAAGAATATCTCTCCATCATCGGAGGAGCAAATCCCAATCTTGAGCTACCAAGTTACTTGTCATACTTTTCCGTGAACCCGCAAGCCGCCGTAATAGACACCCTTGTACTGATGACGTTTAGCAAACCCAAAAGTTCACGAAGCAAGTACAAAGGAACTTGATACTCTCATGGTCTAAGGAATTATGCAAATGTAAACTATTTGTGTGTTATTAACCATTAACTTGTGATGAAAGTACCTCATAGCATAACATCAATGCGGGTCGATTCAACACAAATGTTCTTCTAACATTGTGCCCTCAAAATTGCCTGCATAGCCATGCCCATGACTAGGAAAACAGGATCATCATGCAATACTTGAGCTAATCATAGAGACATGACTATTAATACAATTTACAGTTTATTATACCACACGTGCCGATGAGTTTCCCTCCGAGCCTCGTAGATATTGTAGACTCGAGAATCATTGGAGTTATAACATGGATCATAAACATTCATTACAAAACAAGAGATACAAAGTAACTGTTATTACTGCCTCTAGGTCATATCTCCTACAAACTGTGTGGACTCTGAAACCATCACATCTACAAATCTGGTCTGAGTCCTGAACTGAGCGGTAGTTGGGAGGGACGTATCATCATCACCACTGTTGGCGCTAGGAGTGTCCACTGCATCAACTTCATGTTTCAACTGCTTGACAGTGGTTGTCAACTCTATCACCTTAATATCAAGGTCATGGAATTTTGTCTCCACGATCCTCTCGAGACTTTTGTAATTCAGCAAGATGTCAGCAATACTCTTATCCATCCCTTGGATGGTGCTGATAAGAAATGCCATCTGATCCTCTCGTCCACAAATGTGGAGCCTTAGCTGTAATAGCTGCCTTTAACTCTACCTCAACATGTATCTCTGCTTGTGCTATAGCTGAAATAGCATGGTTGGGTTCATCACAACTTAATTATCTTAAAACTCTGGATGGAGTGGCAGTTTTGGATGATCAAGTACATATACATTCTTCCCAATCTTGGAATTGATGAACATCTGATTGTATGGTGCATATCCGCAAGATCTCTTCTCATCAGCAGTAGTCCTTCTAATTGTGTCTACAGTCAGTTCCATCACCCTAATCCTGGTGTGGGTGTCTATGTGGTGCAACATATTGATAGAATACCCCCTGATCATCTTATCATCACCTGATTTATGCATCAAGGTGTATCTCATTATGGTGTTCGTGGTGGGTATTCCAACTTGCAGGAAATAAACAGATCCAATCTTGTGGGTCTTCACGTACTTCTGGGCACTAGGTTATACATGTTGGCCGTAGAACTGTGGTTCATCTTAGCCTTAGTATAGACATCCAAGTCACTCTCTAGTGCCTTTGGGGCACCTATGATGGTTGCCCACTCGTCCACTATTGATTGATACCTATTGCCTTCGTTCATACATACAATCCTACCATTAGGATAAAAGGGGGCTATGGAGTAGAATTGCATGATCATCTCGTCATTCCAGGTTGTCATCTTCTTGCCAACAAAATCTTCAATGTCGATGGCTTTGAAGTTTTCTCGCACGAGGGAAGTAGTCCTTGTGTTCCTTCATGTAGTCTCAGTCTACATATCCATATCGCTCACAACTAGACTCTTGTCAAATAGCACTGGCTCATAGAAATTCTACTGCTCCTTTGTATGGAAGCAAGCACCAACAGATGTCCTCCTCGTGATAGCATAAGGATATGGGGTGTCCATCATTGTGCTCTGGTAGGTGAGGTCTCGGCTTCCTCAAAACAACAAACTCTTCCTCTTCTGAAGCAACATCTCTGGATGTAGACACCTTGTTCCTCTCTCGTGCAGGTATATCTCCTGCAATCTTTTTGGGTTTAGGAGCTATAGGCTTCTTAGCCTTGGGAGGATTAGGCTTAGCCTTAGATGCAGGCTTGCTGGGAATAACATCTCCCAATAGCTTCTTCTTCTTGGAAGGAGGTGGATTAGCAGGTACCTCTTCCTCTTCTTCTTCAACATCTACTGGATCTTCATACATGGAGGTTGTCCTTCCAACAACATGCACAACCCTCTTCTTGACTCTATTCTGTCCTCGCTTCTTGGCTAGCTTGGAGGTTTTAGCAGCCACTAGAGACTTAGCACATCTAGCTGTCTCAGGATCTCTAACTGTATCAGGATATTTGCATACTCCTTTCTCACAATTTTCTTCACTTTGACTTTTTCCTTATGCTTGTGAGAAGTGTCTTCCTCGTGAATGAAATCAATATCTTCTTCCTATGTGTTTAGCCTCTTCCTGGACCTAGTAGCTACCTTGGGTAGATAATGTGAGCTGGGAGTGCGTGGATTAGAATCACTATTCTCAGGACTAGTGCGTGAGTCCATTTCCATGCTCTGCTCTCTCTAAGCATTCTGACTATCTTCGGACCCTGACATGCTGACAAGCTGATAAGGAGAACCTATGAATATATATAGAAGAGTAGGAATGGATGAGCATCATAAAACACATATATTTTTCAAAAGTTTAAACTCAACATTTTAGTCTTAAGTATCAACTATGTTTGTTTTGGTTCCACTAACTAAGAAAAATCAGAGCATCCGAGACTGACCATCTCATTAACAGAAACTTGGCCACACTTTTCGGTCGCACTGAAAAGTGAAACTCGGTTCCATCAAGACGGTTCGCACAAGCCCTAATCCAGGAATCGATGACAACGATCCAAATCCACTCAATGACTCCAAGACGCACAAAGCGGAGACGTAATCCTAATTTTTTTTGTTCGTTTAAACTACTAGATTCGTTTTGTGTTATATCAATCTCAATATATGGCACGATGAAGAACAAAGCCTAATGCGCATGATTTGATAAGGGAGAGTGCAATAGGGGTGAGATCTTTACCCTAACTCGGCAAAGATTTCCTACGACTGGAACGACAGGTGAAATTGCAGTCGACGACGAGGACTCCTGCGGTGAGGGCGCATGGGAGATGAAAGGCGACATCCTGGAGATAGGAGCACAGTAGCAGGGGTTTGCGGGAGGAAACAGATGAAGTGAAATTTAAAAGGTCAGGTCCGCTGGGTATTTATATCCCCATGCTATCGGTGAGACCAATTCGGAAATTTAGGTGCCACCGAGATTCTTAACTACCTAGGGCAGAGAAACTCGGAAAGGCCGAGATTGGAAAATTGGTTGTATGGAGGTTCAAAAATGAGATCAACCCTAGTGCTTCGGTGAGACCGAGTTTGTGGAGTTGGTTACATCAAGTGGCACATGGGATTCTTTGGAAGTTAGCTCTTTGTCGAGACGGAACTCCAAGTTCTCGTCACGCAGAGTGTTTGAAAAGTACTTGCTCAAATTTTGGGATGAAGCATGAATTTTGAGAGGGGAAAGCTTACATAGCTAGAGAGGAGTACTTAGGAATTCTTGTATAACCAATTATCCAAAGAAAATGAAAAGCCAAATAACAACAATTGGATATCCTCGAATGAGCAAAAATGTGCATACCAACATGCTCACACAATAAGATGTCAAATGAAACATAGCAAACATGCCTAGCCACTCTAGTATCTACCAAGCACTTTGACAATGGCGAAGTCAACTATATATGAGTATATTGACTTAGGAGCCCAGCAAGAATACTGGAGCATAGGTCATACTCATCGTTTGAGCACAAGTGGGGTTGCCACTTCTACATAAAGTTTTTAATGTGTTCACACCTTAAGAGATACTTTAACCCAAGTCTTAGAGTAAAGCTCCCCCTTAATGTGGCATCCTCCCTAAGAGGATAAACTAACCTTGGGTGTTGTTATATAATACTTCATGTAGGTGTAGTAGTGGTGGATGCTCATTGTTGATGAAGATCATCTTGATTTGGGAGCAATCCTTGTTGTTTCTAACTCTTATCACCTACATGGGTTAGTCCCACACCAGGAACAAATACAAGGATATCTATGAACATGGAGTGAAGTACATATGAGATGATGTCCATTAATACATTAATTACCTTGTTCCTTACTTACCTTTGAGGGAATGTGTGACTCCTTGAACTAATGCATATGGTCGAAGTTGATCACAAATAGTTCTTGCCAAGATGAATAAGAGTGAATTTCATTGGTGGAGTCACCCTCAAGAACTTTTCTAGTTCTTCTTCTTAGGGACCCACATCAACTTGATGGAGATCCTTGGAGTTGAGGTAGTGTTTGATGAAGTAGAGCTAGTGGTAACCTTCGGAATCCACTTGACCATGGCTTGGGATTCTTCTTCAAATAAGTCAGTCTCCTCTTAAATCTTGTTCTTGCCCTTGATCTGGTGGTCTTGTGGTGGAGGGTCGTCTCAAAAATTTGTTCCCTTGGGGAGATGGATCATACTTCTCCTTTTGGGGAACAAACTTCGGGTTGGGGTATTGATCTTCTTCCCATTCAACTCCATTGGTATTGAAGTAGCCAATGCCTTCTTTCTTCTGATGTGCTCCTTGCTTGCGTACAATATCCTCGAACTGCTTACTTCTGACAAGACTCTTGAAGACACCTCTCTCTATAATTTCTTTCAACAAATTGTTGTCTTACTCAAGTGTAACTTGCCTAAGAGAATCATTAGTGGAATCAACAGAGCTACTAGCAACAACATAATTAAATAGATTTAACATTAGTGTTGTTATTACTAGATGAAGAAACTTGCTTGCCTTTTTTACAAGTTTTCTTAGATTTAACTTGTGTAACAAAAGTAGACAAGAGTAATTGTTTGGCTAGATAATAAGAACTCTTCTTTAGAAGATCATCATTGATTACTTTTAGAAACTCATGCTCTTGCTCTAAATATAACTTCTCGAAGCGTAGCTTCTCATGAGTTCTTGCAAGCTCTCAATGATATTCTAGAGTAGATTCATGGGCTAAAATAAGAGTGTTTAATTCTATAGTTAGACGCTCAATCTCCTTCTTATCATCATCACATGACTTATCTTGACTAGCATGATTATCATCAAGTTCATTTTGATTGGTATCACTAGTTTTATCAAAGAACAAGTCATCATCTCCAAGTAAGTCATCCTCATCAATATTAAAGTCAAAGTACTCGGGTGTGATACCTTGGGTCCTTTAACCATGAAGCAGTTTCCAATCCCTTCATTTGGTGAATCGAATATGTCATAGGAGTTGGAGGATGCGAGTGCAAGACCGCCAACACCTTTATCTTGACTCTAATTAGAGTTGGAGTGGTAGCTTCTCTCAGATTGGTTGTCGGACTCGGAGCCGGATACCCATTCACCCGACATGAGCTTGATGTCTTCTTATTGAGTGGATCTTGGTTCTTCTTCGATTCCTTGCTTCTCCAACAGGGTCTTCGTTCATAACAATATTCTCTATTCCTTCTCTCTCTTCAAGGTGACTCATCTAATGAGCTTCGCCTTCTAGGAGAGTCTTCTCTTCTTTTGTGGGGGGCCGAGCACTCATTGGACTATTGTCTGGGCCTTCCACAATTTTAGAAGTTTCAGTCACGACTAGATGAACGCTTCTCTTCATATCTTGAGTTGGAGCTTCTCTCTTTGCCTCTACTCTTGTAGAACTTGTAGAATTTCCTCACCATGAGGCTTATCTCTTCATTGGTGACAAGGTTTTCATTTGAAGTAGTGGGAGTATCACTTGAAGCTTTGTATGCACAGCTTGACTTGTTATGAAGCTCTTCTTTGTCCTCGAGTGACCATTGATGAGAAACAATCCTTCCAATGACTTCCGTTGGCTTGAGATCTTTTTAGTTTAGCATCATTTGTATCAATGTGCACACGGTGTCGTACTTTCCATCCAAGACTCTAAGGATCTTCTTGATGATGAATTTGTCGGTCATCTGTTCGCTTCCTAGGCCAACAATCTCATTTGTGATGAGAGCAAGCCTATAGTATATCTCAATGACTCATTCACCATCCTTCATCTTGAACTTATCAAGCTAACTTTGTAGCACATCCAACTTACTTTGACGGATTTGGTACCTTCGCGCATATCAACCAAAGTATCCCAAATTTCCTTTGCATTCTCAAGACTGCTAATCGTGTTGAACTCTTCGGGCCGTAGGTAGTTGAATAGAATGTCGCAAACTTGAACGTTGTATAGCAACATCTTGAATTCTTCCGAGGTTGCTTCACAATTCGGTTCCTTTCCGTCACCAAATAATTCACCTTGTAAACCAACACGAACAAGAGCCCAAAGGACGAGGTTATGACCAAGAATATGCATTTTCATCCTATGCTTCAAACTATCAAAGTTTGTCCCATCAAAGTATGGACCTCTACAGTGGTAATTTCCATTGCTAGACACCATACTCTCCTAGTTGTGAAACCAATGCAATGGAGACAAAGCTGTGATACCATTTGTAGGATCCAAAGTATGTCTATAGGGGGGATGATTAGACTACTTGACCAAATAAAAACTTAGCCTTTTCCCAGTTTTAGTTGTGGGCAAGGTTTAGCAATTTGTAGTAAGTCAAGCACACCCTACACATGCAAGTCTAAGAGTATAGCAGGGAAAAGTAAAGACATGCACATGTAAATAGAGGGTAGGTTTAGGAAGATCAAATGCAAAGATTGACACGACGATTTTTGACGTGGTTCCGTTAGGTGGTGTTATAGTACGTCCAAGTTGATGGAGACTTGAACCCACGGAGGGTAACGACCGCAAGAGTCCATGGAGGGCTCAACCCACGAAGGCTCCATAGAGAAGCAATGTTTTGTATTCCATCACAGCTTACGTGCACGAAGAACTAGCCTCACTCGGGGTAGATCTTCACGAAGTAGGCGATCTCCTTGCCATTACAAACTTCTTGGTTCAACTCCACAACATGAAGTAGGAGGCTCCCGAGTGACACCTAACCTATCTAGGAGACACCACTCTCCAAAAGGTAATAGATGCGGTAGTATGATGAACTCCTTTCTCTTGTGCTTCAAAAGATAGTCTCCTCAACACTCAATCACTCTCTCACAAATTTGGCTTGGGTAGAATAGATTGATTGGGTGGAAAGTAATTTGGGATGCTAGAAATCAAGATTCAAATGGTAGGATTGTAATATCTTGATCTCAACACATGAATAAGTGGCCCCTCTCAAAAAAATGGATATGGCAAGTGTATGTGTGTTCTCAGTGCTTCGCCTATGAATGAGAGGTGGTGGATGGGCATATATAGGCATCTCCAAAAATCAACCATTACAACATTGTTGCCCAACTTGGTGAAACCGAAGTAAAACTTGGTGGCACCAACTAGTGCAGAATGTGTCAACTTTTGTCTTTTCGGTGAAACCGATATATAATTCTCAGTGGTACCAATATTAGTGTCCTATGAAGGATCCAAATCTCCGTGAGACCGTTTTACGAAAAAAAAAAATTCCAGTTCTTGAAAATGGCTAACCAAAAAATTGGTCACTAATTTCGTTGCACCGAATTGAATGTTTTTCACGTCCTGAAGCTAGGGTTTGGCATGGGATGTATTCGGTGGAAAACTCGGTTGGGCCGAATCGAAAGTTTGTGGCACCGAATTTTGGACTTTGCAGATTTTGATAGGATATTTTTCGGTGGCTATCTCTAAGTAATTGAGTAACCAGATCATCATAGTCACTTCATCCCCTTTTACTAGTATTGGCTTTTGTGTGGACTCAAATGTGATTTCTCACAAAATATAAAATGTAGAGCCTTTAAGCTTGTTGCCAATAGATGTTCCTTGCATCTAGTGGTTCTCCTCACAATTCTTAGCCAATGCATCTTTGAAATTCTCTAAAATATACTAGATAGAATTATTAGTTCAATGACACACATGTGGTTATTAATTACCAAAACCACCTTAGGGAGAAGTTGTGCATTCACATGAAAGCGGACTCAAAACTAGTCCTGAGAGGAGTGATTCTGATCCAGGCACTCCTAGTTCTTATGATCTACCCAAGGCAGCTACCATGACAAGGAAGAGGCTCAACCCAGATGAAGAAGATGCTGATTTTTTCCATGAGGAAGGCACTTCTCACAAGTAGAAAGAGAAAGTCACTATCAAGAAGACTGTGAGAAAGGAGTATGCCAATCCTGATGCAGTGAGAGCTCCTGAGACAGCTAGAGGCGCTAAAACTCTAGTGGCTCCTAAAACCTCCAAGCTAGACAAGAAGACAGGACCGAAGAGAGCGAGGAAGAGGGTTGTGCATGTTGTTGGAAGGCCAACTTCCATGTATGAAGATCCAACAGAAGCTGAGGAAGAAGAGGAATAGGTACGTGCTAACCCACCTCCTTCCAAGAAGAAGAAGTTATTGGGGGAAGCTATGCCCAGCAAGCCCACAACTAAGGCCAAGACTACTGCTCCCATGGCTAAAAAGCTTGTAACTCCTAAACCCAAGAGGACTAAAAGAGACATACCTGCAATAGAGAAGAACAAGGGTTGTACATCTAGATATGCTGCTTCAGAAGAGGAAGATATTGCTACTTCGAGGAAGCTGAGAACTCACCTGCCTGAGCACAATGACGAACACCCCATTGAAGAGAACAAGAAGGAGAGGGAGGATCAATGGCTTAGAAAGTGGAGAGCATCTGATCCATATGCAATCAGGAGGAGGACTGTCGTTGATGCTCGCTTGCATACAAAGGAGTAGTAAGATTTATATGAGTCTATGATTTTGGACAACAATCCAACTTCCATCTATATGAGGTATGTAGATTGGGACGACATCAAGGAGAATGAGAACTACTTCCTTCATTTGCAAGAAAACTTCAGCGCCATCAACATTGAAGATTTTGTTGGCAAAAAGACGACAGCCTGGAATGACAAAATGATCATGCAATTCTACTCCATAACTCACTTTTATCCTGATGGTAGAATTGTATGGATGACTGAAGGCATCAGGGACCAATCCATAGTGGAAGAGTGGGCTACCATCTTAGGAGCCCAAAACTCACAAGATACTAACCTGGATGTTTATACTGAGGCTAAGATGAATCACAATTCAATTGCCAACATGTATAACCTAGTGCCCAAGCAATACCTGAAGACCCATGAGCTTGGCTTTGTCTACTTCCTGCAAGAAGGGTTACCCACCACCAACACCACAATGAGGTATAGTTGATGCCTAAATGAGGTGATGATAAGACGGACATGGGGTACTACATAAACATGTTGCACCATGTAGAGACCCACACCAGGATTAGGGTGATGGACCTGATTGTAGAGACAATCAGTGGACCGCTGCTGATCAATAGAGATCTTGAGAATATGAACCGTACATCCAGATGCTGATAAATTCCAAGATAGGGAAGAATGTGTATTTTCTTGATCGTCAATACTTCCCACTCTAGCCAGACTTGGAATACAATGGAGTGGAGATGGACTCCAACCATCTTACTTCAACCACAACAGAGGCAGAGATACGTGCTGAGGTAGAGGCAGAGGCAGCTAGAGCAGCTAGAGCTCGACAGTTGAGATCCAAAGACTATAAAATGACATTTCTTATCAGCACCATCCAAGGGGTGACAAAGAACATTACCGACATCTTGCGGAATCAGGAGAGTCTCGAGGGGATCGTGGAATCCAAATTCAGTGACCTGGATATCAAAGTGACAGAGCTGACAACCACTTTAAATCAGTTCAAGCATGAAGTTGATGTCGTGCACACTCCCAACTCCAGAAGTGGTGATGATGATGATACGTCTATCCCAACTACCACTCAGTTCAGGACCCACACTAGATTTGCAGCTGTGATAGCTTCAAAGTCCAAACCATCTTCATCAACCCAAGCGTCATCTCTATCAGCTCCACCAGCTCCTGCACCTCTAGTGTCTACACCACCACCTCAGAGGACAACTCCTGAATCCTTTACCAACGCTCGCTTGTTGACTCCATCAACTGCTACCGAAGGAGATCGAGCCTAGGGTGACGCTTAGTTCTAGACCTTTGAACTTTTTGGTAACTTGTTGCCAAAGGGGGAGAAGTATGTATATCAATAGGGCTGAGAGAGAGTGTGTGTTGTTGTTTTTGATGCTCCCTTTAGTTCTCTAAAACATTTGGTTATTTTGGATGTCTCAAACTTTTTCGTGTTTGATCATACTCTTTGATTGTTGATGCTACTATTTCATACCTTTGAGCTATCTATATGATGATGATTCACTCACTTGTTTGGTGTAATGTGCATTACTATTCATTCATATCATTTATGCGCACCACCAAGTTGTATGTGACATGCAAGAGTAACCCATGCTCCTAATCGATTATGCATTTTCATTCAAACGAATTTAAAATAATGCACAAATTTAGGGGGAGCCCTTTCTTATCACATACTTCTCAAAGCGATGATGCTATTCATTAATTATAATTTATATCTTATGTCGAAGCTTTGATCTATACGTGGTCATCAATTACCAAAATGGGGGAGATTTAAATCACAACTTCGCCCTACGGTGATTTTGGTAATTAATAACAACATATGTGTCATTGATCTAATGATTATATCTAGTATATTTCAGGAGAAGTTCAATTCTGCATTGGATAAGGATTGTGAGGAGGACCTCTAGATGCAAGGAACATCTATTGGCAACAAGCTTGAAGAATCTACATTTTATGTTTTGTGAGAAATCACATTTGAGTCCATAGGAAAGCCAATACTAGTAAAAGGGGATGAGGTGACTATGATGATCTCATTTCTCAAGTGCTTAGAGATAGCCACCAAAAAAACTCATGAAATTCTCCCACAAATATTCTGTCAAAATCCAAAAAGACCAAAATTCGGTGCAACCAACTTTTTCCAGTCGGCCCTACCTAGTTTTACCTTAGACAGGTTCCATGCCAAACACTAGCATCTTGGTGACACCAATTGCCATTTCGGTGCAACCACAATCAGTGTCCCTGGCTCGGGTAACCAACTTCTTAAAACCAGAATTTCCGAGTATTGAGGATCGGTCTCACCGAGTTGTGGAAATTGACTAGGCTAGCCAAAATTGGTACCACCAAGATTGATATATCGATCTCACAAAAAAAGTTATTATATTTTGCACTAATCGGTGCCACCGAGTTTCACTTCGGTTTCACTGAGTTGGGCAATAATGTTGTAATGGTTGGCATTTTGGAGATGCCTATATATACCCCTCCACCACCTCTCATTCGTAGAGGAAGCACTCAGAACGACCCATCACTTGTCATATCCATTTTTTTGAGACAGAGCCACGTACTCATGTGTTGAGATCAAGATATTCAAATCCTATCATTTGAATCTTGATTTCTAGCCTCACCAAGTTGCTTTCCACCCAATCAATCTCTTCTACCCAAGCCAAATCTGTGAGAGAATGATTGAGTTTCGAGGAGACTATCTTCTAAAGCGCAAGAGCAAGGAGTTCATCGTACTACCGCATCTCTTACCTTTTGAAGAGTGGTGTCTCCTAGGTTGGTTAGGTGTCACTTGGGAGCCTCCTACTTCATGTTGTGGAGTTGAACCAAGAAGTTTGTAAGGGCAAGGAGATCGCCTACTTCGTGAAGATCTACCCCAATTGAAGCTAGTCCTTCTTGGAAGTAAGCCATGATGGAAAAGAGAAGGTTGCTTTGCCGTGTACCCTTCATGAGTTGAGCCCTTCATGGACTCGCGCGGCCGTTACCCTCTGTGGGTTGAACTCTCCATCAATTTGGACGTACGATAGCACCACCTACCGGATGTTGGCGAACATTGCATGGGAAACAAAAAAATTCCTACACACACGCAATACCTATACATGGTGATGATCATCTACGAGGGGGGAGTTTGGATCCACATACCCTTGTAGATTGCTAAGCGGAAGCGTATATAACGCGGCTGATGTAGTGGAACATCTTCGCGATCCAAATCGCAGCCCGTCCCGCAATCACATCACGATCCGTCCCGCAATCCCATCACGATCCTTCCCGATCTAGTGCCGAACGGACGACACCTCCGTGTTCAGCACACCTGCAGCTCGATGACGATCTCCGCCTTGTTGATCCAGCAAGAGAGACAAAGAGGTAGCTTAATTCTTTGGTAGAACGACGGCGTGGAGGTGATGATGGTGGAGCTACTCCGGCATGGCTACGCCGCACCGTACCAAACTAGCTATGGGGTGTCACGAAGTGGTGTAGGGAGAGAGGGTTGCGCCTTGTTTTGATGTGCCAAAAGCCTCTCTCACATCCACTATATATAGGAGGGAGGGGAGGGGTTGTGCCCTAGGGAAAGGCCCTAGGGTTCGGCTGTACCAAGATGAGGAGGAGGATTCCTTCTCCAATACAATACGGACGGAGGAGTCCTCCTTCCCCAATTCGGTTTTGGCCCACCCTCCTTTCCATTTCTACCTTGGCTGAAATAGGCCTCGTTTGGGCTGGTCACCAGCCCACTAAGAGCTGGTGCGCCACCCTTGGGCCTCTTTGGTTCTCTCCCGAGTGAGTGGCCCCTCCCGGTGGAACGCCATAACCCATTCGTCTTTCGGGAGCCAAATGAATACTTCCTATATATCAATATTCATCTCCAGACCATTCTGGAAACCATCCTGACGTCCGAGATCTCATCCGGGACTCCGAACAACCTTTCCATTACCAACATCAATAATTCAACTATACCGAAAGCTCATCGTACCTTAAGTGTGCAGACCGTGCGGGTTGGAGAACTATGCAGACATGACCTGAGACACTCTCCGGTCAATAACCAATAGCTGGACGTGGATGCCCATATTGGATCCTACATATTATACAAAGATCTTCATCGGTCGAACCTCTATGTCAAGGATTCAGTTAATCCCGTATGTTATTCCCTTTGTCCATTAGTATGTTACTTGCCCGAGATTCGATCATCGGTATCTCCATACCTAGTTCAATCTGGTTACCGGCAAGTCTCTTTACTCGTTTCGTAATACAAGATCCCGTGACTAACTCCTTTGTCACATTGCTTGCAAGGCTTATTGTGATATTGTATTACCGAGTGGGCCCCGAGATACCTCGCCGTCATACGGAGTGACAAATCCCAGTCTCGATTCACGCCAACCCAACAGACACCTTTGGAGATACATATAGAGCACCTTTATAGTCACCCAGTTACGTTGCGACGTTTGATACACACAAGGTATGCCTCCGGTGTCCGGGAGTTGCATGATCTCATGGTCATAGGAACAAATACATTGACATGCAGAAAACAGTATCAATAAACTGACACGATCATATGCTATGTTCATAGTTTGGGTCTTGTCCATCACATCATTCTCCTAATGATGTGATCCCGTTATCAAACGACATATCATGTCTATGGCCAGGAAAGGTTGACCATCTTTTAGCAATAAGCTAGTCAACTAGAGGCTTACTAGGGACAGTGTGTTGTCTATGTATCCACTCATGTATCTGAGTTTCCAATCAATACAATTATAGCATGGATAATAAACGATTATCATGAACATGGAAATATAATAATAACCAATTTATTATTGCCTATAGGGCATATTTCCAATAGTCTTCCACTTGCACTAGAGTCAATAATCTAGTTCACATCACTATGTGATTGTAATGAATCTAACACCCATGGGGTTTGATCATATCTTGCTTGTGAGACAGGTTTTTAGTCAATGGGTCTAAATCTTTCAGATCCGTGTGTGCTTTACAAATCTCTATGTAATCATGCAGATGCTGCTACCACGCGCAATTTGGAACTATTCCAAATGAGTGCTCCACCATACAAATCCGGTTTACTACTCAGTGTTATCCGGATTAGTGTCAAAGCTTGTATCGACGTAACCCTTTACGACGAACTCTTTTATCACCTCCATAATTGAGAAAAAATTCCTTTGTCCAGTAGTTACTAAGGATAACTTTTGACCGATGTGCAGTGATCTATTCCTGGATCACTTTTGTACCCCTTGACAGATTCATGGCAAGGCACACATTAGGTGCGGTACACAACATAACATACTATAGAGCCTACGACTAATGCATAGGGGACGACCTTCGTCCTTTCTCTTTCTTCTGCCGTGGTCGGGCTTTGAGTCCTACTCAATATTCAGACCTTACAAGCAAGAACTCCTTCTTCAACTGACCTATTTTGAACTCCTTCAAAATCTTGTCATGGTATGTATTCATTTGAAAGTTCTATTAAGCGTTTTGATCTATCTCTACAGATCTTGATGCTCAATGTTCAAGTAGCTCAATCCTGGTTTTCCTTTGAAAACCTCCTTTCAAACAACCCTTTATGCTTTCCAGAAATTCTACGTCATTTCTGATCAACAATATGTCAACCACATATGCTCATCAGAAATTCTATAGTGCTCCCACTCACTTCCTTGGAAATACAAGTTTCTCACAAACCTTGTATAAACCTAAAAGCCTTGATCATCTCATCAAAGTGTATATTCCAACTCTGAGATGCTTGCTACAATCCATAGAAGGATCGCTGGAGCTTGCATACTTGTTAGCGTCCTTTAGGATCGACAAATCCTTCTGGTTGTATCACATACAACCTTTCCTGAAGGAAACCGTCGAGGAAACAATGTGTTGACATCCTATCTTCAAGATTTCATAAATAATGCAGCAACTGCTAACATAATTCCAACAGACTTTTAGTATCTCTACGAGTGAGCAAATCTCATCGTAGTCAACTCCTTGAACTTGTCGGAAACTTCTTTGCGACAAGTCGAGCTTTCTTAATGGTGACATTTACCATCATCGTTCGTCTTCCTTTTAAAGATCCATCTGTACCTAACAGCCTTACGACCATCAAGTACTTCTTCCAGAGTCTACACTTTGTTTTCATACATGGATCCTACCTCGGATTTCATGGCGTCCAACCATTCGTGAGAATCCAGGCCCACCATCGCTTCTCCATAGCTTATAGGTTCATTGTTGTCCAACAACATGACCTCCAATATAGGGTTACCATACCAATCTAGAGCAGTGCGTGACCTAGTCGACTTACGAGGCTTGGTAGTAACTTGATCAGCAGCTTCATGATCACCATCATCAGCTTTCCACTTCAACTAGTGTAGGCGCCACACGAACATCTTCCTGCACCCGCTACTCATTGATTGAAGTGACGGTTCAATAACCTCATCAAGTTTCCACCATCCTCCCACTCAATTCTTTCGAGAGAAATTCTTCCTCGAGAAAGGAACCTATTCTCGAAACAAACACTTTGCTTTCAGATCTGAGATAGGAGGTATTCACAACTGTTTTGGGTATCCTATGAAGATGCATTTATCCGCTTTGGGTTCGAGCTTACCAGGGCGAAATTTTTCACATAAGCGTTGCAGACCCAAACTTGCCAACAACTAAAATTGGAAAAATGCTAAATTTTTATTTGGTCAAGTAGTCTACTCACCCCCTATAGACATACTTCGGATCCTGCATTTGTTTATATTCTTTTAGTCAGCTTTTTTTCTTTTTTCTTTTTTTGGGGAACAAATTTGTTCAGTTCTTTTCTTTTGTTTTCTTTTTGCTAAATGTGTGAACTTTTTCTTAAAACTCATAAACTAGTTTTTTTAAAATTGTTGAACTTTTCGTTGTGATCACTCTACTTTTTTGCAAAATCGATGAACATTTTTTAGAATCAATAAACCTTTTTTAAGACTCAATGAACATTTTTAAATCCGATAACTTTTTCAAATTCCATGAACTTTTTTTAAAATTTGATGTTTTTAAATTTATTATATCTTTTCGCTTTCTGATGAAGTTATTTTTCAAATTTGATGAACATTTAGAAAAGTTGACGAACTTTTATTTCAATTTGATGAACGTTTTTAAAAATTTATGAATTATTTATCAAAATTGATGAACTTTTCAGAATTTATGGTCCACATTTTTTGTGAATTAAATTTCAGATAATTAATATCGAATATATAATATATTTTTTGTGTAGTACTAGTGGAACGGTTTAAATAGAACTTCTTTTCAAGTACTCCACAAGTATGAGAGCTTTGTCTGGTGGTTATGGTGACAAATTTTTGGTGGTTACTTCTTGAATTCGAATCCCACTTCTCCCGTATATATTATGCTAATTACATTTTTTCGCTTTTCTTCAACAAGTTTCTACACCGGCCCGACCGCCATGCGACCGCGAGAAGAGCCAATTGGCCCTTCAAGCATTGCCTCAAACAAAAAAACTCGTTCAAGTTCTGGTGCTTGCAGTATTTCTGAATTTATTTTACGATTTTTGGCAATATGCTTTTAGTGAAAGGAGACGCTTCCGTCGATGACGAGGCGCCTACGATGACTTTATAAATCTCAAGGTGATATGGTAGCTTTGTCTCTTGAAGATGTTTATAGAGATAATATGTGCGTGTGTACGTTCATAGGGATGAGTGTATGCGGTATATATTAAAAAGCTCCCGTGGCGACCTATGGGCCAAAAAGGTATCGCAGTTCAGTTTCTGGTGAGATGAAGCACATGCTCGCCAGAAGTAGAGCCCGTAATGGGTCGGCCGAGCGGGGACCATCGGCAATCAGCGTTTTTGTTTTTGGTTTTGTCTTGTATTTTGGTCCTTTTTAAATTTTGCTTAAATTTTGTAATATTAAAGACATCTATAATTAAAATTAGTTTACATATATAATTGAAAATTGTTAAATGCGTATTTGAAAATTTGAAAAGTGTATAGAAAAAATATTTATCACATATACGAAAAATGTACACAAATAAGTAAAATGTGTACGAAACAAATTTATCATGTATTCAAATTTTTAAGTAAAGCATTTGAAAAAATGTTAATGAAGCATTAGGAAAAAAATGTTAAATATGCATAGAAAAATGTTAAATACGCATAGAAAAATGTTGATCATGTTTTAAATATAATGAATTTTTTTGATCATGTATATAAAAATGCTAATCAAGCATTTGAAAAAATGTTGAATAAGTATTAGAAAAATGTTAATCATCCATTTGAAAAAAAAATGCATATAGAAAACAATGTTGACTATGTATGAAAATAAATGATGGAAAATTTTGATCATGCAAATGAAAATATTAATCAAGGATTTGAAAATGCCAAATGTGTTTACAAAAATGTTGACCATGTGGTAAAAAATGTTAACATTTCATTTAAAAAGTGAAGTTGATGCATATATACAACCTTAAGGGCCTATGTTGTAGCCTCATCTTAGATTCCCAAAATATAGTTAGCCCTGGTACCAATCAACGTCATCCAACTCTGCCCCTCCTACAACATGACGATGTCGGATCAATCTAGGGTTTGGGGAGAAAGGAACTCAGAACATAGATTGGAGACCATGAGGACCAAGCAGGGGAGGGGGTTGTTGTGTTTCAGATGGGCTCAGGATGTCAAACTCATATGACACACATGTGCGTATCACCCCATTTCTTTTCACATATGGGTTGGGTTTGCGAAGAGTCTGGATTATCCGGGCATTTGTCTCAAATTTTGGGGAGTCTGATTATTGGTGAATACTCACAACATATGACATAGGTAGGCCAAGGTCGGTGAGAACCGAAGGGACAAAGGTGGGCGCTGGGAATGACGTTGGTACACGCATGGAACGCACGATGTACCCAGGTTCAGGGCTCTCCGTAGAGATAATACCCCTAGTCCCACCGGAGTGTTTGATGTGTATGAACAGAGTACAGGGTTGCTCCTAGAGCTGTGTTCGAAAGAGGAAGAGGGGAGTAGCCGGCTCGTCTCTGCCTCTCTCTCTGTGGTTGGTGAGTGTGTAGTGTTGTTCAACTGTGGAATGATCGGCCCCCCTGCATGGAGGGCGACCGTGGGGTTTTATAGACGAACCCGCCGGCCTACAATATGGATAAAGGATACAAGTGTGGGACCCGGCTGGCAGCCTCGCCGGCTGGCCAGGGGCCCGCTAGAGTCTTGTCTTGTCGCTTGAGTGGCCCGCCGACTGCATAGTCTCGATTCACAGTGGGACCCGCCGGCTGGCCAATGGGGCTCTCACGTAAGGTTGACGCCGAGCACGCGATGTACGTCGAGCGTCGTCCAGCGAGATTCGTCATGGGTAGGTAGTACGACCGCCTCCACTGTTCCCCACCCCGAGTGCAGTAATGGAGTGGGAATGCGACGGTCCGACACTATGCAAGGTGATGGATCAGAGCCGGGGTAGGTCAGCAGCGTGGCCGCCGACGCTCATACCTGTCGGACGCCCCGATCAAGTACCTTTGCTAACTCATAGCTACCTTTAATCGTAAGTTCTCCTCATGACCTACGATCTGATGTGACTTGTGATCCTCGGCCGGCTAGCCTGCTTGGCTAGCCGGCTTGCGTGCGACCGCCTCATTCCTAGCCGGTTGGCTGGACCAGGTCGGCTCAGAAGAGGTAACCGCCTCGACTCTAGCCGGCAGGGGTTGCCTGGCCGGCCAGAGGGATGATCGCCTCGTCCTCTAGCCGGTAGGCGCAGCCTAGCTGGCCAGAAGACTTGGGCCTTAGGAAACTATATATGTTCATGTCCTTTGGGCCGGAAATGAAGGAGCAGGCTTGATGTGCCTACCCCGGGGTTATTCCCCTGACAGTAGTCCCCGAAGCTAGAGAGGCCCTCCGCTTGCGGGCAGGCGGTCTCACCAGCTTGATGATTTGTCTTGGTATTTTCGCTGCTCTTCGTGACGAGGAGCGCCGACTCCGAAACCGGCTGGCTTCTAAGTGACACCCCGGCTTCGTCGTAAGTCGCTCGGAGAGCGCCACGTGCGAGGCCCCGCCTGACATAATGATGGTGATTACTGGTGACGGGACCAGGCCTGGGCTCTGGGTCCCGCCACGACTCCCCCTTGGCCTCCGCGCGAGAGATCTTCTGCGGATTTACTCCGCGACGGTTGGGCTTAGGGAAGCGTTACTGCCCGTAATACACGGGCTTAGTGGGGGTCCAGTGCACACTAGATCCCCTCCCCACGATGGTTCGTGGGGGGTTAAATGGGATGCGGGGGTTCCGAGGAGGCCATTCGCCCCCCTTCTTGCCCCGCATCCACGCCCACTTCCTCCCTACGCCCAGAGAGAAAGAGCTCGTATCCTTCGTCTTCCTCGTCCTCGTCATCGCGAAGCCGCCGACCCCTTCGTGCATCCGTCGCCAGCAGCCATGGCTGGCGGTTCTTCCTCGAAAAGGCCCTCGGCGCAGAAGATATCGTTGCAGGGAGCCTAGCTGGGGAGCAAAGTCGGTGAGGAGCACATCGAGGCGCTTCGTCACCACCGGCTACTGCCCCCTGCCTCCCAAGTGCTGGTGTGACTCTCTGGCGCCGAGACCGCTCCCACACCCGCCGTGGGAGAGGTCGTGGTCTTCACCGAGCATTTCTACCGGGGCTTTGGGTTTCCGGCCAGCGCCTTCTTTTCTGAATGGCTCCGCTTCCTTGGCCTGCAACCGCATCACCTGGCGCCGAACGCCATTCTACAGCTGTTGGCCTTCGTGATCCTGTGCGAGGGCTTCGTGGGGATCGAGCCCCGCGTCGTCCTGTGGCGCAGCTTGTTCTTCTTCAAGCAGCAATCCATTGCCATGGAGAAATCCAAGGTGGAGAAGCTCAAGGGGCCACGCCCGATGACGCCGTGCGGAGCCACGTTGGTGCACCGCCGCTCGAAGTCGGGCTTCCCCCAGATGCCACTGCAGGAATCCGTCAAGCAGTGGCAGAAGGGTTTCTTCTATGTGAAGAATGCCGACCCCGCCCTAGACGCCCTCAACATGCCCCCGTTCAACATCGACCCACCGACGAGGTTGAACTGGGCGGCGAATACCCCCAAGCCGATTTCCGAGGTGGCGTTGATCTGTGCCCACCTCAATATTTTGGAGAAGGGTGGCCTCCTTGGCCGGGACCTGCTCACCACCATGGTGGCCCGACGGATCCTGCCCTTGCAGAGGCGGCCGCATCTGGTCTGCAGATGAGCGGCTGACATGATCCTTGCCGGCTGCCACCAAGAGGTTCACCCCCGGCGCTGTAGCGCGAAGGGTGAATCTGATCTCCACCGCCCGCATGGATGAGGGCGGGGAATGGACGTGGGGGATGACCCCCTTCAACAGGTCCCGTCCGCCTCCGATGGTAGGTGGCCTTTTTATTCTTTGTCGTTTGCCTTGTAGCCGGTCGTGTTGCTGAGCCGGCGATCGAATCCCTTTTCGCAGCTGTACGAGAATCTGCAGGGGTCCCTCCATCCGCCCGCTCCCTACGTGGACGTGTCCGATGCCTCGGAGATTGAGGATGAGGGCATGATTGAATCCCGCACAGACTCCTCCGCCGGCTCGGAGAATCCCCTGGAGTAGGAAGGGACAGAGCCGTCTGGTGAGTACCCACGGACCTCCGTCGCGGACTGGACGGATGACGACGAGACTCCCTCATTCTTCTCTGGTGCAGCCTTCGAGGAGGACTCCGACGGGGTGGAGGAAGTCACCAGCCCGCTAGTGACGCGTGGCCGGCGTCCTAGAGGCAGAGCAGCCGACGCCGACGAGGCGGCTGGGAGGAAGGGCAAGGGTGCCACAGCATCCCGGTCGGCTCCTAAGCGGCCGGCGCAGGGACCTCCAGCCGGAGCGCGAGCAGGCGGTGCCAAGAAGCGCCATGGTGCTGGCCGGAGGCAGGTGCCTATGGTAGCGGGGTAAGATTTCCTCCCCCTTTTCTTCGTTTATCTTGCAGGAAGTTTTGTTCCTTAAGAACTTTGCTTGACAGGGAGGCGGAGGATGTGGAGGAAGACACCGCCTCCACAGCCGAGCGGGCTGGCTCGGCAGCAGCCTATACTGCCTAGAGGGATCTTGAGAAGCAGTCCAAGCACCGGTGGGACGTGGCTGCGGGGAAGACGGCCGTGGGCCAGTCTCGCCCCAGCCAGGTCGAGAAGCCGGCGGAGAAGCATGCGAGGGCTGGACATGACCCCTCTGCGCATGCTCGCACGGAGGAGCCAGCTAGTGAAGCGGCTTCAAGGCACGCCCCGAGGGCTGAGGAGGTCCAGCCCTCCTGGCCGGAAGTCTCGACCCCCTTGGACTCGGCCCCCTTGGATCTAGAGATAATCCCCAACTCCCCCCGGGCCGAGGCGACGCCCGACACGCCGGAGCTGATCCTGAACGTGCCGGACGCGACCCTTGATGCGCCAGGGATGGCCATGTATGCGCCGGATGCGGACCAACTACCTCCCGTCGGGGAGGCAGCGCCGGCCGGGGAGATGGCAGAGCCGGCCGCCGAGCCGGCACCCGGAGCCGGCGCCATCGTCGTTCCCCACCATGGTCCAGTCGCACCGGGAGCTGGAGGCCGGGTCGGGAGCCGGCCCATGAAGACATGGCGGGAGGCCAACCTGGCGCGCTTGCGACTGCCCGCCGGCACCGCACTTACCGGCGTCCTAGAGCTGGTGTCGTTGTTTACCAGTAGCCGGTCCAAGGTGGAGCAGTCGAACCGCCTGGTGTGCAGCGACATGGAGTGCCTGGAAGCCCGCACCCAGGTAGGTGTTTCCTCTTTGGATTTTTGAACTTTTCTTCTTTAGTGGGGGTGTGACAACGCACCCACTAGGTGTAGCCCCCGAGAATCGGGCCGGTCGATCATCGGCCGGTCTGAATCTCTTGGAGCTTCTTTTCCCTGTTTTGCTTCTTTAGTGGGGGCGCGCTAGCGCACCCACTGGGTGTAGCCCCCGAGAATCGGGTTGGTTAAGTCTTAACCAGGCCGAATCTTAATCCTGCATCTTTTGCTTTTTTGGCAGGAGCTTTATGACGCTCAGGCGCAGGCCTACAATGAGCTGTGAACCCAGCACCTGGGCGCTGATGACCGGATCGCCGAGATCGAAGTCTGACTTGGCGAAGTTGCCATGGAGCGGGATGCCCTGCGTGGTGCCGGCAACCGGGTCCAGGAGCAGTTGACCCTTCTCCAGTCGGAGAAGAAGGAGCTTGAGGCAGCTCGCCGGGCCGAGCTGGAGCAGCTGCGCAAGACGCTGCAGGAGAAGGAAGCCTCCTTCTCTGCCGACTTGGACCGCCTCGCATCGCTTCATCTCAAGGAGATGAACCTCAAGGACGCCGCCTTGAAGGAGAAGGAGGAGGCCCTTGTCCAGAAGCAATCGCAGCTGGCCAAGGCCTTGGAGTCTGCAGTGGCCCTCTAGGAGGAGGTTGCCCGCCTTACTCACGCGAGTAAGGTGCGGGAGCTCGAGGTCCTCGAGAGCTCCCATGAGACCGATGGCGCCTTCCATCGTGAGTCGCTCTTCTTTGTCTTGTTTTTGGCTGTTAGGCCATCTCCTCTACTCACTGTGTCCTTGTGCCCTGGCCTTGGCTATTCCAGGTCTCTTCCCTGAGACCCAGATTGCGGCCGACACTGCCGTCGAGGTGAGCCACGAAGAGCGTCGCGCGGCTGGGCAGGAGGTAGACACTACCTCTGGCTGAAGCGTGGAGGAGATCAGGGTGGGCCTTCGGGACCGCCTGCGTGCCCTGGGCGAGTCTGTGGCTCAGCTCCAGGTTGCAGGCTCGTCGATGGTGGCGGCCTTGTGGCCGGAGGGCGTGGAGCCGGCGTCAATGAGCCGTCTGGCTCGCTGTCTTGCGACTGGCGTGGAATGCTTGGACGCGTGGCGCGCCTCTGCCGCACATGCCGGGGCTTATAAGGCCCTGCGCTTGGCCAAGTCCTGGTATCGGAACCTGGACTTTGGCAAGCTCGCCGCCCAGCGTGACGGCTCGGAGGCGGAGCTGCAGGGCGTGGAGGAGGCGCTACGCATGAGGGCCAGCGGCATCGCCGAGTATGCCACCTGGGACGATTTTGTTTTGGATCGGGGTGAAGATGGCGGTGTGATCGCTGAAGATCTGCAAGGCCTTCAGCTCTATGACCCCGATGGCAGCTCTGGCGAGGTGGCCCATGCTATGTAATCTGCTGCCGGCTCCAGTGGTGCGGCATAAGCCGACTCTGGTGAGGGTGGAGCCGGGAGCCCTCGCGAAGGAGACGGTGCAGCCGCCTCGGGAGCAGCCGGGGATGGTGAAGCTACCACATCAGGAGCAGCAGCCGGGGCCACCGATGAGGCCGCAACCCCATAACCGGTGTCCTTTGTGTTTTGTTCTACCCCCTAAGGGATGTAATGAACGTGGGCCGTGGGCCAATGCTTTTTGGAATGTATGTATTCAACATTATATTCGTATTGCCATGCGTGTTGTCTTATATCTTTGTCTTTTGATTCCTGGTTGACTCCTTTTTCTCTAATCCTCGTATTCCCAATCTTCCACCCCGCCAACCTGACAGCAGGGAGCCGGTCTGTGGCTGGGTCGAGGTTTGTGATTTTAGAATACGAGACATAGATTTTTCGACACCATCAAGACTTAAAGACCAAGACATAAACCAACAGAGGCCGGCTTGAATGAGATCGTATATATGATCGAGCCAGCCCGAGCTGGCGACCCTTTGTAGCCGAACTTTGCATGCATCCGGCCTAACTTGGCGTCACCTCGCAAGCCAGATGGCCGGAGCCAGTCCGCAAGCTCGTACGAGGTGACCAGGGATCAACCAGTTTGCACTATGTGTTCTTTTACAAAAGGGAAGGCGTCCGAGCGGCTAGCGAGCCCCCGAGCTTGTTAACGCCAGCAAGGGGCGTGCCCTGCGTAGCCTCCGAGCTTGATTAAGCCAGCAAGAGATGTACGCTGTGTAGCCCCCGAGCTTATTGAAGCCGGCAAAGGGGCGTCCACTGAGTGAAAAATCTCAATAAAAAGAAACATGACGCATGCTCTTTTTATTGCATTTGTTGAGGGTCCCTGAAGAGGGAGAAAGATACATATGCATGCTCTTTCCATTGTTTGATTCTTGCCTTCTAGCAATAGAACGCGCGGAGCAGCGCCGCATTCCATGGACGTTCCGTCTCCTTGCCGGAGTCGTCCCTCTTGCGCTTCCTTGGCTTTTGGGCATCGATCAAGTAGTAGGCGTTGTTGTGCAACTCCCTACTGATGATGAAGGGTCCCTCCCATGGGGATGAGAGCTTGTGTTGGTTGGCAGTGCGCTGGATTCTTCTGAGGACCAAGTCTTCCTCCCTGAAAGAGAGAGGCTTGATCTTTTTGATGTGGTAGTATCTCAGCTTCTGTTGATAGATGGCCGTCCGGCTCAAGGCCAGGTCCCTTGCTTCTTCGAGGAGGTCCAGACCGTCTTCTCTTGCCTCCTTCGCCTCTGTTTCTGTGTATAGGGTGACCCGAGGCGAGTCGAACTCGATATCCGTGGGAATAATAGCCTCGGACCCGTATACAAGAAAGAACGGAGTGAAGCCGGTCGACCGGTTGGGCGTGGTGCGGAGGCTCCATAACACAGCTGACAGTTCTTCAATCCAACAGCCGGCCGTTCTGACCAGTGGTGCCACCAATCTTAGCTTGATGCCGGCCAGAATCTGGTCGTTGGCCCTCTCCGCTTGGCCATTCGACTTGGGATGTGCTACTCATGCCAAATCGAGCCGGATGCCTACCTTGGAACAGTAGAGCGCCAGAGCGCCTTTGGTGAAGTTGGTGTTGTTGTCGGTGATGATGTTGTGGGGAACGCCATATCGGATAGAAATGTCTATGATGAACTTGACATCGGTGGGGCCGTCAAGCTTTTTGATAGGTCTGGCTTCAATCCACTTGGTGAACTTCTCGACGGCTACCAAGATATGCGTCATCCCACCACGAGCCATCTTGAAGGGCCCTACCATGTCCAATCCCCAGACGGTGAACGGCCATGACAGAGGGATGGTTTTGAGGGCTGAAGGTGTCATATGACTCTTCGCGCTGAAGAATTGGCAGCCTTCGCACTTGTCGACCAGATCCACGGCCTCCTCGAGAGCCGTGGGCCAGTTGAATCCGTGGCGGAACGCTTTGGCCACCAGGGTTCTGGAGGCGGCGTGATGCCCACACCCCCCTGGTGAATGTCTCTGAGGATCTTCTGTCCCTTTTCTGACTCGACGCAGCATTGGGACACGCCGGTCACACTGCGCCGTACCAGCTCGCGATTGATAATGGCGTAGGCTGCAGACCTACGCTGGATCTGCCTCGCCTCCGCCTCGTTCTGAGGAAGATCGCCGCGAAGAAGGAAGGCTAGGATGGTTTGAGCCCATGACGGAGCCAACACAAGGTATGCCTCCGCCTCGTCTTGACTGCTGGGGGCTTCTGCAGCCCCCGAGCTTGATGGAGCCGCGGTTGTGGACTCGAGACAAGGTGTCTCTTCTGGTGCTACTGCGGCAGCTGGCTCGCCGTCTACCTCCATGACGTCCACCCACTGGGTGTCGAGACGACAGGATTCGAGGCTAGGCAGAGCCGGGGTTGATGTTGTAGCCGGTGCCGCCATTGGAATCGGTGTGGCCTACGTAGCCGACACGGGAACTGTAGCCGGCGTAGTTGGTGGAGCAGAGGGCGCTTGCACTGTGGACTCAACCGGTGCTTCTATTGGAGTCGGCGTAGTCGGCGTAGCCGACGTGGGAGCTGCAGCCGGTGTAGCTAGTGGAGCCGACGTCGCTTGCACCGCAGAGTCTACCGGCACAAAGATCGATGCCGACTAAGGAGATGGCCAGATAGACGGCTTATGGAGTTGCTCGAGGGAGACGCCGGCTGGAATGGCCTGTCTCGTGGAGCCGATCTTCTCCAGTGTATCAACCGCCTCATTTTCTGCCCTTGGAACATGGTGGAACTCACAACTCTCGAAGGGGCCGCTGAGCTGCTGGATGAGGAAGCGGTAGCTTGCCATGTTGGCGTCCCTGGCATCCCATTCGCCAGAGACCTTCTGTACCACCAAGTCTGAATTGCCGAAGCATATGAGCCGCCGGATGCCGATCTCCTTGGCAAGCCGGAGGCCGTGAGCAAGTGCTTCGTACTCGGGGACGTTGTTGGAGGCGGTGAAGTGGATCTGGAGAGCATACTTGAGCTGGTCCCCTTTCGGAGATGTCAAGACGATGCCGGCTCCCAGTCCTGTCCGCATCTTCGAGCCGTCGAAGTGCATCCGCCAATGCGTGGAGTCTGGATGCGGTGTCTGAAACTGGGTCTCGGCCTAGTCGACCAAGAAGTCGGCCACCACCTGAGATTTGATGGCGGTGCGGGGCTCGTACCGGATATCGTGATCCGCCATAGCAATGGGCCATTTGGCAATGTTGCGTTTGGCATCACGGTTTCCCATGATCTCTGAAAGTGGAGCAGTGCTTACCATGGTGATGGCATGCTCTTGGAAGTATTGCTTCAACTTCTTTGCAGCAAGGTAAACACCATAACACATTTTTTGATAATGCGGATAGTTCTACTTGGAGGCGGACAAGACCTCGCTAAGGTAATAGACAGGACGCTGCACTGGCAGTGCCTTGCCTTCCTCCTTGCGCTGAAATACCAACACTACGCTAACCACGCGAGTGGTCGCCGCAATGTATATGAGTATGGGTTCCCTTTCAGACGGTGCTGCCAAGATTGGCAGGCTCAAGATGACCCGCTTGAGGTCGCGAAAGGCTTCATCCGCCTGGTCGTTCCACTCGAACTTCGTTGTCTTCTTCATGAGTTGGTAGAGTGGAAGGGCCTTCTCGCCAAGCCGGCTGACGAACCGCTAAGGGACGCCAAGCAGCAGGCGAACTTCTGGACGTCAAGGATTCGAGCCGGCCGCACCATCCGTTTGATGGTGCCGATCTTCTCGGGGTTCGCCTCGATGCCGCGGGCGGACACGAAGAACCCCAAGAGTTTTCCTCCTGGAGCCCCAAAGACGCACTTCTCAGGGTTGAGCCGGAACTTGTACTCGCGTAGGTTGGCGAACGTCTCCGCAAGTCGTCGAGGAGGCTGAAGTGTTGCTTCGTCTTCACGACGATGTCATCCACATAGACGTGGATGTTTCTACCGATCTGTGGCAGTAGGCACTGCTGCATGCAGCGTTGGAATGTCGCACCTGCGTTCTTCAGACTGAACGTCATGGTGGTGTAGCAGTAGGCCCCGAAGGGCGTGATGAAGGAGGTCTTCAAGCGATCAGCTAGATCCAACTTGATTTGATAGTAGCTTGAATAAGCATCCATAAATGACAGCAGTTCGCTGCCTGCAGTGGAGTCGATCACTTGATCTATCCTAGGCAACGCGAAAGGGTTTTTCGGACAAGCCTGTCGGACAGGTGTTTTCTTCTTCAGCACCAGGACTGGATTAGCCAGCCAGTCCGGGTGGAAAACCTCCATGATGAAGCCGGCTGAAAGTCGGGTGATCTCTTCTCCGATCGTGCGTCGCTTCCCCTCGGCGAAGCGGCGCAAGGGTTGTTTCACCAGCTTTGCATCCGGTCGCACGTGAAGTTTGTGCTCGGCGTACTTCCTCGGAACACCCGGCATGTCCTTGGGGGACCATGCAAAGATGTCCCGATTCTCACGGAGGAAGTCGACAAGCTCACCTTCCTATTTGGGGCTGAGGCCAACCCCGATGGTGACGCACTGCTTTGGGTTGGCAGGGTCGAGTGGGACCTGCTTGGTCTCTTTAGCCGGCTTGAAAGAGCCCTCGCCGACCGAGTGGGACGGAGGAGAAGGAATCACCGACTGCTGCATAGCCTGGGCCATGAGCCGGTCGGTCTGCCGCTTCTCCTCAGCAATCACCAGGGCGTCGGCGAGGCGGCTTCTATCTTGGGCGGACTCGAGCGACTTCTTTTAGTCGCCAACAACAGTGATGATGCCCTTGGGACCCGACATCTTCATCTTCAGGTAGGCGTAGTGCGGAATAGCCATAAACTTGGCCAGAGCCGGCCTTTCCAGCAGCGCGTGATACGGGCTGCTGAGGTCCACTACCTCGAACCATATGGACTCTCGACGGAAGTGGGCTTTGTCGCCAAAGAGGACGTCCAGGTAGATCTTACCAATGGGCGAGCAGGACTGCCCAGGCACGATGCCATGGAAGACAGTACTGGTCGGAAGGCCGTTCGTCTCCTTGAGTCTGAGCTTGAGGAGAGTGTCGAGGTAGAGGATGTTGATGCTGCTCCCGCCGTCCACCAGCGCGTATGACCCCGGGTTGGGCATCACCGCAGGATGGTTCACCCGGCTCCATGTGATTGGTTTGTCCGACCAATGCATGTACTGGGAAACCGGGGGAACCGTGGCATTCACCTCGCGCCGCCTCTGGCGCAGGCTGTGCTTGTCGTTGCCTTCACTTGTGAAGACGACGAATGCTCCGTCTTAATGAGGGTAGTCGTCGTGGAGGTGGCCGTCGTCGCGAGGCGGCGGCGGCGGAGGCGGAGCAGGACCAGGAGCCGGTGCACGAGGGGCCGCTTGCGTACCTGGGGAGCCTGCAGGCCATCCCCTTGCGACAGCCGGCGTGCAAAGCTACAATGTCGAAGGGTATGGGTGGACGGCTGCGCCCCAGAAAGTATCTTGCAGGGGGCGTCGAGCAGTTGCTCGAAGGACTGCCTGGGCAGACAGTTGGTGTTATTCCTGTTAGCACGCTTTCGCGGAGGGCCGGCTTCAGGAGCCGATGTCTCGCCCTCCACGTTGGCCACCAACTTGCTGTTGGAGCGTGAATCCATCTGATCCACCTTGCGCTTGTTGTTGTTTTGGCCGCCTCAGTTGTCCCTAGCCGGCTTGGGAGTAGCCGGCGTAGGGACAGCCTTGTCCGAGGCGGTCACCTTGAGGCGGATCACCGAGTCGGCCATGGCGTATTTGTCCGCCTTGGCCATGAGCACGCCAGAGAGGTGGGCTCGGAGCACATAAGCTTGTGCTTGAGGAGGGTGCCGTCTCAGCAACCGTCGATGAAGTACTGGATGTCTTGTACCTCATGCACCCCCTCGGAGGAGTTATGGAGCTCTGTCCACCGGGTGACGTGGTCGCGAAGGGGTTCGTCAGGCTTCTGGATGCACATGGCCAGCTCGCGGGCCGGCCAGGGCGCTTGTAGGTGCTAGTGAAATTGTGGACGAACGCCTCCTCGAAGTCCACCCAGGAGTTGACATTGCCGGCCGGAAGGGTGTTAAGCCAAGTCCGGGTCGAGCCAACCAACATGAGTGGCACGTAGCGGACCGCTACACGCTTGTTGCCCCTGGCAATGCCGACGGCCATGGTGTAGTCAATCAGCCAGTCCTCTGGCTTGGCCTCGCCGTTGTACTTGGGCGTGTCCTGAGGCAAGGTGAAACCACGGGGGAATGGCTCCCCTCGGATCCGGGGGCCGAAGCAGGCCGGACCGACGGGACCGTCTTCCTCTAGGAGGGCTGACTGGGCCAGGACGATGAGACGTCGGCGGACGTCCCGATCATCCTGGGAAGTATGAGCGCCAACCCGAGTGGCGGGAGGAGAGGCGCCTCGCGAACCGGAGACATGATTTCTTCGTGGGTGAAGAGTCTCACACTCCGAGTCACCCTCGCCGCCTCCGCGATGCAAGCCCGAAGTGTGCTTGCTCTGGCGCTGAGAGTGCCGGTCTTGGCTTCCCTCGCCCCTTCGACCGGAAGGGCGATGCGAGGAAGATCCTTTTGCATGATGCTGACCGCTAGGGTTGCGGCATGCTCCGGGGTTGGGTCCCGGAGACTCTGACTGGGCCTGACTGGGGTCAAACCGAGCGTGTTGCTGGTTGGCAGCGTCAAGGAGGTCCTTGACCTGCTTCTCCTGGAAAGCGCGCTCATCACCTTCCAGGCTTGCCATCGCCTCCATGGCTTCCTGAGCCGCTCGCATGTTGGCCGCAGGGGTCTCGTAGGTGGGCAGATCGCCACCTAGGACTTCGGCGATGAACCGGCCGCGGCTGCGGACCGATCCAAGCCGGCTAGGAGCTTCGGAAATCGGAGTGAGGCCGTATGCGGAGTTATACTCGTGCTGTGTGGCCTCCGTCCGACGTTTTGCCAAAGAGACGGCGATACCCTCCTCCAAGATACGCTTGCGAGCCTCCTCCAGTGAGGCCCGGGCGTCAACAGGGTTTGCGGAAGCTGCGACGGGTGTCTTCAGGCCGGCGATGGCGTCCCGAAGAGCATCGGTGGTGGCAGCAGCAGCCACCAGCATCTGCTGATGCCTTGCCGGGAGCCGTGCTCGTGTCGGCACCGATAACCATCACCTCCACGGTGTTGGAGACGGCAACAACGTGGTATGGGGTGAAGAACCCCACCGTCGTCGGAGGGCCATCGAAGACGAGGACGTTGGTGGGATATACGCCGTGGACAGGCATCTCAGCGATAGAGAGCCTGCGGAAGCTGGCACAGAGCGCCTCAACGTCGAAGTCCTCGCTGAAGTAGCATGGACCGTCGTTGATACGTAAGTCGCTGAAGAGAACACTAAGGTTCTCCATAGCAGTGACGACGACTCTAGGAAGCGCCTCGTCATCAGAATCTTCGTCCGAATCCGCATGGCAGACAGGACGTCGATCATCATGGGTGTTGTCTCGTCAAAAGTGGGATCCACGGGCATGCAAACTGATCAAGACGCGATGCATCCGGTGGTGTAGGTGCGGGGCCCCGCCCAGCGCATAAACCCAGCCGATGCCGCGATCTGCCCCATGGTGGGCGCCAAATGTCGGTGACTACTCACAACATATGCCATAGGTAGGCTAAAGTTGGTGAGAACCGAAGGGACATAGGTGGGCGCTGGGAACGAGGTTGGTACACGCATAGAACGCACGATGTAGCCAGGTTCAGGGCTCTCCGTAGAGATAATACCCCTAGTCCTGCCGGAGTGATTGATGTGTATGAACAAAGTACAGGGTTGCTCCTAGAGCTGTGTTGGGAGGAGGAAGAGGGGAGCAGCCGGCTCGTCTCTGCCTCTCTCTCTGTGGTTGGGGAGTGTGTAGTGTTGTTCAACTGTGGAATGATTGGCCCCCCTGCATGGAGGGCGACCAGGGTGTTTTATAGACGAACCCACCGGCCTACAATATGGATAAAGGGTACAAGTGTGGGACCCAGCTGGCAGCCTCGCCGGCTGGCCAGGGGCCCACTAGAGTCTTGTCTTGTCGCTTGAGGGGCCCGCCGGATGCATGGTCTCGATTCACAGTGGGACCCGCCGGCTGGCCAATGGGGCTCTCGTGTAAGGTTGACGCCAAGCACGCACTGTACGTCGAGCGTCGTCCAGCGAGATTCGTCATGGGCAGGAAGTACGACCGCCTCCACTGTTCCCCATGCCGAGTGCAGTAATGGAGTGGGAGTGCGACGGTCCGACACTATGCTAGGTGATGGATCAGAGCCGGGGTAAGTCAGCGGCGTGGCCGCCGACACTCGTACCTGCCGGACACCCCGATCCAGTACCTTTGCTTACGCGTAGCTATCTTTAATCGTAAGGGCTCCTCATGACCTATGATCTGATGTGACTTGTGATCCTCGGCCGGCTAGCCTGCTTGGCTAGCCGGCTTGGGTGCGGCCGCCTCATTCCTAGCCGGCTGGCTGGACCAGGCCGGCTCAGAAGAGGTAACGGCCTCAACTCTAACCGGCAGGGGTTGCCAGAGGGATGACCGCCTCGTCCTCTAGCCGGTAGGTGCAGCCTAGCTGGCCAAAAGAATTGGGCCTTAGGAAAGTGTATATGTTCATGTCCTATGGGCCGGAAATGAAGGAGCGGGCTTGATGAGCCTACCCCGGGATTATTCCCCCGACACTGATGGATGGTCATTTTTGTTTCCACACATGTTCATAGACGCCTTAGATGAAACATAACTTTAATATGGAGTTTTTTACCTCTAGAGTGGCACGAACTTTGATACCTCATTGTGTAGAATGCATCTCTGAAATATTTTATAAATTGTTAGCACAACATATGCACATCTGAAATTAACTCCTAGTTTTTTTGCTGTGTAATTCCTGGGGAGTTTGGTTATGAGGGTTCAAGTTACCGAGTCATACGTGAGCATGGCATTTTTGTCCATGGTCCGGCTACCCGTGGATACCATGTACGCTAGACATACATATGTAGTTGTTCTTTTGCCATGAATTCTCGTGGGTGGTTCCCCCTGCCCGTGCGCATATGCAGAACACACGAGTGACACCATGGATGAAGAGGGTCTTTTTGCAAGTTCGATGATGGGGAGCGAAGGTGTGGATCTACCTTATTACGAAATGTGAAGTTTATACGATAATCTCGACCTAGGTGCATGATTACGTAATACCGTACTCCTACTTTTTCGGGGTTTTATATTTTGATGGATTGGGACCTACGGCAATGACCATGTTTCCTTACCCTGAAGTAGTTGTTGAAGCTTTAGGCCAAGAGGAGGGTCGCTCGTGGTCTCAACACAACCGATCCCGTGGACCAGGGGTTCACGATACCGACACCCGCAAACTCATGGACTCGGCATGGGTGCAAGTTTAGTTTCATGGCTATAAATTCGGTACATGTGTGACATGTGGGCCACCCATGTCACTCATCCTAAACCCCATAGACAATCCCCAAACCATCTGGAAGTCTTTTGTGTGCGTATCATACATTAATTATTATAATATATGCAATACATACTAATACATATTTGTACTATACTATTTTCGGGTCTTGTTTTTTGTTGCCGATGGACATATTGTTGTAACTATTGTTTGTCTTTGCTCAAAGGATGACCATGGATATAGCTAGATATCCAACATTTATGGGCATGCGTAGAAATTAAACCCCATGGATATATCCGTGAATGGGAATGGATCTCGAGGAGCTCCGCTGCCCAAAACTACCCCATTGCCATGCTCAGCCATTCATTACTGAAATGGCAGAGCCCCTTAAGATCTGGTTTCATAGCATTCAAACTTTTGCGTTGAAGTGTTTGAAAATTCATCTACCAACACATCTACATGACAAATTAACTCGTCGAGTGTCCGAAAATGTCTGCCGATCTTAACTTCTCATGCCCTTCACTTGTCTGTGAGTGATGACATTCCTAGCGACGTCTCATTACAAATATTGACCCACAATGTGTTTGAAGAACTTGAGTGGGGCATGGCCTTGTAACCGTTATCCATGTCGCTAAACAACGAATATATTATGCTGGTGTTTTCTTCCTCATTGGTTTATCCCAGGAAATCCATTATCTAAGTCTAGGCATCAGATCCTCGATATACTCAATCCTCGTACGTTGTATCATGGATATTGTAAGAAGTTGGGAATATAAAATAGTACATGAATAACTTAATTTTCATGAAAGCATTTTGTTTTGAATTAAAGAATGAACTACATTTTCAAGTGGAGTCATACTCGTATGCAATCATGGAAGTACACTAGTAGAAAACAGGACCTTGGTCATTGGCTGATAAGAGCATTACTCCCGGTCGACTTACGAACCGGGACTCATGCGTGCATCAGTCCCGGTTCGAGCGATCAGAACGCCGGTTGGGCCTCGGCAGGCAACAATCCCTGTTCTTTTAGGACCTTTAGTCATGGTTCATGCCACAAACTAGGGCTAAAGGGCCTTGCTCCTGGTGCAACCCCTTTAGTCTTGGTTCGTGTCTAGAACCGGGACCGAATGGCAATCTTCAATCCTGGTTCTAGACACCAACCGAGACTAAAAGATAACAAATATATATGCTCGTCCCTGCCCGCTCACTCTTCTCATTCTTGTCCGACCAGCATGTGGAGTTGTGTGTTACTCTAGTTCTCACCTCCTATGCACATGAGGTGTTTGATGAAATGCCCGAGCCACCTCGAATTAAATTTTTAGTTTGCACATGTGTAGGGTGTCGTCCCGTCCCCGTGCACGTAGTCCTCTCCCCCGTCCATTGCACGTGCCGATCTGATCGCCCGCACCACCATGGTGAGCCTCTTGTTCTAAATTATCTCCTTTTAGAGAAAAAACTTCTTATTTGTATAATTTATATAACTACTTGTATAATTTTCTTATTTTTATTATTGTTTGTTATTACATAGTGAAATGGTTTTGGTATCCGCCACCGTTGGCTCTCGTCTGGTCTATGATTCAGATATGGTATATTATCTTTTATAAATATTTGTTTCATTTAGTGTTTATGACAATTATGCTGACCAACTTAACATAGATATATTTATCTAGGAGGTATGTGAACCAGAAATTCCAACCGACCCTCTTGTCGAGAGGTTAAATCTAGTTGAAAAAGAAAACAATTATTTGAAAGAAAAATAGGAAAGGGTTGAAGAAGAGAAGATGAAATTGGAGTTTCATGTTGCCGATGTCGTCAATCTAAACAAGATCCAGATGAATGCAATCCGCTTGAAGATTAAAAGAATTAGAAAATATGCCATTGATAATGAGGCTTGGTATCATTATGATGTTGGATAAATTGTTACCTTGGTTGCGATTTTGGTCCCATTTCTTGTACGTTAGTTTCAACCTATGTTTTACATAGGTGTATGTTAGTTTCAATGTATCTTTTACATAGTTGTATGCTAGTTTCAATGTATGTTTTAATTAGATGCTCTAGAGAGTTGTATGTTGTTTTATGAGGACTATATGTATGGACTTTATGTATTTATTTTTTTAGTAATAACATTTGATGATGAACTAGTTTAATTTGGTCACTTTTCTCTATTCATGATGTCCTGTAATGTTTTTTATATACTTAATTAAATAAATGATTTTTGTCCGAAACCCTCATACTTCGAAAGAGTTTTCGTCTGAAACCTTGATACTTCGAAAGAGATTGTCCAGTTTGTACACGAAGGGCATCCATTTTTTGCCATAACCCTCTCAACTTTTTAGCACATGATGTGGGGGCGAAATTATGATACCATACCAAGTTTTAACCTTTTTAGAGTTCGTTTGCAGTTCTTTTGAATTTGAGGTTCATTTAGCTCAAAAAATGATTAAATGCATGAAAAATAGCAAAGTAAGTCAGAAAAGGGTTGAAAATTGATGATGCGGTTTTGAATGGTGCATATTGACCTCACAAATAGCGTGGAGTTAAAATATGTTCAAAAAGATGAAACCCCTTTGTAATAGATGAGTTTTTTTTCATAAACCCTCATACTTCGAAAGAGATTGTCCAGTTTGTACACGAAGTGCACCCCTTTTTTTGCCATAACCCTCTAAACATTTTAGCACATGCTGTGTGGGTGAAATTATGATACCATGCCAAGTTTCAACCTTTTCAGAGTTCATTTGTACTGCTTTTAAATTTAAGGGTCATTTGGCTCAAAAAATTGATTGAATGCATGAAAAATAGCAAATGAAGTTGGAAAAGGGTTGAAAATTGATGATTTGGCTTTGAATGGTGCATATTGACCTCAAAAAAAGTATGGAGTTAAAATATGTTGAAAAAATGAAATCCCTTTATAATAGATGAGTTTTCATCCAAAACCGTGATACTTTGAAAGAGATTGTCCAATTCGTAGATGAAGTGCATCCAGTGTTTGCCATAATCCTCTCAACTTTTTAGCACATACTATGTGGGTGAAATTATGATACCATGCCAAGTTTCAACCTTTTCACACTTCATTTGTAGTGCTTTTCAATTTCAGGGTCATTTAGCTCCAAAATGATTAAATGCATGATACTAAATTAGGTTAACAAAATGCATTAGGTTGAACTAATTACTCAACAGAAAATAAAATACACCATAATTGGGTTAACAAAAAGTATTTTATAATATTCTTCATTTGTAGTGTTTTTCAATTTCAGGGCTATTTAGATAATTTTTTTATAAACCTCTAGTTATGATCAAAATAATATTAACTTAAAATTGTATAAAATTTAGAAACTAAAATTATCAAAGTACTATTGTTAACAACTATAATAGCTGTCGGGACCCCGATCCTAAGCCATAGGAATCCAGCCTGTAACACATCGCATCCCTTTGTGGTCTCACGCATGGTTAACTCCACGGCTGCAGCCTTACCTTAGCCGGGACCGTTTGCGTCTTTTGACTCACGTATGTGATAGTGTCGCTAGCAATCCAATGTCAAAGAACCCGGATCGACATGTCTAGTCATAAACCAAAGTGGCAGTACCGCACAAGGACAGGCATACATGACCCAACAAAGCAGGTGTCGGTCATCAGCGAATGTAGACGAGTCGTAGCAAGCTACAAGGATTCCATTACATCGCGTGACATTTCCCCAAAGGGGACAGACACAGCAGCTAAGAAGGACACATGCCGTTCAACCAATGTGTCCGGAGCAGTAGCGAACTACCAAGGCTCGTTGGATCACAAAGGGGCATTTCCTTGTAAGGAGTGCTACTAAAGTTCACGACTAGGTAATCGAACCCCATACATATCAAGTACGACACACGTACGCATGGCATACCGATATGTATAGATACATCGATGGCATCACAACATAACCATAAATATACAACCTTTATTTAAGAGGCTCGGAAGAGCCACACACATAATATTACACATTAAGGGTCTCACGACCCATAATAGCAGTCATACAATACAAGCCAGCGGAAGAGTTATAAACTGTCTGGGAACAGACAGTGCAACTAGAAGGCACATGGCCTGACTATACTACAGAGCCGACGTAGGGCCAGATCGAAGCTGGGACACCAGCTACTCGTCGTCGTCGATGTCTACGAAGAACCCTCCATTAGGGTCATTAGCAACCTCTGCAACATTTATTAAGCAAACATGAGTACGAAGGTACTCAGCAAGACTTTAGGAGAACTAACTACTCATGCAACGTATCAAAAGGTATTGTGGGGTTTCATGCGGGAAGCCAGCATTTGACTCGTGGCTAGACAACTTGCATTTTGAAATTAGTTTTCACAACATGATTTCTCGCACATGAGTCCACTGACATCACAACAATACACTATCGTGGAATCATTCCGTCTCCATACGGAAATGTCGTCCACGACACTCACGCTTATCTTGACAATTTTATGAGTAGCCATTGAAGTTATCCATGAACAACATATGCCTCCAAGTAGTCCATATCCGTGGACGCGGCTATTCGAATAGATCATAACCCTGCAGGGGTGTACTTCGTCACACACGCTCTCGCCACTTATCGCTATGTGCACCTCATGCACCTCGGCAACCTTCAAGCGGAAGCCCAGCGAGGGAGTCGGGCACGACTGTTAACCACACTAGTACCTAGTCCAGGTTTATCGCCTATCTGAGAGTAACCCGTACGGAAGTCCGGCCGAGGTTTCCGCCACGGCCTCAAACGATGTGCGCACGGTTCCCAAGCCCACCATCCGGGTGCCACTTGGTACACCGTGCCACTGCCTACCGCATCACGGCCTACCTCTCAGGTCAGCACCATGCACGGCCTCCAGCATTACTATAAACACCATAAACTACTTGCAACTCCTGGACCGGGTACTAGGCGATTAATAGGCCGAGCGGGGTCATATTTCAGGGCCCAGCATGTGGTAGTATCTAGTCTTGGAATACATACACGGAACTCAGTCCCTAAGGACGGTTCCAATGAAACAACCCGCTATGTACTCCTACACAGCCTTTCACCGGTACCTTTACCAACCCAAGTTCAACACACAACCTTTGCCTACCGAACACATTCCACATTTCTGTTCATCTCCCAGATGACAGACCATACACAAGTCTAAGCATAGCATGCATAGCAGGATAAGGCACATCATAGCTCAAACAACTACCAGGTATGCTAGGTTGCAAGGTTTGGCTATTTACTGTGACAAGGTTAAGTCATGCAAAGGAAGTGGGTTCAACTATCGTGGCAAAAGCAGTTGAAGCATTTCATCTTAAATGCAATAAATAGGTGCTGGAGCAAGAACATGGGAATTATCGGGATGATCAAAAGGGTTGCTTGCCTTGTTGCTCAGAGGAGGAACGATATCCGTCAGACGGATATTCGGTGGAATCCGGGGGTGCGGAGCCTACCGAAATGAATGGCAACATTCAATAACAATCATATGCACTCAAAATGATGCATGAGCATGGCATGAGAATGCAAGGTGATAATTTATTATTTTCAACATGTATTAGGTTTAGAGTTGATTTGAATCACATTCGAATAGCAATTCAAACGGGGTATTCTCGGATACCGGTTTAATTGATTCGACCTGATGCTCAGATCAACTTGATGTTAACATGCATGAAATGTCATGTTATGGTACTGATTTGTAATTAGGACAGTGGTGAACATTGTATATATAATGAAATTTGAATATTTTTGCAAATTCCATTTAAAAAGTGATTATAAGAATTGAATTATTCCTTATTCCACAGTTTAGGGTTCTGTAACTTTTTTAAACATGTTTGAAAATAGCATAATCAGAATCCTTGAATTTTTTGATACTTTTCCATATATAAATTATTTTCATTGGAGTTACAGATTAATTTCTATGATTTTTACAATTTTTAGCAATTTCCTGAATTAGTTTTATACTGGAAATTCTATTTATTGCATCAGACTGACGTCAGCAGGTCAGCCGACCTGTTTAGCTCAAACCTAACAGGGGGGGCCCACTGGTGAGCCTCTCTGGGACTAATCCCGCGTTGACCAGCCCTAACTGAGGTTTGACTTGGCCTTGGGCCCATTTGTCAGCGAGTGATTAGGTGCTGAGCTATCGGGTTAGCTTTGCCACTTCGACATCCACCGGCGGCGAGGTCGTCCTCGCCGGCGGGGAGCCTCCGGCCACCACCAGCACGGCGGAGGGGCTCGGAAACGGCGCACAGGGGGCCAAATGCTGCGCGGAGAGCACCAGAGGAACGTCACGTCTCCCGCAGCTTCATTTCTGCACTTAGCCGGGGCTGATCTGGCCGGAGATGACGCCGGCGACGAGCTTGGCGGCGGCCAAGGCTCGGGCGTCATCGGGGTCTTTGAATCAGAGGGATCTACGCTCGGTTCTTAGCTGCTACAGCATCTACGCCTCGACCTGGAGCTGCTGGTGCCCTCGGAAGGACGAGCTGATCATCGGAGGGCTACCGGCGACGAGCGGCAGCGGCGGTCCTCGTCGGGCTCTGGTGAAACTAGAGCTAGAGGAGGGGATCGACGGGGAAAACTTAGGGGAAACGATCGCATGCTCACGGGGAGTGCAGAGCAGAGCTTAGACGGCTCGGGGAAGGCCTGGGGGCGACGAATCGACGGGAGAGGTCCGGCGGCCGGAGGTGGAAGAGGACGGCGTTGCGGGCGTTGAAGGGCTCGAGGAAGCTTCGGCTTCTGCAGAGATGACTAGGGCGACGAGGCGGAGCTAATGGCGTGCCCTGGGCGGGAATCCTATGGCTAGGGGCACGGGCAGCTCGAGCTTGAGCTCGGCTCTAATGGCGGCAGCAAGGAGGAGGAGGAGATCCGGGAGGAGGAAGAGAACCGAGGCGGGGAATGGATAGGGGAGGCCCTGGGGAGCGGCGGCCAGGCAGGCACTCAGGTGCGTGGCCGCGCCGGAGTGGGCGGCGGCCACCTCCTGCTGCATACTGGCGCGAGGGAGGGGACGAGCCAGGGATGGGCCGGGCCAGGCTTAGGCGACAGGTAAGGTTTTTCCATTTTTTTCTGTTTTTGTTTTTCTGTTTTGCTAATTATTTTTTTTCTAATTAATTGAGCTCCAAAACAATAAGTAAAAACTATTTTAGACCTCCTCAAATATTTGTTATAATATCCCCAACCATTTCCAAGGTTTTCAACATTTTTGGAAATTTATAGTTTCTGATTTCAAATTTAAAACTTGAAACCAGTAGCCTTTTTCATTTATTCAAAAAGCTTAAAGTGTCAAGAAAATAGTTTTCTCCAATGCTCATTTACTTTCATGATTTATCAGAAAGTTTGAACAATTCTTGAGGCCATTTTGGGTTCATTGATTTTGAACTAGTTTGAGATTTCCTTTAATTGAAATGGTGTCTAGGGTTTTGAGTTTTTCCTTTGCCACTTTGTTGTTTTTGTTGAAACTTCTTAGATGCAAATGCAAAGAAGACATGAGCACAATGCTATCTTTCTTAAGGGTTAGGGATGTGACAACTCACCCCCACTCAAAAGAATCTCGTCCCAAGATTTAGAAGTCGTCGGGAATAACGCAGGATACTCAAGTCGGAGACGATCCTCTCTTTCCCAAGTTGCCTCCTTTTCAGAATGATTTGACTATTGAACTTTAAGAAACTTGAGGTTTCGACGTCAAGTGGTACGCTCAGCTTGATCAAGAATACTCACGGGGTATTCTCGGTATGAAAGGTTATCTTGGAGATCAAGCGTTTCGTGGTCCACTTCACGGATAGGATCCGAGAAGCAACGCCTGAGTTGCGAGACGTGGAAAACATCATGAACCTTGGAAAGATGCGAAGGAAGTTCCAACTGGTAGGCAACTGCTCCTCGTTTGGCAAGAATGCGAAAAGGACCAATGTAACGAGGAGCCAATTTGCCCTTGATACCGAATCGATGGGTACCCTTCAAAGGTGTAACCCGAAGGTAAGCCTTCTCGTCAACTTCAAAGGTCACAGCCTTATGATGACGATCATATTGGCTCTTTTGACGAGACTGGGCTGTTTTCAACTTTTCAAGAATAATGCGAACCTGCTCTTCTGCATCCTGGATCATGTCCGGGCCAAAGAGTTGCCTCTCTCCGGTTTCTGACCAATTAAGAGGGGTTCGACATCTTCGTCCATAGAGAACTTCAAAAGGGGCTTTGCCCATGCTTGATTGATAACTATTGTTATAAGCGAATTCGGCGAATGGAAGGCACTTCTCCCAATTCATACCGAATGAAATAACGCAAGCGCGGAGCATATCTTCTAGGATTTGATTCACTCTTTCTACTTGACCACTTGATTGAGGATGGAAAGCAGTGCTAAAAGATATGTGAGTCCCCATGGCATTCTGAAAACTTTCCCAGAAGCGAGAAGTAAAGATACTTGCACGGTCCGAGTTAATTTCCAGGGGAACACCATGAAGAGACACTATTCGAGAGATATATAACTCTGCTAGCTGGCTAGCTGTTATACTCTCACGAACAGGAAGAAAATGAGCCACTTTGGAAAGACGGTCAATGACCACAAAGATAGCATTATTTCCTTTCTTGGTCTTGGGAAATCCGGTAATGAAATGCATGCTAACTTTATCCCATTTCCATTCAGGAATAGCTAGAGGCTGAAGGGTGCCAGCAGGCCTTTGATGTTCTGCCTTCACTCGACGACAATCGTCGCAGTTAGCAACAAACTCAGCAATTTCTCTCTTCATCCTAGTCCACCAGAACCTCTGGCGTAGGTCCTGATACATCTTAGTACTACCGGGATGAATGGTGAGAGGAGAATCATGAGCCTCCTTAAGGATTAACTGCCTTAGATGTGGGTTCTTAGGAACCACTAAACGATTCTAGAAGAACACAACACCTTGATCATTCATGGAAAATTCTTTAGCGTTTCCGCTAAAAATATTCTCCTTGATCCGTGATATACCCTTGTCACGCTTTTGGCCAGCTATAATTTGATCCTTAAGAGTAGGCTTTGCCACTAGGGTAGAAAGGAATCCTTGAGGAACAATATGAAGATTCAACTTCCGAAAGTCCTCATGGAGATGTGGTTGACCTTGTTGTAGCATCAAATTGTTACAATAAGATTTACGACTTAGTGCATCGGCCATAACATTGGCCTTCCCCGGGGTGTAAGTTATCCCTAAGTCGTAATCCGAGATCAACTCAACCCACCGTCTTTGCCTGAGATTCAAATCCGGCTGGGTGAAGATATATTTCAGACTTTGGTGATCAGTGAATATTTCGCAACGATTACCCAAAAGGTAATGTCGCCAGGTTTTTAGTGCATGGACCACAGCTGCAAGCTCAAGGTCATGTGTGGGATAATTATCCTCATGTGGACGCAACTGTCGAGATGCGTATACGATCACATGACAATCTTGCATGAGAATGCAACCTAATCCTTGTCGCGAGGCGTCGCAATAGATAACAAAGTCCTTAGAAAAATCTGGTGGTAGCAACACAGGTGCGGAAATCAGGCGTCTTTTCAGTTCCTGAAAACTATGCTCACACTGTGGTGTCCACTCGAACTTTTTATCCTTCTTGAGGAGTTCAGTTAGAGGCTTTGCAACCTTGGCGAAATTCTCGACGAAGCGGCGATAATAGCTCGCTAGACCAAGAAAACTCCTAACTTGCTTAACCGATTCAGGTTGAGTCCAATCAAGGACAGCTTGAACTCTCTCGGGATTGATAGCAATACCCTTACCAGAGATTACGTGGCCTAGATAGGTCACTTCTGGTAACCAGAATTCACATTTTGAAAATTTGGCACAAAGGCGATGCTCTCGAAGTTTCATCAATACGAGCCTTAGATGCTCGGCATGTTCTTGTTCATTCTTTGAGTAGATGAGAATATCATCGAGGTATACTACGACGAATTTATCCAAATACTCCATAAAGATTGAATTCATCAGTCGAGAGAAGGTGGCTGGGGCATTGGTTAAACCGAAGGACATAACTGTGTACTCATATTGGCCATAACGAGTAACAAAGGCCGTTTTTGGAATGTCCCCATTCTTAATCTTGATTTGATGGTATCCCAACCTCAAATCCATTTTAGAGAAGACTGAGGATCCAGCGAGCTGATCGTACAGATCGTTGATCCTGGGGAGCGGATACTTGTTCTTTCTGGTGACCAGGTTAACTGGTCGGTAATCTACAACCATCCGATCCGTTCCGTCTTTCTTCTTGACGAAGAGGACGGGACAAGCCGAAGGAGAAGAGCTAGGACGAATGAAACCTTTGTTCAAGGCCTCATCTAATTGCTTCTTAAGTTCGGCTAGCTCTAGGGGTGCCATCTTATAAGGTCTTCTGGCTATTGGGACAGTTCCCGGAACAAGATCTATCACAAACTCTACATCTCTGTCAGGTGGAATTCCTGGCAGTTCCTCTGGAAAAACATCCGGGAAGTCACGGACTACCGGAATGTCTTCAAGCTCCAGAAGAGGGTTGGCATTTAGGGAATAGAGTTGGCATTTGGCAACTCGAGTAGAGAAATTTACTATCTCACCCGAGGGATGGGTAAGTTGGACATTTCTAGAATGAGTATCAATCTTGGCATAGTGAGCTGACATCCAGTCCGTGCCCAAGATGATATTAATATCCGAAGATTTCAATGCTATCAATGAGGCTAGAAAAACTAGCCTGTCTACTAGAATTTCATTGTCATAGGTTATCCTAGAGGTTTGCCATTTACTACCAGGGGTTTGGACAACCAATGGGATTGGCATATCACAAAATGACATGTTATGCAACTGTGCATAACTTCCCGAAATGAAGGAATGAGAAGAACCAGTGTCAAAGAGAACGGACGCTGGGTGATGATTAACAAGAAGCGTACCGAGCATGACGTCATGATCCTCTGCAGCTTCTTCTGCTGACACATAGTTCACACGGCCACGTGCAGGAGTTGGCTTCACATAATAAGCTTTGCCCGACTTGGCCTGCCCGACGGACTTTCCGGGTTGCTTGGCACCCACATTCTGAGGACACTCACGGGAATAATGCCCTGGTTGTCCACACTTGTAGCATATCACCTAGTTGGCACGTGGTGCAGCATTGCTAGCTGGACCACCATAAGCTTTTGCTGGAGGGTTGGCCTGATTCGTCTGAGGCGCCACGTAGGATGGCCTGGGAGTGTATCTTGGCGGCAGAGAACTGTTTGGAACCCACAGCCTGCGTTTTGGAAACGCAGAACCAGAAGATGAGCCAAAGTCACGGGAGTGCTTCCTTGTGGCTTCGAAGTCAGTATGACCAGTCTCCGCACTGATCGCTTTGTTGACCAGGGCTTGAAAACTTGCACACTCATGGAGGCGCAGGTCTCGACGGAGCTCAGGGCTCAGACCCTTACGGAATCTTGCTTGCTTCTTGGCGTCAGTAGACACCTCCTCTGTTGCATAGCGGGCGAGGTTACCGAACTCGTGGCTATAGGCATCCACAGACAACTTGGCCTGAGTGAAGGCACAGAACTCCTCTCTCTTTCTATCCATCAGGCCCTCTGGAATATGGTGCAGACGAAAAGCTGCACTGAAGTCTGCCCACGTGGCCACTGGTTCAGCGGGACGCATAGCTTCAAAATTCTCCCACCAGAGATTGGCGGGTCCCTCCAGGAAATACGCCGCAAAGGTCACCTTGTCGGCCTCAGACACATTTGCCGAGCGAATCTTGCGTGAGATGCTGCACAGCCAGTCATCAACGTCGAGGGGATCGACGGAATGATGAAACTTTGCAGGATTCAGCTTCACAAAGTCATTGAGGGACACTGCAGCATTCCTAGGCTGTCGAGCCGTATTCTGCTCAATACGCTCTAGCAGTCGGTTGGTCTTCCTTTTGTTTCTTTCTGCCTCAAGCATCACTTCTACCAGAGAAGGTGGGTGAGGCAGGTCTTCCTGCGACGCTTGACTACCCTCACCTTGCTCATGAGCAGGGGCACGGTTCAACCTGGTGAACACCATCCTGACAAACAAACTCATAGCTTAGACCAATATCATATCAATACTAGCTATGGATTAAGAATGTACTGAACACACGGAATGAGGAAATGAATATCCGAACAACATGGTAACAAGCAACTGCTATATATACACCATGGTTCATACACACCCTTACATAGTTCAGTACAAACTTACTCGAAGAGCAAACTACTGAAATGGTGGAACTACTCATCAAAGGCTTACAAGCTTCCTATACATTATTTATCTAGGCCTCCGGAATTCATTTCACATTACTACCATACTTCACAAGTCATGCAGGACTATGAACGTACGGCTACTACCATACTATCCTTCCTCTCACAGCTCAGGCATCCGCATAGAACATCTCATAGAGATTACCTCCATGACCTGGAAGCTCAACCTGCGGACCAGGAAACACTCTAGCCTGAGATCCCTGGGATCCATAAGGACACGGATGTGGCCTTGGTCCCCTGACTGGTGGTAAGAGGGGTCCCCGAAGAGGTGTGACTCCTCCTATAGCTGGCCAGTCAACGTGGGCCGGAAGATCGGTTCTAACAGGGTTCAGCATCTCCATCTCTCCATACCCTGTCTCGACTACCGGTGCCAGCTGCGTCAAAGCTGTCCACAGACGGGCACGGGTAGCATAAAGCTCCATGCGGAGAGCACGAGCATCCCTGTCTCTGTTCTCTAGCATCTCAACAGTGGACTGCAGAAGTGGATCCTCCATAGAAGAATCAAAATAGACTCCACTGAGGTATCCCTCTTCACCAGACTGAGAGGCCGGAACATAGCAGAACTCTGAATTCTGCAGCAGTGCATGTCTCGCTCTCATAATAGTCAGCATTGAATAGGCAGCATCCTGTACTGCCATGTCAACGGTGACCCCCAACCCATAGGACCAATGGATTGGCTTCTCAACTCCAGGGTAGTCTGGAAATACCCTAACAGTGCAGATGTACTGGCTCTGGTTGAAGTCTCGGTACTGTTCCTCCACTGTGTACTCGGGGTACCAGCGGTAACCGCACACCGACATCACCCTGACCAGCATGGCCGTATGACCCGGTACATCAATGCACCTGGTCAGACGTACCACCTGATGAGAAGGACGGCCAGGCATCTGTAAATAGAGAGTAATGCAAAAGCATTAGAGCTCTGAATGCAAAATTGGGCAGCATAACGGTTGTAATTGCTCAAAACAAATTTTGAGACAACCCAAAAATGGAATAGCGTAACCACTCAACTATGAAGTTCAACTCTCTGATCATCAAACTTACTTCCTGCTTCCTAGGAAAAAAAGAACCCAATATCTCTCGACCCGTAGTCCTATAATCTACCGATCAGAAACACGAGCCTAGGAGAAGATGAGTAACCTAGTCCTTAATACCCGCAGAAAAGACGAGGATGACCAGAATAGAATATCTTGAGAAGAGAACAAGAGTGTTACGTTCCCTTCCACAAACAATTCCCTTATATATAACTAAGAAATTCTAGACTCAACTTCGACCAGTTTGGCTTAGTAATCCTACAGTCGGTCAGGCTCTGATACCAACGCTGTCGGGACCCCAATCCTAAGCCATAGGAATCCATCCTGTAACACATCGCATCCCTTTGTGGTCTCACGCACGGTTAACTCCACGGCTGCAGCCTTACCTTAGCCGGGACCGTTTGCGTCTTTTGACTCACGTATGTGATAGTGTCGCTAGCAATCCAATGTCAAAGAACCCGGATCGACATGTCTAGTCATAAACCAAAGTGGCAGTACCGCACAAGGACAGGCATACATGACCCAACAAAGCAGGTGTCGGTCATCAGCGAATGTAGACGAGTCGTAGCAACCTACAAGGATTCCATTACATCGCGTGACATTTCCCCAAAGGGGACAGACACAGCAGCTAAGAAGGACACATGCCGTTCAACCAATGTGTCCGGAGCAGTAGCGAACTACCAAGGCTCGTTGCATCACAAAGGGGCATTTCCTTGTAAGGAGTGCTACTAAAGTTCACGACTAGGTAATCGAACCCCATACATATCAAGTACGACACATGTACGCATGGCATACCGATATGTATAGATACATCGATGGCATCAAAACATAACCATTAACATACAACCTTTATTTAAGAGGCTCGGAAGAGCCACACACATAATATTACACATTAAAGGTCTCACGACCCATAATAGCAGTCATACAATACAAGCCAGCGGAAGAGTTATAAACTGTCTGGGAACAGACAGTGCAACTAGAAGGCACATGGCCTGACTATACTACAGAGCCCACGTAGGGCCAGATCATCGCTGGGACACCAGCTACTCGTCGTCGTCGATGTCTACGAAGAACCCTCCATTAGGGTCATTAGCAACCTCTTCAACATTTATTAAGCAAACATGAGTACGAAGGTACTCAGCAAGACTTTAGGATAACTAACTACTCATGCAAGGTATCAAAAGGTATTGTGGGGTTTCATGCGGGAAGCCAGCATTTGACTCGTGGCTAGACAACTTGCATTTTGAAATTAGTTTTGACAACATGATTTCTCGCACACGAGTCCACTAACACCACAACAATACACTATCATGGAATCATTCCGTCTCCATACGGAAATGCCGTCCATGACACTCACGCTTATCTTGACAATTTTATGAGTAGCCATTGAAGTTATCTATGAACAACATATGTCTCCAAGTAGTCAATATCCGCGGACGCGGCTATTCGAATAGATCATAACCCTGCAGGGGTGTACTTCATCACACACGCTCTCGCCACTTATCTCTATGTGCACGTCATGCACCTCAGCAACCTTCAAGCGGAAGCCCGGCGAGGGAGTCGGCCACGACCGTTAGCCACACTAGTACCTAGTCCAGGTTTATCGCCTATCTGAGAGTAACCCATACGGAAGTCCGGCCGAGGTTTCCGCCACGGCCTCAAACGATGTGCGCAGGGTTCCCAAGCCCACCATCCGGGTGCCACTTGGTACACCGTGCCACTGCCTACCGCATCACGGCCCACCTCTCAGGTCAGCACCATGCACGGCCTCCAGCATTACTATAAACACCAGAAACTACTTGCAACTCCTGGACCGGGTACTAAGCGATTAATAGGCCGAGCGGGGTCATATTTCAGGGCCCAGCATGTGGTAGTATCTAGTCTTGGAATACATACACGGAACTCAGTTCCTAAGGACGGTTCCAATGAAACAACCCGCTATGTACTCCTACACAGCCTTTCACCGGTACCTTTACCAACCCAAGTTCAACACACAACCTTTGCCTACCGAACACATTCCACATTTCTGTTCATCTCCCAGATGACAGACCATACACAACTCTAAGCATAGCATGCATAGCAGGATAAGGCACATCATAGCTCAAACAACTACCAGGTATGCTAGGTTGCAAGGTTTGGCTATTTACTGTGACAAGGTTAAGTCAGGCAAAGGAAGTGGGTTCAACTATCGTGGCAAAAGCAGTTGAAGCATTTGATCTTAAATGCAATAAATAGGTGCAGGAGCAAGAACATGGGAATTATCGGGATGATCAAAAGGGTTGCTTGCCTTGTTGCTCAGAGGAGGAACGATATCCGTCAGACGGAGATTCGGTGGAATCCGGGGGTGCGGAGCCTACCGAAATGAATGGCAACATTCAATAACAATCATATGCACTCAAAATGATGCATGAGCATGGCATGAGAATGCAAGGTGATAAGTTATTATTTTCAACATGTATTAGGTTTAGAGTTGATTTGAATCACATTCGAATAGCAATTCAAACGGGGTATTCTTGGATACCGGTTTAATTGATTCGACCTGATGCTCAGATCAACTTGATGTTAACATGCATGAAATGTCATGTTATGGTACTGATTTGTAATTAGGACAGTGGTGAACATTGTATATATGATGAAATTTGAATATTTTTGCAAATTCCATTTAAAAAGTGATTATAAGAATTGAATTATTCCTTATTCCACAATTTAGGGTTCTGTAACTTTTTTAAACATGGTTGAAAATAGCATAATCAGAATCCTTGAATTTTTCTGATACTTTTCCATATATAAATTATTTTCATTGGAGTTACAGATTAATTTCTATGATTTTTACAATTTTTAGCAATTTCCTGAATTAGTTTTATACTGGAAATTCTATTTATTGCATCAGACTGACGTCAGCAGGTCAGCCGACCTGTTCAGGTCAAACCTGACAGGGGGCCCCACTGGTCAGCCTCTGTGGGACTAATCCCGCGCTGACCAACCCTAACTGAGGTTCGACTTGGCCTTGGGCCCACTTGTCAGCGAGTGATTAGGTGATGAGCTGCTGGGTTAGCTTTGCCACGTCGACATCCACCGGCGGCGAGGTCGTCCTCGCCGGCGGGGAGCCTCCGGCGACCACCAGTACGGCGGAGGGGCTCGGAAACGACGCACAGGGGGCCAAATGCTGCGCGGAGAGCACCAGAGGAACATCACGTCTCCCGCAGCTTCATTTTTGCACTTAGCCGGGGCTGATCTGGCCGGAGATGACGCCGGCGACGAGCTTGGCGGCGGCCAAGGCTCGGGCGTCATCGGTGTCTTTGAATCAGAGGGATCTACGCTCGGTTCTTAGCTGCTACAGCATCTACGCGTCGACCTGGAGCTGCTGGTGCCCTCGGAAGGACGAGCTGATCATCGGAGGGCTACCGGCGACGAGCGGCAGCGGCGGTCCTCGTCGGGCTCCGGTGAAACTAGAGCTAGAGGAGGGGATCGACGGGGAAAACTTAGGGGAAACGATCGCATGCTCACGGGGAGTGCAGAGCAGAGCTTAGACGGCTCGGGGAAGGCCTGGGGGCGACGAATCGACGGGAGAGGTCCGGCGGCCGGAGGTGGAAGAGGACGGCGTTGCGGGCGTTGAAGGGCTCGAGGAAGCTTCGGATTCTGCAGAGATGACCAGGGCGACGAGGCGGAGCTAATGGCGTGCCCTGGGCGGGAATCATATGGCTAGGGGCACGGGCAGCTCGAGCTTGAGCTCGGCTCTAATGGCGGCAGCAAGGAGGAGGAGGAGATCCGGGAGGAGGAAGAGAACCGAGGCGGGGAATGGATAGGGGAGGCCCTGGGGAGCTTATCCCCGTCGTCGCCAGCGCGAGGTGGCGGCCAGGCATGCACGCAGGTGCGTGGCCGCGTCGGAGGGGGCGGCGGCCACCTCCTGCTGCCTACTGGCGCGAGGGAGGGGACGAGCCAGGGATGGGCCGGGCCAGGCTTAGGCGATTGGTAAGGTTTTTCCATTTTTCTCTGTTTTTGTTTTTCTGTTTTGCTAATTATTGTTTTGCTAATTAATTCAGCTGCAAAACAATAAGTAAAAACTATTTTAGACCTCCTGAAATATTTGTTATAATATCCCCAACCATTTCCAAGGTTTTCAACATTTTTGGAAATTTATAGTTTCTGATTTCAAATTTAAAACTTGAAACCAGTAGACTTTTTCATTTAGTCAAAAAGCTTAAAGTGTCAACAAAATGGTTTTCTCCAATGCTCATTTACTTTCATGATTTATCAGAAAGTTTGAACATTTCTTGAGGCCATTTTGGGTTCATTGATTTTGAACTAGTTTGAGATTTCCTTTAATGGAAATGGTGGCTAGGGTTTTGAGTTTTTCCGTTGCCACTTTGTTGTTTTTGTTGAAACTTCTTAGATGCAAATGCAAAGAAGACGTGAGTACAATGCTATCTTGCTTAAGGGTTAGGGATGTGACAATAGCAAAAAATAACATACAAAAAAGCCCGCCTACTAGGCCACCACAGCCTCTATACGATTAGAAACCCAAGCAAACATGAGCCAGGATGCAGGCCCGCACGAAAAGTAGGCCCAATAGGGGTAGGCCCGTAGGAAGTAGGCCCAACATATGATGCTTTAGAGAGGAGCTCGAATATGGAGCCACGGCGGTGCTTATAAATAGCTCCGTGCGGCTCTCACTTGGCGAGCTGGGACTAAAATTGCACCGCCCCGACGCAGTGCGAGGAACATGCCTTTAGTCCCAGTTGGTGGCTCCACCGGGACTAAATGCCTCGGTATATAAGCCACTAGGCCACCGCCTCTCCTCCTCACCGATCTAGTATCTTCGATCCTCCTCTCCCCCGACGACGACGGCGACCACCTCGACACCGCCAGGTTGCTGGACCTCTGCCCTGACACGCGCCCAGCCCATCTACCCCGACGCGCGCCCCGCCCTGCCCGAGTGCCGCTGCTCCCCACGCCCCTGCCCTGCCCCGACACCACTATGCCCTGCCCCGACATCGCCGTGCCCCTGCACCGACGCCTCTTCTCCATAGCCGGCCAGGTGTACTCCCTCCTCCCTCCCTCCCCTCTCCTCCCTGTTGGGGTACGTTGCATGGAAAACAAATTTTTTCCTACCTACACGAAGACCTATCATGGTGATGATCATCTATCAGAGGGAGATCGGATCTACATACCCTTGTAGATTTCTAAGCGGGGAGCGTTAATAAATGCGGTTGATGTAGGGGACCGTCTTCGCGTTCCAAATTGCCGTCGTCCCACGATCCGTCCCGATCTAGCACCGAACGGACAATAGCTCTGCGTTCAGCACACATACAGCTCGATTACGATCTCCGCATTCTTGATCCAGCAAGAGAGATGGGGAAGTAGATGAGTTCTCCGGGAGTGTGACGGCGTGCCGGTGATGGTGGTGATCTATTCCTGCAGAGCTTCGCCTAAGCACCGTAGAAATCCGATCTAGAGGAAGAACTACAAACTAGAGGAGAGGGTAGCACGTGGCTGAAATTGTGACTCAAAAACCCTCAAACCTCTAGTATATATAGGAGGAAGGAGGGGCTAGCCTTGAGCACCAAGGGAACCTCCCTTGGGCTCTGCCAAATAGGACAGGAGGAGTGCTCCTCCAATCCTACTTGGATTAGGACTCCTCCCCAAGTTGTCCACCTCTTTTGGTTTTTCCACTTTTTACCTCATGGGATTTCTTTGGTTGACTAGTCAGCCCATCAAGGGCTGTTGCGCCACCATCAAGTTCACGTGGCCCTCTTGGGGAGTGGTGGGCCCACCTGGTGGACCCCCAGTACCCATTCGTCACTCCTGGTACACCTCCGGTAATGCCCGAAATCCTTCCGAAATCCAAATACCAACTTCCTATATATCAATATTTGTTTCCAGACCATTCCGGAACTCCTCGGGGTGTCCGGTATCTCATTCGGGACTCTGAACAAAACTTCGGTCACCAGCATTTACAACTCAACTATACCGAAACGTCATCGAACCTTAAGTGTGCAGACCCTGCGGGTTCGAGAACTATGTAGACATGACCCGAGACACTATGTGGTCAATATCCAATAGCCGGACCTGGATGTCCATATTGGATCCTACATATTCTACGAAGATCTTACCGGTTGAGCCAATATGTCAAGGATTCATACAATCTCGTATACTATTCCCTTTGTCCTCCGGTATGTTACTTGCCCGAGATTCGATCGTTAGTATCTCCATACCTATTTCAATCTCGTTACCGGCAAGTCTCTTTACTCGTTCCATAATACAAGGTCCCGCGACTAACTCTTTAGTGACATTGCTTGCAAGGCTTGTATGTGATGTTGTATTACCGAGTGGGCCCCGAGATATCTCTCTGTCACACGGAGTGACAAATCACAGTCTTGTTCCTTGCTAACTCAACGGACACCTTCGGAGATGCCTGTAGAGCACCTTTATAGTCACCCAGTAACGTTGCGATGTTTGATACACATAAAGCATTCCTCCGGTGTCAGTGAGTTACAAGATCTCGTGGTCATAGGAAGGAATACTTGACATGTAGAAAACAATAGCAACAAAATGACACGATCATATCCTACGTTTATAGTTTGGGTCTTGTCCATCACATCATTCTCCTAATTGTAACATCCCAATTTTCTTAAATTCGGATGTTAATAGATCATTCATACGCATCTCATATTTTATGCATATTTGTGTTCTTCTGAAAATTCTATTCGTTATGTAACTTTGGGCAATTTATTGGAGTGGAGATAATATGACTTTTCCCCCCGTCGAATTAAAGTGCATAACGTTTCGAATTTTATTTTTGGAGTCACCAATTTGGTTTTGCAAATTTTCTAAACTCTGAATTATTTTAGTTGAGTTTTTCAATCGCGTTGTGTGACCTATTGCATAAAAACTCATTTTCGAAAGTTTGCATTAGGTGGAACTAGGGTTCCCATAGATATATTATATGTATTGGTATATATATATATATTATATATGTATATTAGTTGTATATAATATTCTGTTTTTTTCCTAAGTATTCTAGTGTACATATATTAGTACCTATTTTCTAGAATTTGTTAGCTAGGAAATATATTTTACTTTATTTTACTTTTTTCTGCTGTTTGTTTTTCTTCAAAAAAAAAGAGGGAACCGGCCAGGCCGAGCCAAAGGGCTTAGCCCAGCCATGCACCGAGCCCCACATGCACCGAGGCATGCATCCAGCACGCCAGACCCCCCAACCGCCCGAGTCTCTCTCCCCCACGTAACTTCCTCTCTCTTCTCCTTCCTCCCTCCCTTTCCTATTTTTCTAGCAGAAACCGAGCCGCTCCTCCCTCTCCTCTCTCCCAGCGATCTCCTTCCTTATTCTCTCCTCCGTTATCTCTCCTACTCCCTCTCCTGCCTTGTCTCTCCCTCCTTCTCTCTGCTCGAGCCATCTCTCCCCCACCCGTCACCTTCCTTCACCGCCTCCCTCCTCCTTCCTTCTCTCACCCGAGCCGAGACCGACCCCTTCTCTCCCGCGATCTTTTTCCCCGTAGCTCCCTCTCCTCCCTTACACCACCCTCCCCTAGGCCTATATAAACCCCCCTCACCTCGGCCACCCCTCCCCAACCCTAGCCACCGCCGCCACGTCACCCCGCCGCGCCTCCACGAGCCGCCGCCGCCGCCACGGGCAGCAGCAGCAGCAGCCCGAAGCTGCTGCACTTTGCCTCGCCAGGAGGAGCCCCCCGAGCTCTCCCTCTCCACCGCCGCCTCCCCCCTCCCCCCCCCGCGGAGGAGGAACCACTCCCCCGCCGCCCGACGTCTCCACCGCCAACTCCCCCCGCCGGCCAACTCTCATCTCGCCGGTGCAAGCAGCAGCAGCAGCAGGTAGCTACCTCCCTCTCTCTCTCTATATTGCATGCATCCCCTCCTAGCCCTTAGATCCCATGCAATCCCATGCAATGGTTAGGATTAAAACACTAATACCTCTTCGGTCTATTCCGAAAAAACTAGTAGGTTTATTTGTCACTTATGAATTAACCGACGACTTTGCTAGTCTTAGGCCGTTTGCCCGAAGTCACGAAACAAACAGCCCCGCAGCCACTAATAGCTTGCCACGTGTACATCTCTTCTAGCACTAGTAGTATTGTATTTTTCTGTCCTGATTTCAAAAACAGAAACTTTCAACTTTGTTTTGGCCACAACTTTTTATCCCTACGTCCAATGACATTGATTCTTTTTCCAGTAGCTCACAAAGTTCCTGTAGTTTGTAAAAACATATAATTTGTCTATGTTTGAATTTTTTTTAATATAAGTTAGAGCAGATTTAGTTTAAACACTGTTTTGCTTATTCCAGGAGTTTGAAAAATGATATTGAGTTGATTCATTTTGTTACTGTTTTCTAGTGATAAAATCTTACTGTGGTAGAATTTTCAGAATTTTTTAAAGTATTTTTACTGGTGTTTTCAACAGAAACAAGTTTCTGCCCTACCGGCGCGCGATAAATTCTTTTGCGTAGTCTTTTGCAAATCATTGCATGTGATGTTATTTTTACTTGTGGCATGATTGAATTGCTTATGGTGTGCTTTGTATTTGTATCGGTATATCATCCGGAGTGCGAAGCATGTTACTTAGAGACGCTCGAGCAGGACAACTATCATCAAGGCAAGGCATCTTTGATCATGTTATTTTACCTATGTTTTCAATGCATAGTAGATCACCTTCTTTGCCCAATTTGCATGCTGCCTAGGTACTTGGAAACTTTAGTCATAGTTGTAGTATCATGTGGTAGGAACACAACACCCCGATACTTGGCCCCGGGACGACAATGTTATAGTTGCTATGCTTAAGTAGACGGGTTATCGGTTGAGTGTATACCACGAGTGAATGCGAGGTTTATATAATAATCAAGACCGGACTAAGACAAGATTTTCAAGACCTCGGACGAAATGCAACTCTGGGTGAAGGACGGTTGATCGGCTCCCTGGAAAACCCAGTGGATGCCCGGGATGCTGGAGAGGCCATGTCATCCTGCGGAAAGCTTCACCCAGGCTCAAAGGGACGGACGGAGACTTCAAGACTCAAGGCTTACCTGCACAGCCACAAGTCATTATGGGCTCTGGCTTGGTTGGACAACGCGGCGACTCTGGACAGGCGGTGCTAGCAGATGTAGACGAACGGTAGGAATGGATGGGCACCGACAGGGATTCAGAGGGACCCATTGAAAGACCATGTTTTGATCATCCGGTCTTCAAACATCCTGAAGTGCGAGGACAAACCCGGAGGCGAGCAAATCTTGTGGGGAACGTGTGCAAAACTCTGCAGAGTACTCAAACCTAATCGATTAGCCGTGTCCACGGTCATGGACAACTTCAGCCGAAGGCATTGAATTTCCCCTGAACTCTCGACACAACTTAATAATGATGTGGGTTATCACAACTATTCGGGTATGAGAACTGGTTGGCGGAACCATCTCGTTAACAACAAACATGTAGTAATATTTTTTTTCGACCCCTTTAGTTGTAGGAGAAAACTGGCTTTATGCAAAACTTAGCTCCAGTGGCCAAATATGCATGTAGAGATAGTTGATTATTATTTTACCCCTCTCTTTGATGACTTGCCGGCATATTCAGTATGCTGACCTACACGGCTGCAACGTATCATGTTGCAGAGTACTTTTCCGACCAGGAGTGAGGCTACGACTCTATGCTCAGCGACATGCCCTTGGAGTTGGATGGACTCGTCTACCTGATGCTTCCGCTTAGTCTTCGTTAGATAATCTCATGAGATGGCCTTCAGCCACTTTATTGTACTCCTTTATTGTAATAAAGTACTCTTTATGAGATTTCGATTAATAAAGTTGTGTAATTGCACTCTTGAATATCTACATTATGTACTGTGTGTGTACCAGCATGATCTTGGGATGGTACAGAAACACCAGAGGCTTGACCTTAGGACGTAACCTCTAGGATTGGAAAAGCCATAGGAAGAAAACTATTTTCTCTTATATCTTCTATTTTCCTCTTCTGATCATTTCTGACTTCTCTCCGATTTTCCAATGTTTAGATGGCCACCTTCATCCCTGTTAAGTTCACGGAGTTTTGCCAGCCCGACACCACTATGCCGTTCGGAAAAGAGCTGGTGCAGATCACCAAGGATTTGAGGATTGCTCTACCGACTATCACAGGGAAGCCAACTTCGTCTTACCCGGAGGATTCACGCTACAGGATCGAGGTGCGTATTCCCGGAAGGACATTCGAGCCGCGCACTGAGCCGATGGATTTCAAGTTCATCGCACCCAACTGGATTCTCGGAAGGGACATGGCGATCCATTGTGCCCTCGGACGTATCAAGGATGAATACAAAGGCTGCCCTATTTCTCCTGACCTATTCGCTGTATCCCGGAGAAATGAAGACGGAGACATCATCTCAAGCAAGACCAATGACGCTCTCTTGTCTTATGCCCAGACCTTGGAGAAGCACAGCGGAACTCTGGAGTATCACGCAATCAAGGACGCCAGGAAGATCAAGCAACTGTCACTCCGCGAGCTTGAGCTTGAAGATGCAGCCCGGGAAGCCCACTATGAACATGAGCTGGAGGTGAAGGACTTTCTGGAGCCGATCGAGAAGCTAAAGACTCGAGTTGCATACCTGGAGGAGGTACTGGACATGGGCGAGAACCTTCATCCCGAAGGAGACGTAGCCCCCGTGATCAGCAACGACGAGGACTATGAAGAAAGCTCCACCGAAGGACCCGACACCATGCTATTCTGAGAAGGACACTTAGACTAGACCACCAAATTTACCTTATCGTTTTACGTTTTAGGCCGATGTTTAGGATTATCGATTTTGTACCCTCGTGTGAACCTTTTGTGATGATTGAATGAAATGTGTGGTGTGATACTTGTGTGTTGCATTCATATGGGTAGTGTAATTCCTCTTAGACCATTGTTCTATGCTAATCTCACCCCTCTACAAACATCAGATGCCCCCGAGACGTGCCCCTGAGTCCAACTTTCCGCCAGAACTCACTCAGTTGATCCAGCAACAAAACACCCTGATGCAGCTGATCATCCAGAACCAGAACAACAACAACAACTATCATCCACCCCAGGCTGACAATCTCACCCGTTTTCTGAGGTTGAACCCTCCAACTTTCTCCAGCAGCATTGAGCCCATTGTGGCAGATGATTGGCTTCGCAAGATGGAGCGTGAACTTATAACTGCTGGTTGTACTGAAGCTGAGAAGGTGCGTTTTGCCGCGCACCAACTTGAAGGCCCTGCAGCTGCTTGGTGGGAGAACTACACCACCACTTATCCCATTGCTGGAGTCACTTGGGAGCAATTCAAGCAAGCCTTCCGCACCGCACATGTCTCAGCTGGTGCAATGAGTCTGAAGAAGCGTGAGTTTCGCAACTTACGCCAGGGGAATCGCACTGTGGCCCAGTACGTCGATGAATTCAGCATGATCCCCGTTATGCACCTGGAGATGTGGCCGATGATGCGGCCAAGCAGTAGAAGTTCTTGGAAGGACTGAATGATAAGCTGAGCATTCAGTTGACGGTAGCCACCTTCAACAACTACCAGGAGCTGGTTGATAAGGCCCTCATCTTGGAGGGGAAACATCAGCAGATGGAGAACCACAAGCGAAAGTATGGGGTTGGAAAGTTCAACTCCGGCACTCAGCAGAAGGCTCGCTACACCCCTTATCCAGGGAATACCGGGACTGGATCCGGTAAGTTTGGAGGACACGTTCAGCATAACCACCCTGTGCACAACCATGGAGGCCACAACCATGGAGGAAATGGGAATCACCGCAACAACAGCAACTTCAAGAATGGTGGTACTGGCACTCAGCAGAATTCAGCTCCAGCTCAGAAGGATGTGACTCACATCACTTGCTTCAAGTGTCAGAAGAAGGGACACTATGCCACTGATTGTCCCCAGAACAAGCAGGGAAATGGAAACGGCAACGGCAACGGCAACGGCAACTCTGCAGCAAAGAAGCCCAATCCTTTTCCTCGAGCTCAGGTGAACCATATTGATGTGGAAGAGGTCTATGATCACCCCGATACTGTGGTTGGTAAGTTTTTGCTAAATTCACATCCAATATTGGTACTTTTTGATTCTGGTGCAATGCATTCATTCATATCAAGGGTAGTTGTGGAAAAGTATAGTTTGCCAACTAGAACCCTCAGCCAACCTATTAAGGTCAGTTCCCCAGGAGGCATGATCACAGCCGGGATAGGATGCCATGCTTTGAGTCTCAACATCGGGAACCATAATTTTCCCACCGACCTCATTGTATTAGAGTCCCAGGGATTGGATGTAATCCTAGGCATGGATTGGTTGGCCAAGTATGAAGGGAATATCGATTGTGCCCTTAAGTCTATTTTGCTCACCACCCCCGAGCAGAAACGGATTAAGTACGTGTCTCAGCGCCCGACATGGAGTAAGCGAGTAAACTCTCTCGCGGGAGTAGTCCAGGAGGAAGTACCGATTGTACAGGAGTACCCAGATGTATTTCCGGAGGAATTACCGGGCATGCCACCCGATAGAGAGATTGAGTTCTTAATTGAGCTATTACCCGGAACAGCCCCAATATCCAAGAGACCTTATCGGATGCCCGCAAATGACTTGATAGAAATCAAGAAACAAATTAAGGAGATATTGGACAAAGGGTATATTCGCCCAAGTTCTTCACCTTGGGGAGCCCAGTGCTCTTTGTTGAAAAGAAGGACAAGTCCTTGAGAATGGTTGTCGATTATCGTGCATTGAACGATGTGACCATCAAGAACAAGTACCCCTTGCCGATGATCAATGATCTGTTCAATCAGTTAGTTGGAGCTCGCGTATTCTCAAAAATCGATCTTCGATCCGGGTATCATCAGTTGAAGATTCGTGAACAGGATATACCCAAGACAGCCTTTACCACTCGGTATGGCTTGTATGAGTACACGGTCATGTCATTTGGACTGACTAATGCTCCGGCATATTTTATGAATCTGATGAACAAGGTATTTATGGAATACTTGGACAAGTTTGTCGTGGTGTTCATCGATGACATACTGATATTCTCCAAGAACGAAGAGGAACACAAGGTACATCTGTGTCTAGTTCTGGAGAAACTTCGAGAGCATAAGCTATATGCAAAGTTCAGCAAATGTGAGTTTTGGTTGAAGGAAGTTGGATTTCTAGGACACATCATCTCAGGAGAAGGAATAGCAGTGGACCCTGCCAAGGTCGCAGCAGTCATCGAATGGGTAGCACCCACTTCAGTCAAGGAGATCCGTAGTTTCCTCGGACTTGCCGGATATTACCGGAGGTTCATTGAGAATTTCTCAAAGGTTGCCAAGCCCATGACAGAGTTATTGAAGAAGGAATCCAAGTATGTTTGGACTGAGGAATGTGAAACCAGTTTTCAAGAGCTGAAGAAACGTCTTGTTACAGCCCCAGTGCTGATATTGCCGAACATTCGGAAGGATTTCCAGGTTTACTGTGACGCTTCTCGTCAAGGACTCGGAGGAGTGCTCATGCAAGAAGGCAAAGTCGTAGCCTATGCATCCAGACAGCTCAGACCTCATGAGTTGAATTATGCCACACATGACTTGGAACTAGCAGCCGTAGTGCACGCTCTCAAGACCTGGAGACATTTCCTGATCGGAAATAGTTGTGATGTTTACACTAATCACAAGAGCCTGAAATATATCTTCACGCAGAAGGAGTTGAACCTCAGACAGAGGCGATGGCTAGAGTTGATCAAGGACTACGACATGAGATTGCATTATCACTCAGGCAAGGCAAATGTTGTAGCCGATGCATTGAGCCGCAAGAGTTATGTGAACACGCTCACAGTGGGAGGATTACCCCAGGAATTAGTCGATGACCTCCGAGAGCTCAAATTGGATATAGTTCCAAGAGGATTCGTTGCCACTCTAGAAATTCAGTCTACTTTGACGGAAAAGATCCGCGAAGCACAGAAATCAGACAAGGAGATAGCTGAGATTAAGCAGAAAATGGAAGACGGGAAGGCTAAAGGTTTTCGTGAGGATGAACACGGAACTTTATGGTTTGAGGATCGCATCTATGTGCCCAATGATCCCGAACTCAGGAAGTTGATACTTCAGGAAGCTCATGATTCCCCGTACTCGATACACCCCGGTAACACTAAGATGTATCTGGATCTAAAAGAAAGTTTCTGGTGGACAGGATTGAAGAAAGACATTGCTGAGTTTGTAGCTATATGCGATGTTTGCCAGCGAGTAAAAGCCGAGCATCAGAAGCCAGCAGGTTTGCTCCAGCCTCTGCCGATACCCGAATGGAAATGGGAAAAGCTTGGTATGGACTTCATCACAGGATTACCCAGGACTCGTTCCGCCTATGATTCTATTTGGGTTGTGGTCGATCGTTTGACCAAGGTAGCTCATTTCATTCCGGTGAAGACTACCTACACGAGTGCCAAGCTAGCCAAGATATATATGACGAGGATCGTATGTCTGCACGAAGTACCGAAGAGCATTGTGTCCGATAGTGGGACTCAGTTCACATCATAATTTTGGCACCAACTGCATGAAACCTTGGGAACAAGACTGGAGTTCACTACAGCATTTCACCCGCAGACCGATGGACAGACCGAGAGAGTTAATCAGATTTTGGAGGACATGTTGAGAGCTTGCGCACTAGACTATGGGTCTAGTTGGGATGACAATTTACCGTATGCCGAGTTCTCATACAACAACAGCTACCAGACCAGTCTGAAGATGGCCCCTTTCGAAGCTCTATACGGAAGGAGGTGCACAACACCGTTGATGTGGGATGGAGTTGGAGACCGACAACTTTTTGGTCCCGACCTTATCCGAGATTCTGAAGAGAAGGTCAAGCTTATTCGTGACCGACTCAAGATAGCTCAGTCCAGGCAGAAGAGTTATGCCGACAGCAAACGCAAGGAAGTAACGTATGAAGTGGGAGACCGAGCATATCTTCGGGTGTCTCCACTTCGAGGAATCAAGAGATTCGGTGTGAAAGGAAAATTAGCACCACGTTTCATTGGCCCCTACAAAATTCTTGAACATAGAGGCGAAGTTGCATACAAACTCGAACTGCCGGAAGGATTGTCCGGAGTTCATGATGTCTTCCATGTTTCCCGGTTGAAGAAATGCCACGCTGAGATGGCCGATGTTCCGTTGAGAGATACAGTGCCCCTAGAGGCCATACAGCTTGACAGTGATCTGACGTATGAGGAGAAACCCGTCCGGATTCTCGAGACTGCCAACAGAGTTACCCGCAGCAAGATCATCAAGTCCTGCAAGGTGTTGTGGAGCCACCACACCGAGGAAGATGCCACCTGGGAAAGAGAAGAGGATCTTCGTCGAGACCACCCGCACCTATTTTCTAGCCAACCCGAATCTCGAGGGCGAGATTCATCTTAAGGTGGGTAGGTTTGTAACATCCCAATTTTCTTAAATTCGGATGTTAATAGATCATTCATATGCATCTCATATTATATGCATATTTGTGTTGTTCTGAAAATTCTATTCGTTATGTAACTTTGGGAAATTTATTGGAGTGGAGATAATATGACTTCTCCCCCCCCCCCGTCGGATTAAAGTGCATAACGTTTCGAATTTTATTTTTGGAGACACCAATTTGGTTTTGCAAATTTTCTAAACTCCGAATTATTTTAGTTGAGTTTTTCAATCGCGTTGTGTGACCTATTGCATAAAAACTCATTTTCGAAAGTTTGCATTAGGTGGAACTAGGGTTCCCATAGATATATTATATGTATTGGTATATATATATATTATATATGTATATTAGTTGTATATATTATTCTGTTTTTTTCCTAAATATTCTAGTGTACATATATTAGTACCTATTTTCTAGAATTTGTTAGCTAGGAAATATATTTTACTTTTTTTTTGCTGCTGTTTGTTTTTTTTCAAAAAAAAAAAGGAACCGGCCAGGCCGAGCCAAAGGGCTCAGCCCAGCCATGCACCGAGCCCCACATGCACCGAGGGATGCATCCAGCACCCCAGACCCCCCCAACGGCCCGAGTCTCTCTCCCCCACATAACTTCCTCTCTCTTCTCCTTCCTCCCTCCGTTTCCTATTTTTCTCCAGCAGAAACCGAGCCGCTCCTCCCTCTCCTCTCTCCCAGCGATCTCCTCCCTTATTATCTCCTCCCTTATTCTCCCCTCCCTTATCTCTCCTACTCCCTCTCCTGCCTTGTCTCTCCCTCCTTCTCTCTGCCCGAGCCATCTCTCCCCCCCGTCACCTTCCTTCACCGCCTCCCTCCTCCTTCCTTCTCTCACCCGAGCCGAGGCCGACCCCTTCTCTCCCGCGATCTCTTTCCCCGTAGCTCCCTCTCCTCCCTTATACCACCCTCCCCTAGGCCTATATAAACCCCCCTCACCTCGGCCACCCCTCCCCAACCCTAGCCACCGCCGCCACGTCACCCCGCCGCGCCTCCATGAGCTGCCGCCGCCGCCACGGGCAGCAGCAGCAGCAGCCCGAAGCTGCTGCACTTCGCCTCGCCAGGAGGAGGCCCCCCGAGCTCTCCCTCTCCACCGCCGTCTCCCCCCCCCCCCGTGGAGGAGGAACCACTCCCCTGCCGCCCGACGTCTCCACCGCCGGAGCCAACTCCCCCCGCCAGCCAACTCTCATCTCGCGGGTGCAAGCAGCAGCAGCAGCAGCAGGTAGCTACCTCCTTCTCTCTCTATATATTGCATGCATCCCCTCCTAGCCCTTAGATCCCATGCAATCCCATGCAATGGCTAGGATTAAAACACTAATACCTCTTCGGTCTATTCCGAAAAAACCAGTAGGTTTATTTGTCCCTTATGAATTAACCGGCGACTTTGCTAGCCTTAGGCCGTTTGCCCGAAGTCACGAAACAAACAGCCCCGCAGCCACTAATAGCTTGCCACATGTACATCTCTTCTAGCACTAGTAGTATTGTATTTTTCTGTTCTGATTTCAAAAACAGAAACTTTCAATTTTGTTTTGGCCACAACGTTTTATCCCTACGTCCAATGACATTGATTCTTTTTCCAGTAGCTCACAAATTTCCGGTAGTTTTTAAAAACATATAATTTGTCTATGTTTGAATTTTTTTAATATAAGTTAGAGCAGATTTAGTTTAAACACTGTTTTGCTTATTCCAGGAGTTTGAAAAATGATATTGAGTTGATTCTTTTCGCTACTGTTTTTTAGTGATAAAATCTTACTGTGGTAGAATTTTCAGAATTTTTTAAAGTATTTTTACTGGTGTTTTCAACAGAAACAAGTTTCTGCCCTACCGGCGCGCGATAAATTCTTTTGCGTAGTCTTTTGCAAATCATTGCATGTGATGTTATTTTTACTTGTTGCATGATTGAATTGCTTATGGTGTGCTTTGTATTTGTATCGTTATATCCTCCGGAGTGCGAAGCGTGTTACTTAGAGACGCTCGAGCAGGACAACTATCATCAAGGCAAGTCATCTTTGATCATGTTATTTTACCTATGTTTTCAATGCATAGTAGATCACCTTCTTTGCCCAATTTGCATGCTGCCTAGGTACTTGGAAACTTTAGTCATAGTTGTAGTATCATGTGGTAGGAACACAACACCCCGATACTTGGCCCCGGGACGTCAATGTTATAGTTGCTATGCTTAAGTAGACGGGTTATCGGTTGAGTGTATACCACGAGTGAATGCGAGGTTGATATAATAATCAAGACCGGACTAAGACAAGATTTTCAAGACCTCGGACGAAATGCAACTCTGGGTGAAGGACGGATCGGCTCCCTGGAAAACCCAGTGGATGCCCGGGATGCTGGAGAGGCCATGTCATCCTGCGGAAAGCTTCACCCAGGCTCAAAGGGACGGACAGAGACTTCAAGACTCAAGGCTTACCTGCACAGCCACAAGTCATTATGCGCTCTGGCTTGGTTGGACAACACGGCGACTCTGGACAGGCGGTGCTAGCAGATGTACACGAACGGTAGGAATGGATGGGCACCGACAGGGATTCAGAGGGACCCGTTGAAAGACCATGTTTTGATCATCCGGTCTTCAAACACCGTGAAGTGCGAGGACAATCCCGGAGGCGATCAAATCTTGTGGGGAACGTGTGCAAAACTCTGCAGAGTACTCAAACCTAATCGATTAGCCGTGTCCACGGTCATGGACAACTTGAGCCAAAGGCATTGAATTTCCCCTGAACTCTCGACACAACTTAATAATGATGTGGGTGTTAAAAACTATTCGGGTACGAGAACTGGTTGGCGGAACCATCTCGTTAACAACAAACATGTCGTAATATTTTTTTTCGACCCCTTTTGTTGTAGGAGAAAAGTGGCTTTATGCAAAACTTAGCTCCACCGGCCAAATATGCATGTAGAGATAGTTGATTAATATTTACCCCTCTCTTTGATGACTTGCCGGCATATTCAATATGCTGACCTACACGGCTGCAACGTATCATGTTGGAGAGTACTTTTCCGACCAGGAGTGAGGCTACGACTCTACGCTCAGCGACATGCCCTTGGAGTCGGATGGACTCGTCTACCTGATGCTTCCGCTTAGTCTTCGTTAGATAATCTCATGAGATGGCCTTCAGCCACTTTATTGTACTCCTTTATTGTAATAAAGTACTCTTTATGAGATTTCGATTAATAAAGCTGTGTGATTTCACTCTTGAATATATACATTATGTACTGTGTGTGTACCAGCATGATCTTGGGATGGTACAGAAACACCAGAGGCTTGACTTGTTGAGTCGGGTCGCTACACTAATGATGTGATCCTGTCATGACATGACAACACTTGTCTACGGCTAGGAAACCTTAACCATCCTTGATCAATAGGCTAGTCAACTAGAGACTCACTAGGGACACAGTTTTGTCTATATATCCACACATGCATTTATGTTTCCATTCAATACAGTTATAGCATGGATAATAAACGATTATCTTGAAACAGGAAATATAATAATAACTATTTTATTATTGCCTCTAGGGCGTATTTCCAACAGTCTCCCACTTGCACTAGAGTCAATAATCTAGCCTCACATCTTCATGTGATTTACAATGTAATGAATCTAACACCCATACAGTTCTGGTGTTGTTCATGCTTTGCTCATGGTAGAGGTTTATTCAGAGGATCTACAACATTCAGATCTGTGTGCACTTTGCAAATATTTATGTATTCCTCCTTGATGTAATCGTGGATGGAGTTGAAGCGTCGCTTTATGTGTCTGGTCCTCTTGTGAAACCTTGGTTCCTTGGCTAGAGCAATGGCACCAGTGTTGTCACAGAACCGATTGATCGGATCCAGTGCACTTGGGACTACTCCAAGATCTGACATGAACTGCTTCATCCAGACACCCTCCTTGGCCGCCTCTGAGGCAGCTATGAACTCCGCTTGGCATGTAGAATCAGCTACGATGCTTTGCTTGTAACTGCACCAGCTTACCGCACCCCCGTTAAGAACAAATACGTATCCGGTTTGCGACTTAAAGTCATCCGGATCAGTGTCAAAGCTTGCATCGACGTAACGCTTTACGACGAGCTCTTCGTCACACCCATAAATGAGAAACATTTCCTTAATCCTTTTCAGGTACTTCAGAATATTCTTGACCGCTGCCTATTGTTCAACTCCTGGATCACTTTGAAACCTGCCTGCCAGACTTATGGCCAGGCTGACATCCGGTCTTGTGCATAGCATTGCATACATGATAGACCCTATGGCTGAAGCATAGGGGACAAAACTCATCTTTTCTCTATCTTCTGGAATTTCTTGACATTGAGTCTTACTTAACTTTATACCTTGCAACACAGGCAAGAACCCCTTCTTGGATTGTTCCATTTTGAACTTCTTCAAAACTTTATCAAGGTATGTGCGTTGTGAAAGAGCTATTAGGCGCCTCGACCTATCTCTATAGATCTTTATGCCCAATATGTAAGCAGCTTCTCCTAGATCTTTCATTGAAAAACTTTTATTCAAGTAATCCTTTACGCTTTCCAAAAACTCCACATTGTTTCCAATCAGCAATATGTCATCCACATATAATATTAGAAACGCTATAGAGCTCCCACTCACATTCTTGTAAATACAAGCTTCTCCAAAAACTTGTATAAACCCAAACGCCTTGATCACCTCATTAATGTGCTAATTCCAACACCGAGATGCTTGCACCAGTCCATAAATGGATCGCTGGAGCTTGCACACCTTGTCAGCATACTCTGGATCGACAAAACCTTCGGGTTGTATCATATACAACTCTTCCTTAAGAAACCCGTTAAGGAACACCGTTTTGACATCCATCTGCCACATTTCATAATCGAAAAATGCAGCTATTGCTAACATGATTCGGACCAACTTAAGCATCGCTACGGGTGAGAATGTCTTATCGTAGTCAACTCCTTAAACTTGTGAAAAACCCTTTGCCACAAGTCAAGATTTATCAATGGTCACATTGTTGTCCGCGTCCATCTTCTTCATAAAGATACATTTGTTCTGAATAGCCTTGCGACCTTCAGGTAATACTTCCAAAGTCCACACTTTGTTTTCATACATAGATCCTATCTCGGATTTCATGGCTTATAACCATGTGTTGGAATCTGAGCCCACCATTGCTTATCCATAATTCACAGGTTCATTGTTGTCCCACAACAAGACATGATTCCCATACCAGTTGGGAGTAGTACGTGCTCTTGTCGACCTGCGAGGTCTGACAGTAACTTGATCTGAAGCTTCATGATCATCATCATTATCTACCTCTTAAACCGGTATTGCCTCGACAGAAATTTCTTTCTGCCCTACGCCACTATCTTGTTTGAGCAGAGTTTCTGTAAACTCATCAAGTCCTATCTTCCTCCCACTCAATTCTTTTGAGAGAAACTCTTTCTCAAGAAAATCTCCGTTCTTAGCGACAAACACTTTGCCATCGGATCTGAGATAGAAGGTATACCCAACTGTCTCTTTTGGGTAACCTATGAAGACACACTTTTTCGCTTTGGGTTCTAGCTTTTCAGGCTGAAGCTTTTTGACATAAGCATCGCATCCCCAAACTTTAAGAAACGACAACTTTGGCTTCTAGCCATACCATAGCACATATGGTGTCGTCTCAACTGAATTTGATGGTGCCCTATTTGAAGTGAATGCATCTGTCTCTAATGCATAGCCCCAAAACGATAGTGGCAAATCAGTAAGAGACATCATAGATCGCACCATATCTAATAAAGTATGATTATGACATTCGGACACACCATTACGCTGTGGTGTTCCAGGCGGTGTCAACTGTGAAACAATTCCACATTGTCTTAAGTGAGCACCATGTTGGGGATCGTAGTAGTTTCAATAAATTTCCTACACCATACATGGATCTATCTATGGAGAAACCAGCAACAAGAGAGGTTGTAGAGCATCTTCATCCCTTTGAAGATCGCTAAGAGGAAGCGTTACTATGAACTCGGTTGATGGAGTCGTACTCACAGAGATTCAGATCGCGATGGATTCTGATCTATGTGCCGAACTACGGCACCTCCACATTCAACACACGTGCAACATGGTGATGTCTCCAACACCTTGAACCAGCAAGGAGAAATAAGAGGTTGAGGGAGAGAGTTCCGGCAGCACGACGGCTTGGTGGAAGTGGAGCTACGTGGTTCTCCGGCAGAGCTTTGCTAAGTTATGCGGAGGATGAGGATTGAGAGAGAGGAAGGGCTGCGCCGAGAGAGAGCGTATCTCAAATCAGCCCCAAGCCTTGAGTATATATAGGAGGGAGGGAGAGAGGGTGCGCACTGTAGCGACCCGACCTGAAACGGCCAAGTCTCTGGTTTTCTGTACCATCCCAAGATCATGCTGGTACACACACAGTACATCAATGTATATATCGAGAGTTCAAACACAGAACTTTATTAACCGAATCTCATATCGAGAACTTTATTACAATAGCGATTACAATAAAGAGGCTGAAGGCCAAACTCATGAGGTAACTAAACCAAGACTAGCAGAAGCTTCAAAAGTAGCGGAGTCCATCTGACTCCAGGACATATCACCGAGCGTAGATCGTGACCTCACTCCTGGTCGAAAAAGTACTTTGCAACATGACACGTTGGAGCCATGTAGGTCAGCATATTGAATATGCCGGAAAGTCACAAAAGAGAGAGGTGAAAAGTATCATCTGTTCTACATGCATATATGGCAGGTGGGGCTTGTAAGTTTTTAGCGGAAAACAAGGTTTTCTCCTACAACAAGAGAGGGCTAAAAGAAAAATATTACTACATTGTTGGTTGTTAACGAGATGGTTCCACCAACCAATTCTCGTACCCAAGTTGTCAATAATACCCACATCATTATTAATTGTGTTGAGAATTTCAGATAGTTTCAGTTCCTTCGGCTCAAGTCGTCCATGACCGTGGACACGGCTAATTGATTAGGTTTGGGTACACTGTAGAGTTTTGCACACATTCCCCACAAGATTTTATCGCCTCCGTTGAATGTCCTCGCACTAGAGAGTGTTTGAGGACCGGATGATCAAAACATGGTGTTTCAACGGGTTCCTCTGAGCCTCTGTCGGTGCCCATCCAATCCTGCCGTTCTTCTATATCTCGTAGCACCGCCCGTCCAGAGTCTCCGCGTTGTTCAACCAAGCGAGAGCCCATAATGACTTGTGGCTGTGCAGGTAAGCCTTGGGTCTTGAAGCATCAATCCATCTCTTCGTGCCTTGGTGAAGTTTTCTGCAAGATGTCATGGCGCTTCTCCATGCATGTCGGGTCCTCCGCTGGTTTATCCCAGGGAGCCCATCTGAACCCTCCTTCACCCAGAGTTGCATTTCATCACGAGGTCTCGAAAAGTCTTGACCTATCCGGTCGTGATTATTAAAATTTTCTCACAACACTCATGATAGACTCTCAATGAAAACCCCGTCTACTTAAGCATAGCAAAATAACATGTATCGTCCCGGGCCAAGTAACAAGGGTGATGGTGCCTACCACATGATACGACATCAAGAACCAATGTTTCGAGTTCCTACTTAGAATGCAATAGGTGAAGAAAGGTTGATCCACAATGCATATAAAACATAGGAAATATGATAAACGTGACTTGCCTTACTGACGACTATCGAACTCGAACGCTTCTAGATAACAAACTTCGTACTCCGGGTGATCTATCAACACAAAAAAATACACACAATAAGCACCACAATGACAAGTAATCAAAATAAAGCATCTAAATAAGGAATAGCTATAGCACAAGGTGTAAAATTGTCTTCCATAACCAAATCAGAATCTTTTTTGGTGAAAACCCCAAGATAAAATATCTCAAAAATTCTGAAACTGAACCTACTGATAAATAAGATCTCTAGTGAACAGTAGCAAAAAGAATCAATTAAGAATCTATTTTTAAACTCCCGGTATTCACAAAGTAGGATTTAAACCAAATCTGTTTTAACTCAAATTTTATAACCTCAAACATAGTGAAATTTTCTATTTTCAGAAACTACATAAATTTTTTGATCTAATGCAAAAAGAATCACCTTAATTGGTTTTGTAGATTAAAAGTTATTAAGAAAACAAGAACAAAATTATTTTTGTTACACATTTAAAATAGAAAAGGGAACGGTGACGTGGCATGCTCTGATTGGTCTAGACATGTGCGCTGCTAGAGCTAATCTAACAAATGGTCGATATATAAGAAAAACATTTCGGATAATGTAAAAAAAATAACAGACTAGCCGGTTCTTTGTAAAGAACCGAAGGGGTAAGTCCCTTCTAATCTACACCCTACGTTCTAGATCCAACGGTGAAAAAAAAGAGAGAGATGAGGAAGACCTCACCGTGGCTGGTAGAGGAGGGAGCTACGGTGAGGTGATAAGGGGGCGGCTAGGGCGAGGTGCTCGGGGTTTAGGTGGGGGAATGGGGTGCGGTGGGGTGGAGGGGGCCTCTGGCGGCGACAGGATGCGTGGGGAGGCGCAGGGAGGCGCAGCAGGGGTGCCGAGGCTACTCCTGGAGCTCGGCTCCGGCGAGCTCTGCAGGGGGTGACGAGGCAGCGAAACAGGGCTTTGGTGAGGGTAATGGGGTGCGGCCGGGGTGGGGGTACTTATAGGGGGCGAGGGAGGCGCGGGGAGGCACACAATCCAGAGATCGGGGGGATGAAACTTCCTCTAGGCGCCGGCCAAGACCAGGAAGGAAAGTGGTGAGAGGTTAGGGGTGTCGGGGTCTGGGCCAGATCCGATTTGCATTAATGGGCCAGCGGAAATTTCCAAATAAAAAGATTTTATTCTTTTTTTAAAAAAACAGGAAATAAAAAATTATAAAAGGAAATAGGATATACTCGGAATATAGGGGTATTATATATCAAAATTATCAGAAAAATAAATCCAATAAGATGGACATTTTTCCACGGCCAAAATAAATACTTCAGAAAAAATGTTTTTAAGAAAATCCCTAAATTGGTTTATTTTATTTTTGTCAAATAACCCCTTGGGTTTTATGGTTCAAATATTTCAAGGAATTACCCCTGGTTTGGAGGGTCATGTTCCTCCACTCTTTCTTGCTTGGCAAGATAATATTCCCGACATTCCGTGAGTGAAGAAAAATAAAATTCAAAGCAAAAATCAAAGGAAATTCAAATGCCACCTTTATTACAATCAAAATGCATAGATGCTTAGCTACAATTGTAAAACATTCCAAATTAGGAAATTTGGGATGTTACAAACCTACCCACCTTAAGTTGAATCTCGCCCTCGAGATTCGGGTTGGCTAGAAAATAAGTGTGGGTGGTCTCGACGAAGATCTTCTTCTCGTTCCCAGGTGGCTTCTTCCCCGGTGTGATGACTCCACAAAACCTTTCAGAAATTGATGATCTTGCTGCGAGTAACTCTGTTGGCAGTCTCGAGAATCCTGACGGGTTTCTCCTCATAAGTCAGATCACTGTCAAGCTGTATGGCCTCTAGGGGCAGTGTGTCTCTCAACGGAATATCAGTCATATCAGCATGGCATTTCTTCAACTGGGAAACATGGAAAACATCATGAACTCCGGACAATCTTTCTCGCAATTCCAGCTTGTAAGCAACTTCGCTTCTACGTTCAAGAATTTTGTAGGGGCCAATGAATCTGGGTGCTAACTTTCCTTTTACGCCAAATCTCTTGATTCCTCGAAGTGGGGACACACGAAGGTATGCTCGGTCTCCCACTTCGTATGTTACTTCCTTGCATTTTCTATCAGCATAACTCTTTTGTCTAGACTGAGCTATCTTAAGTCGGTCACGAATCAGTTTGACCTTCTCTTCGGAATCTTGGATGAGGTCGGGAGCAAAATGTTTTCGGTCACCAACACCATCCCACATAAATGGTGTTCGGCACCTCCTTCCATATAAAGCTTCGAAAGGGGCCATCTTCAGGCTGGTCTGATAGCTGTTGTTGTATGAGAACTCGGCATAAGGCAAATTGTCGTCCCAGCTAGACCCATAGTCTAGAGCACAAGATCTCAACATGTCCTCTAGAATCTGATTGACTCTCTCGGTCTGTCCATCGGTTTGTGGGTGAAAAGTTGTACTGAACTCCAACCTCGTTCCCAAGGTTTCGTGAAGTTGGTGCCAAAACTTTGACGTGAACTGGGTTCCTCTATCTGACACGATAATCCTTGGAACTCTATGTAGACATACGATCTGGTTATATAGATCTTGGCCAACTTAGCACTCGTGTAAGTAGTCTTCACGGGAATGAAGTGAGCTACCTTGGTCAAACGATCGACCACTACCCAGATAGAATCATAACCTGAACGGGTCCTGGGTAATCCTGTGATGAAGTCCATACCAAGCTTCTCCCATTTCCACTCTGGTATCGGCAAATGTTGGAGTAATCCTGCTGGCTTCTGATGCTCGTCCTTTACTCGCTGACAAACATCGCAGATTGCTACAAACTCGGAAATGTCCTTCTTCATTCATGTCCACTACAAACTTTCCTTTAAGTCTAGATACATCTTGGTGTTTCCTGGATGTATCGAGTACGGGGAATCATGGGCCTCCTGGAGTATCAACTTCCTGAGTTCAGGATCATTGGGCACATAGATGCGGTCCTTAAACCATATAGTTTCGTGTTCATCCTCACGAAAACCTTTAGCCTTCCCATCATTCATTCTTTGCTTAATCTCATCTATTTCCTTGTCTGTCTTCTGAGCTTCGCGGATTTTTCCGGTCAAGGTGGACTGAATTTCTAGCGTGGCCACATATCCTCTTGGGACTATTTCCAGTTTGAGCTCTCTGAGATCGTCGGCTAACTCCTGGGGTAATCCTCCCTCTATGAGTGTGTTCACATAACTCTTACGGCTCAAAGCATCTGCTACAACATTTGCCTTCCCTGGATGATAATGCAATGTCATGTCATTGTCCTTGATCAATTCTAGCCATCTCCTCTATCTGAGGTTCACCTCCTTCTGCGTGAAGATATATTTCAGGCTCTTGTGATCAGTGTAAATATCACAACTATTTTCGATAAGGAAATGTCTCCAGGTCTTGAGTGCATGCACTACGGCTGCGAGCTCCAAATCATGTGTGACATAATTCAACTCATGAGTTCTGAGTTGTCTGGATGCACAGGCTACAACTTTTCCTTCTTGCATGAGTACTCCTCCGAGTCCTTTACGAGAAGCATCACAATAAACCTGGAAATCCTCCCGAATGTTATGCAATATCAGCACTAGGGCTATAACCAAGCATTTCTTCAACTCTTGGAAACTGGCTTCACATTCCTCGGTCCACTTATATTTGGACTCCTTCTTCAACAACTCTGTCATGGGCTTGGCAATCTTCGAGAAATTATCGATAAACCTCCGGTAATATCCGGCAAGTCCGAGGAAACTGCGAGTCTCCTTAACTGAAGTGGGTGCTACCCATTTGGTGACTGCTGCAACCTTGGCAGGTCCACTGCTATTCCGTCTCCTAAAATGATATGTCCGAGGAATCCGACTTCCTTCAACCAAAATTCACATTTGCTGAACTTCGCATACAGCTGATGCTCTCGAAGTTTCTCCAAAACTAGACGCAAGTGTTCCTTCTGTTCTTCCTCGTTCTTGGAGAATATCAGTATGTCCTTGATGAACACCATGACAAACTTGTCTAGGTATTCCATAAATACCTTGTTCATCATACTCATAAAATATGTCGGAGCATTAGTCAAACCAAATGACATGACTGTGTACTCATACAGACCACACCTTGTGGTGATGGCTATCTTGGGTATATCTTGTTCACAAATTTTCATCTGATGATACCCTGACCGAAGATCGATCTTGGAGAACACTCAGGCTCCAACTAACTGGTCAAACAAATCATTGTTCATCGGCAAGGGATACTTGTTCTTGATGGTCGCCTCGTTCAACGCACGATAATCGACTACCATTCTCAAGGATTTGTCCTTCTTTTCAACCAAGAGAACTGGGGCTCCCTAAGGTGAAGAACTCGGGCGAATATACCCCTTGTCCAGCAACTCCTTAATTTTCTTCTTGATTTCCTCTAAATCGTTTGCGGGCATCCGATAGGGTCTCTTTGATATTGGGGCTGTTGTGGGTAATAGCTCAATCAGGAACTCAATCTCCCTATGCGGTGGCATGCCTAGTAATTCCTGTGGAAATACATCTGGGAAGTCTTGTACAATCGGCACTTCCTCCTGAACTACTCCCGTGAGAGAATTTACCCGTTTACTCTGTGACGGGCGTTGGGATACGTACTTAATCTGTTTTTTCTCGGGGGTGGTGAGCAAAATAGACTTAAGGGCACAATCAATATTTCCTTCATACTTGGCCAACCAATCCATGCCTAGGATTACATCCAATCCCTGAGACTCTAATACGATGAGGTCGGTGGGAAACTTATGGTTCCCCATGTTGAGACTCAATGCATGGCATCCTATCCCGGCTGTCATCGTGCCTCCTCGGGAACTGACCAAAGTGGGCTGGCTCAGGGTTCTAGTTGGTAAACTATACTTTTCCACAATTACCCTTGATATGAATGAATATGTTGCACTAGAATCAAAAAGTACCAATACTGGACGTGAATTTAGCAAAAACTTACCAACCACTGTATCGGGGTGATCATAGACCTCTTCAACATCAATGTGGTTCACCTGAGCTCGGGGAAAAGGATTGGGCTTCCATGCTGCTGAGTTGCCATTGTCGTTTCCATTTCCCTGCTTGTTCTGGGGACATTCAGTGGCATAGTGTCCCATCTTATGGCACTTGAAGCAGGTGATATGGTTCAGATCCTTCTGAGGTGGAGCAGGATGGTGCTAAGTGCCATTACCTCCATTACCATTCTTGAAATATCTGCCATTGCAGTTGTTCCCATTTCCTCCATGGTTGTGGCCTCCATGGTTGTGCACTGGATGGTTATGCTGGACATGTCCTCCAAACTTACCGGCTCCTGCTCCGGTATTACCTGGATAGGGGGTGTAACGAGGCTTCTGCTGAACGCCAGAATTGAACTTCCCATGTCCATACTTCTGTTTGCGGTTATCCATCTGCTGCTGTTTCCCCTCCAAGATGAGGGCCTTATCTACCAGTTCCTGGTAGTTGTTGAAGTTGGCCACAGTTAGCTGAATACTCAACTCATCGTTGAGTCCTTCCATGAACTTCTCCTACTTCGCAGCATCATCAGCCACATCTCCAGGTGCATATCAGGCAAGCATGCTGAATTCATCAACATACTAAGCCACAGAGAGAGTTCCCTGGCGTAAGTTGCGAAACTCATGCTTCTTCAGACTCATGGCTCTAGGTGAGACATGAGCGGTGCGGAAGGCTTGCTTGAACTGCTCCCAAGTCACTCCAGCAATGGGGTATGTGGTGGTGTAGTTCTCCCACCAAGCAGCTGCGGGTCCTTTGAGTTAGTGCGCGGCAAAGCGTACCTTCTCAGCTTCAGTACATCCAGCAGTGATAAGTTCTCTCTCCATCTTGCGGAGCCAATCATCTACCACAATGGGCTCAACGCTGCTGGAGAAAGTCAGAGGGTTCAACCATAGAAAGCGGGTGAGATTGTCGGCTTGGGGTGATTGATGGTGGTTGTTGTTGTTTTGATTCTGAATGAGCAACTGCATCAGGGTGTTCTGCTATTGGATCAACGGAGCAAGTTCCGGCGGGAAGTTGGAAGCAGGGTCATGTCTTTGAGGCATCTGGTGTTTGTAGAGGGATGGGATTAGCATAGAGCAAGGGTCTAAAGAGTAATTACACTACCCATATGAAATGCAAAAAACAATATCACACCACACATTTTATTCATTATCACCACAAAAGGTTCAAACATGGGGATACAAGTGGTGATATCCTAAACATCGGACTAAACGTTTAACGATAAGATAAATTGGTGGACTTGTCTATGTGTCCTCCTCAGAAAAGCATGGTGCTGGATCCATCGGTAGAGCTTGATTCATAGTCCTCCTCATTGTTGATCAAGGGGGCTACGTATCCTTCAGGGTGAAGGATCTCGCCCATGTCCAATTCTTCCTCCAGATATGCGACACGAGCCTTCAGCTTCTCGATCCTCTCCAAGAAGTCCTTCACCTCCAATTCATGCTCGTAGTGGGCTTCTCGGGCTTCGTCTTCGAGGTCGAGTTCGCAGAGCGACAGTTGCTTGATCCTCTTCGTGTCCTTGCCAACACGAATCTCCAGAGTTCTGATATGTGCCTTCATGGTCTGGGCATAAGACAGGAGAGCGTCTTCAGTCTTGGTCAGAATGATTTCTCCATCAGCTCCTCTCCGAGAGACCGTGAATAAGTCCGGTGAGATGGGACAGCCTCTGTACTCCTCCTTGCCAACACGAATAACCGGGATGTGCACCTCAATCCTGTAGCGTGTATCTTCCGGGTAAGACGAGGTAGGCTTCCCGGGGATGGTTCGTAGAGCAATTCTTAAGTCCTTGGTGATCTGCATGATCTCCTTTCCGAAGGGCATTGAGGCATCGGGCTGGCAAAACTCCGTGATCTTAACGGGGATGAAGGTGGCCATCTAGAAAATATTGGAAGATCGGAGAGAAGTCAGAAATGAGAAGAAGAGAAAATATAGAAGATTTAAAGATATAATAAAAATAGTTTTCTTCCTAAGGATTTTCCAATTCTAGAGGTTACGTCCTACGGTCAACGTGTGCTCTGATACCATATCTGTAGCGACCCGACCTGAAACGGCCAAGTCTCCGGAGTTTCTGTACCATTCCAAGATCATGCTGGTACACACACACTACATCAATGTATATATCGAGAGTTCAATCACACAACTTTATTAATCGGATCTCATATCGAGTACTTTATTACAATAAGGATTACAATAAAGAGGCTGAAGGCCAAACTCATGAGATAACTAAACCAACACTAGCAGAAGCTTCAAAAGTAGCGGAGTCCATCTGACTCCAGGACATATCACCAAGCGTAGATTGTGACCTCACTCCTGGTCGAAAAATGACTCTGCAACATGACACGTTGCAGCTGTGTAGGTTAGCATATTGAATACGCCGGCAAGTCACAAAAGAGAGAGGTGAAAAGTATCATTTGTTCTACATGCATATATGGCAGGTGGGGCTTGTAAGTTTTTAGCGGAAAGCAAGGTTTTCTCCTACAACAAGAGAGGGCTAAAAGCAAAATATTACTACATTGTTGGTTGTTAACGAGATGGTTCCACCAACCAATTCTCGTACCCAAGTTGTCAATAATACCCACATCATTATTAATTGTGTTGAGAATTTCAGATAGTTTCAGTTCCTTCGGCTCAAGTCGTCCATGACCGTGGACACGGCTAATCGATTAGGTTTGGGTACTCTGTAGAGTTTTGCACACGTTCCCCACAAGATTTTATCGCCTCCGTTGAATGTCCTCGCACTACAGAGTGTTTGAGGACCGGATGATCAAAACATGGTCTTTCAACGGGTTCCTCTGAGCCTCTGTCGGTGCCCATCCAATCCTACCGTTCTTCTACATCTCGTAGAACCGCCTGTCCAAAGTCGCCGCATTGTCCAAGCAAGCCAGAGCCCATAAAGACTTGTGGCTATGCAGGTAAGCCTTGGGTCTTGAAGCATCCATCCATCTCTTCATGCCTGGGTGAAGTTTTCCGCAAGATGTCATGGCGCTTCTCCATGCATCCCGGGTCCTCCCCTGGTTTATCCCAGGGAGCCCATGTGAACCGTCCTTCACCCAGAGTTGCATTTCATCACAAGGTCTCGAAAAGTCTTGACATATCCGGTCTTGATTATTAAAATTTTGTCACAACACTCGTGATAGACTCTCAACGAAAACCTCGTCTACTTAAGCATAGCAGAATAACATGTATCGTCCCGGGAGAAGTAACAAGGGTGATGGGTGCCTACCACATGATACGACATCAAGAACCAATTTTTCGAGTTCCTACTTAGAATGCAATAGGTGAAAAAAGGTTGATCTACAATGCATATAAAACATAGGAAATATGATAAACATGACTTGCCTTGCTGACGACTGTCGAACTCGAATGCTTCTAGATAACAATCTTCGCACTCGGGGTGATCTATCGACACAAACAAATTCACACAATAAGCACCACAATGATAAGTAATCAAAATAAAGCATCTAAATAAGGAATAGCTATAGCACAAGGTGTAAAATTGTCTTCCATAACCAAATCAGAATCTTTTTTGGTGAAAACCCCAACATAAAATATCTCAAAAATTCCGAAACTGAACCTACTGATAAATAAGATCACTAGTGATCAGTAGAAAAAAGAATCAATTAAAAATCTATTTTTAAACTCCCGGTATTCACAAAATAGGATTTAAACCAAATCTGTTTTAACTCAAATATTATAACATTAAACATAGTCAAATTTTATATTTTCAGAAACTGCATAACATTTGTGATCTAATGCAAAAAGAATCAACTTAACTGGAGTTGTAGATTAAAAGTTATTAAGAAAACAAAAACAAAATTATTTTTCTTACACATTTATAATAGAAAAGGGAACGGTGATGTGGCATGCTCTGATTGGTCTAGACCTATGCGCTGCTGGCGCTAATCTAACAAATGGCCGATATATAATAAAAACGTTTCGGCTAATGTAAAAAAATAACAGACCGATCGGTTCTTTGTAAAGAACCGAAGGGGTAAGTCCCTTCTAATCTACACCCTATGTTCTAGATCGAACGGTGAAAAAAACAAAAAGAAAAAGAGAGAGATGAGGAAGACCTCACCGTGGCTGGCAGAGGAGGGAGCTCCGGCGAGGTGATAAGGGGGCGGCTAGGGCGAGGTGCTCGGGGTTTGGGTGAGGGAATGGGGTGAGGTGGGGTGGAGGGGGCCCCTTGCGGCGGCAGGAGGCGCGGGGAGGCGCGACAGAGGTGCCGAGGCTTCTCCTGGAGCTCGGGTCCGGCAAGCTCTGCAGGGGGGGCGACGGGGTGGCGAAATGGGGCTGTGGCGAGGGGAATGGGGTGCGGCCGGGGTGGGGGTACTTATAGGGGGCGAGGGAGGCGCGACGAGGCACGCAATCCGGAGATCGGGGGGATGAAACTTCCTGTGGGCGCCGGCCAAGGCCAGGAAGGAAAGTGGCGAGAGGTTAGGGGTGTCGGGGTCTGGGCCGGATCCGATTTGCATTAATGGGCTAGCGGAAATTTCCTAATAAAAAGATTTTATTCTTTTTTTTGAAAAACAGGAAATAAAAACGTACAAAAGGAAATAGGATATACTCAGAATATAGGGGTATTATATATCAAAATTATCAGAAAAATAAATCCAATAAGATTGACATTTTTCCACGGCCAAAATAAATACTTCAGAAAAAATGTTTTTAAGAAAATCCCTAAATTGGTTTATTTTCTTTTTGCAAATATTTTTCAAATAACCCCTTGGGTTTTATGGTTCAAATATTTCAAGGAATTACCCCTGGTTTGGAGGGTCATGTTCCTCCACTCTTTCTTGCTTGGAAAGATAATATTCCCGGCATTCCGTGAGCGAAGAAAAATAAAATGCAAAGAAAAAATCGAAGGAAATTCAAATGCCACCTTTATTACAATCAAAATGCATAGATGCTTATCTACAATTGTAAAACATTCCAAATTAGGAAATTTGGGATGTTACACGCACCCCTAGGGTTCCCTCCCTAGAGGTGGCGGCAGCCCTAGATGGGACAAGGAGGGCCGACGACCAAGGTGGAGAGGGGGGTGGCGCCCTAGGTGGGCCTCGGGCCCCTGTGTGCCTAGGGTTTGCCCCCTTCACCTCTCTTTGCGCCTTGGGCTGAGTGGGGAGGGTGTGATATGTCCATTTTGCATCATGTTTTCATGTTGATATTTATCGCTTATTTGGCTGTTATTTCACTTCAAGGTACAATTCTAATGCCTTTTCTCTCTTATTTTGCAAGGTTTACATGAAGAGGGAGAATACCGGCAAATGGAATTCTGGCCTGAAAGTGGAGCAAAGTTGAGATACCTATTCTGCGCAACTCCAAACACCGTAAAAATCAACGAGGATTTTTCCCGATTTATCAAAAATACTGGGCCGAAGAAGTGCCACAAGGGCACCAGGGGGTGCCCACAAGCCTGCACGGCGCGACCCCCCCCCCAGGCCGTGCCATGAGGGCTTATGGGCAGCCCACTGGCCCGCTTGCTCCCCTCTTTTTCTATATGGAGGGTTTCATCCAGGAAAAATCAAGGAGGAACTTTATTGTGGTTTCGCCGCTGCCACGAGGCGGAACTTGAGCAGAACCAATCTAGAGCTCCGGCAGGACGATCCTGCCGGGGAAACTTCCCTCCCGGAGGGGGAAATAGTCACCATCGTCATCACCAACACTCCTCTCATCGGAGGGGACTCGTCACCATCAACATCTTCATCAGCACCATCTCATCTCCATACCCTAGTTCATCACTTGTAACCAATCTCCGTCTCGCGACTCCGATTGGTACTTGTAAGGTTGCTAGTAGTGTTGATTACTCTTTGTAGTTGATGCTAGTTGGATTATCTGGTGTCAGAGTTTATGTTCAGATCCTTGATGCTACTCATTACCTCTATGGTCATGAATATGATTATGCTTTGTGAGTAGTTACTTTTGTTCCCGAGGACATGGGATAAGTCATGCTAATAATAGTCATGTGAATTTGGTATTCGTTCGGTAATTTGATATGTTGTATGTTGTTTTTCCTCTAGTGGTGTTATGTGAACGTCGACTACATAACACTTCACCATTATTTGGGCCTATAGGAAGGCATTGGGAAGTAGTAAGTAGATGATGGGTTGCTAGAGTGACAGAAGCTTAAACCCTAGTTTATGTGTTACTTCGTAAGGGGCTGATTTGGATCCACTAGTTTAATGCTATGGTTAGACTTTGTCTTAATTCTTCTTTCGTAGTTGCGGATGCTTGCGAGAGGGGTTAATCATAAGTGGGATGCTTGTCCATGTAAGGGCAGCACCCAAGCGCCGGTCCACCCACATATCAAACTATCAAAGTAACGAACGCGAATCCCATGAACATGATGAAACTAGCATGACAGAAACTCCCGTGTGTCCTCGAGAGTGTTTTTCCTCCTATAAGACTTTGTCCAGGCTTGTCCCTTCCTACGAAAGGGATTGGGACACTTTTCTGCACCGTTGCTACTTTTGTGACTTGTTGCTTGCTACGAATCATCTCACCACACAATCACTTGTTACCGACAATTTCAGTGCCTGCAGATTTTACCTTTCTAAAAACCACTTGTCAAATCGTTCTGCTCCTCGTTGGGTATAGTGTGCTGAAATTTATTATCATTTGTCACTATGGATACTAATCCTTTGAGGGGCTTGTTCGGGGTATCTTCACCTCAAACGGAAGCACAAATAGTTGCTCCTCAACCTTCTGCACCTACTGAAAATATTTGCTTCGAAATTCCTTCGGGTATGCTTGAGAAACTGCTGGCTAATCCTTTTACAGGAGATGGAACATCACATCGAGACTTGCATCTGATCTGTCTAGATGAAGTTTGCTGTTTATTTAAGCTTGCAGGTGTGCCCAAGGATGAGGTCAAGAATAAGGTCTTTCCTTTATCTTTGAAGGATAAGGCGTTAATATGGTATAGCCTATGTGATGATACTGGATCATGGGACTACAATCGGTTGAAATTGGAATTTCATCAAAAGTTTTATCTTATGCATTTTGTACATCGTGATCGGAATTATATTTATAATTTTTGGCCTTGTGACAGAGAAAGCATCGCTCAAGCTTGGGGAGGCTTAAATCAATGTTATATTCATGCCCCAATCATGAGCTCTCGAAAGAAATTATCATTCCAAACTTCTATGCTCGACTTTCTCATGATGATCGCACCATGCTTGACACTTCTTGTACCGGTTCTTTTATGAAGAGAGATATTGACTTCAAATGGAATTTATTGGAGAGAATTAAACGCAACTCTGCAGATTGGGAGCTTGAAGAAGGTAAGGAGTTAGGTATGAATTTCACGTTTGATTGCGTTAAATCCTTTGTTGAGACAAATACCTTTAGTGACTTTAGCACTAAGTATGGACTTGACTCTGAGATAGTAGCTTCATTGTGTGAATCATTTGCTGCTCATATTGATCTCCCAAAAGAGAAGTGGTTTAAATATCCTCCTCCTTTAGAAGTCAATGTAGTTAAAACCAATCCAGTTGAAGAGAAAGTCATTGCCTATAATGATCCTGTTGTTCCAAGTGCTTACATTGAGAAACCACCTTTCCCTGTTAGGATGGAGGATCATTCTAAAGCTTCAACTGTGATACGTAGAGGCTACATTAGAACACCTACACCCCCTGAGCAAATTAGAGTTGAACCTAGCATTGCTATTATCAAATATCTTTTGTCTGAAGAAGTTAGGGACATAATATTTACTTCTGTGAAGATGCTGCTAGAATTGCTAAACCTCACGTTAGAGACAAACATAGGCCTGTTGTTTGCATGCCTGTGGTTTCTGTTAAGATAGGAGATCATTGTTATCATGGCTTATGTGACGTGGGTGCTAGTGTTAGTGCAATAACTCAATCCTTATATGATGAAATCAAAGATGAGATTGCACCTGTTGAGATAGAGCCCATTGATGTCACTATTCAGCTTGCCAATAGAGATACTATCTGCCCTGTGGGAATTGTTAGGGATGTTGAAGTCTTGTGTGGTAAAACGAAGTATCCTGCTAATTTCCTCGTTCTTGCTACCGCACAAGATAGCTTTTGTCCCATCATATTTGGTAGACCTTTTCTCAATACTGTCAATGCTCATATTGATTGTGAGAAGCAAACTATCACTGTTGGCTTTGAAGGTGTGTCACATGAGTTCAATTTCTCTAAGTTTGGTAGACAACCTCATGAAAAGGAGTTGCCTAGTAGGGATGAAACTATTGCCTTAGCTTCTATTGCCGTACCTCCTACTGATCCCTCCTACTGTGACAACAGACCTTCGCTGGCAACGGCACCAGGAATCCTGCTGCTACGGCTACGCCTATAGGGATTTCCTTGGCAAATATGCAAAGGATTTCCCCGCGGCCTTGGAGCCTTGCGTTGGTGTTACCTTCAAGAGGAATGGGTGACGTAGCACAGCGGCGGTAAGTATTTGCCTCAGTTTGAGAACCATGGTATCAATCCAGTAGGAGGAGAGTTCAAGTCACAAGTACCTGCACAAACACAAAGAGCTTCCACCCAACACTATGAAGGGGTTGTCAATCCCTTATAGATTGTTTGCAAAGTGAGAAATGAAAGCAAAGAGTAAACAAAGCAAAGTAAAAGTGAAAGTGGAAACGATAGTCGTGAATAGACCCGGGGGCCGTAGTGTTCACTAGTGGCTTCTCTCATGAAAGCAAGTAGACTGTGGGTGAATGAATTACTGTCGAGCAATTGATAGAACCACAGATAGTCGTAACGTTATCTAAGGCAATGATTATATCTATAGGCATCACGTCCAAAACAAGTAGACCGATACTTTGTGCATCTACTACTATTACTCCACACGTCGACCGCTATCCAGCATGCATCTAGTGTATTAAGTCCAAAAGAACAAAGTAATGCCTTAAGCAAGATGACATGATGTAGATGGACAATCTCGTATCTACGATAAAAGCCCATCTTGTTACCCTTGATGGAAACAACACGATGTGTGCCTTGCTGCCCCTTCTATCATTGGGAAAGGTCACCACACGGTATGAACCCAAAACGAAGCACTTCTCCCAATTCAAGAATCATAGATCTAGTTGGCCAAACAAAACCCAAGACTCGGAGAGACTTACAAGGATATCAAATCATGCATATAAGAAATAAGCAAATACTCAAATATAATTCATAGATAATCTGATCAGAAATCCACAATTCATCGGATCTCAACAAACACACCGACAAAGAGGATTACATCGGATAGATCTCCATGAAGATCATGGAGAACGTTGTATTGAAGATTCAAGAGCGAGAAGAAGCCATCTAGCTACTAACTACGGACCCGTAGGTCTGAAGTGGACTACTCACGAGTCATTGGAGAGAGGCGATGATGTTGATGTAGAAGCCCTCAACTCCAAAGTCCCCTCCGGCACGGCACCGGGAAGGGTCTGCCGATGAGATCTCACGGAAACGGAAGCTTGCGGTGACGGAAAACTGTTTTCGTGGATGCCCTAATTGTTTCTGGGATTTTAGAGAATTTATAGGCCAAAGAGCTAGGGCAGGGGAGCGCCAGGGAGGCCACAAGCTTGGTTGCCGCGGGCCCCCTTGGCCGCGGCAACAGAGCTTGTGGGCTCCCTGTGGGCCCCCTGCCTTGGCCCTCAAGCCTCCCGATCTTCTTCCGTTCTAAATTTATTTTGGGGATTTTATTCCGTTTAGACTCCGTTCCAAAATCAGATCTGAAAAGAGTCAAAAACACAAAAAAAAGGAAAACTGACACTTGGCACTGGATTAATAAGTTAGTCCTAAAAAAGATATAAAAGGTAAACAAAACATCCAAAGTCGACAAGATAACAACGTGAAACCATCAAAAATTGTAGATACGTTTGCGACGTATCAATCCCTTAGAGCAATACTTGCTTGAGCATGAAAATGATATGCATATGGATGAAAGGGATGAGATAGATAGAGTTGTCTTAGAACAATATCCTATCCTTAAGAATAACTTGCCTGTTGAATTGCTTGGGGATCCACCCCCACCAAAGGGTGATCCTGTTTTCAAGCTTAAACAGTTGCTTGATACTCTTAAGTATGCCTATCTTGATGAGAAGGAGATATATCCTGTTATAATTAGTGTTAGCCTCTCAGAGCATGAAGAAAAGAAGTTACTAAAAACTCTGAGGAAGCACCGTGCTGCTATTGGATATACTCTTGATGATCTTAAGGGCATTAGTTCTACCCTATGCCAGCACAAGATTAAAACTGATCCTGATTTGAAACCAGTTGCTGATCATCAAAGGAGAGTAAATCCTGAGATGAAAGAAGTAGTGAGAAAAGAAATACTAAAGCTCCTAGAAGCATGTATTATCTATCATGTTGCTCATAGCGATTGGGTGAGTCCGGTGCATTGCGTCCCTAAGAAGGGAGGCATTACCGTTGTCCCTAATGATAAGGATGAGTTGATCCCACAGAGGATTATTACTGGCTATAGGATGGTGATCAATTTTAGGAAATTGAATAAAACCACTAGGAAAGATCATTACCCTTTTTCCTTTTATCGACCAAATGCTAGAAAGGCTATCCAAACACACACACTTCTGCTTTCTAGACGGTTATTCTGGTTTCTCCCAAATACCAGTTGCATAATCTGATCAGGAGAAAACCACTATCACCTGCCCTTTCGGTACCTTTGCTTATAGAAATTATGCCATTTGGCTTATGTAATGCACCTGCCACCTTTCAAAGATGTATGATGGCTATATTCCCTGACTTTTGTGACAAATTGTTGAGGTTTTCATGCATGACTTCTCCGTTTACGGGTCTTCCTTTAATGATTGCCTCAGCAACCTTGATCGAGTCTTGCAGAGATGTAAAGACACCAATCTTGTCTTGAATTGGGAGAAGTGCGACTTTATGGTTAATGAAGGCATCGTCTTAGGACATAAAATTTCTGAAAGAGGTATTGAAGTCGATAAGGCTAAGGTTGATGCAATCGATAAAATGCCATACCCCACATATATCAAAGGTATAAGAAGTTCCCTTCGTCATGCTGGTTTCTATAGAAGGTTCATTAAAGTCTTCTCTAAGATTTCTAGGCCTCTTACCAATCTCTTACAAAAGGATATTCCTTTTGTTTTTGATGATGATTGTGAGGAAGCCTTCGAAATACTTAAGAGGCCTTTGATAACTGCATCTATTGTTCAACCACCTGATTGGAACTTACCTTTTGAAATCATGTGTGACGCTAGTGATTATGCTGTTGGTGTTGTTCTAGGGCAAAGAGTTGATAAGAAGTTGAATATTATTCACTACGCTAGTAAAACTCTAGACAGTGCCTAGAGAAACTATGCCACTACGGAGAAGGAATTTTTAGCAGTCGTGTTTGCATGTGAAAAGTTCAGGTCTTACATAGTTGATTCCAAAGTCAATATTCACACTGATCATCCTCTATTAAGTACCTCATGGAGAAAAAGGACGCTAAACCTAGACTTATCAGATGGGTTCTCTTGCTGCAAGAATTTGATTTGCACGTTGTCGACAGGAAGGGTGCTCACAACCCAGTAGCAGATAACTTGTCTAGGTTGGAGAACGTTCTTGATGACCCACAACCTATTGATGATAGCTTTACCGATGAGAAATTTAATGTCATCAATGCTTCACGTAGTGCACCGTGGTATGCTGATTATGCAAACTATATCGTTGCCAAATACATACCACCTAGTTTCACGTACCAGCAAAAGAAGAAATTCATCTTTGACTTGAGACATTACATTTGGGATGATCCTCACCTTTATAAGGAAGCAGTAGATGGCGTTATTAGACGTTGTGTACCTGAACATGAACAGGGACAGATCCTACAGAAGTGTCACTCTGAGGCCTACGGAGGACACCATGCGGGAGATAGAACTGCAAACAAGGTATTGCAATCAGGTTTCTATAGGCCCACTCTCTTCAAGGATTCCCGTAAGTTTGTCTTGTCTTGTGACGAATGTCAAAGAATAGGTAATATTAGCAAACGTCAGGAAATGCCTATGAACTATTCACTTGTCATTGAACCATTTGATGTTTCGGGCTTTGATTATATGGGACCTTTTCGAAAATCCAACGGGTATACGCATATCTTAGTTGCTGTTGATTACATCACTAAGTGGGTAGAAACTATCCCCACTAGTAGAGCTGATCACAACACCTCCATCAAGATGCTGAAAGAAGTTATCTTCCCTAGATTTGGAGTCCCTAGATATCTAATGACCGACGGTGGTTCACACTTCATTCATGGTGCTTTTCGTAAACTGCTTGCTAAGTACGATGTCAACCATAGAATTGCGTCTCCCTACCACCCTCAGTCCAGTGGTCAAGTAGAGCTAAGCAATAGAGAGATTAAACTAATTCTGCAAAAGACTGTCAACAGGTCTAGAAAGAATTGGTCTAAGAAGCTCGATGATGCACTGTGGGCTTATAGAATTGCCTATAGGAATCCCATGGGCATGTCTCCGTACAAACTGGTGTATGGTAAAGCATGTCATTTACCTCTTGAGCTAGAGCATAAAGCTTATTGGGCAATCAAAGAGCTCAACTTTGATTTCAAACTTGCTGCACTACAACAAAATAGCCCTGTAGAGACATCTAATTTGTTTATTAGGGGCGTTAGATTTCATCTCTACACATGTGTAGAGACGTTAGGTAAAGCTTCTTAGGAGCGTCTCCTCACGCACCGTAACAAAACTCGTAGAGACGGAATGTAAGCGTGAATAGAAGAAAATGAGACGTTTATAAAAGTGCGTGTACTACACATGTAGACGTTTTGGAAGAAGCCGTTACTAATGGTCTCTATCTTAGTTGAGCAGCTTTATTGTGTCCTAAATAGTTGTACTATATTTTATCTTAAATATATCTTACCTTTTTTGGAAACTTTTTCCTGTCTGTTTGGGATAGCTAAAATTGCCACTACATATCAAGAGGAGCATATATTTCTATCACTGAACGATTAAACCAGTACAAGATAATATGTGCTCTTGGAAAAAACATCTTTATTTCTGCAGAGCAACAGTAGTTTACAACTCAATTGTAGATTCACTACAAAAGCAAAATCGATTGGACAAAGTCCAGCAACTCCTATACATTATGTTCTAATGGTTGGAATCTATCTACAATCAAGTTGTTCTCATGCAGATGGTAGTACATGTGCACACCGTGGTTTCCATGGTATTTTTGTTGTCTTGCTCCAAGAATCGAAGAAAACTGTGCTCCGCAGAAAAAGTAAATGAAACAAGAATCGATTAATTAGAAAAAACTTTACTATTAAGTCTCACTTTTTGACATCCAAACCAATAAGAGAAAGTTACGATGTATATGAATATATACGTATAAAGAGTAAATAATGCTACAAAACTTGCATGATAATTTTTTATGGAATAGCCACATATATATATTACAATAATGCCTCATGAGAACGAGATATCTTTTATAAGTTCGCATAGAAAAGTGGTATGCTATCTTGGATCAATTTTTGTTCTTCTCAAAGATAAATAGATAATATAGTTTAAGTTCCATATATAGGCTGCTACACGTAAGTGTGAACTTGCTAGCGAAGACAGGTGGATGATTCATAACCAATGGGACTTGATAGTTGTTCAGTCATGCCCACCCTCAACCATGAAGAAGTAATAGAACGATTGCACAACTATTAACTAAAGTACATCTGCCAGTGTTTTACCATGAGGGGCAGCATTAATAATGCAGCACCATCTGTTATAATGATTATTTAAGTGATTACATAGTTTAATTTTTTGTTGCATAGGGCTAAATGTTGAAGTATTCCGCAGCTCCCTTAAAAATATCACATCATTGATACATGCCACATATACTAATAGGAACAGGACAGGCTTTCTTGCATTTAATCACTACAAGAATTAAGCTCGTTTATGACAAAAAATAATGACGACGGTTTTATTGGTCATAGATCTATGACTAAAATATACAAAAAGGTCATGAGGTGTCTAAGATGGTCCAAAACCTAGAAAATTTTGACCATCTCTATCAAGAAGGTCATAATCCCATTGCACAAAATGGTCACTGGCATGTGTAGCTCTATTTATGCCCGCATTGTAGGTCCTCCATGACAAAATTAAGAAGGTCATAGGCTTAAATAGAGGTGACTAGGCAGACAACTGGATAATTTCGCCTACATGTCTTGTATATATTGGTGTTGACAAGGCCATGAAGTATAAGTACGTTGACAGTTTGGAATTATAATTTCTTGATTGCCCTCAATATTTTTGGACACTCTTTCCTACACTGGTCATTGCCTCATGAAAAAATTAGCTCTATTTTCCTATTAAATCGTCCTCAACAAATTTCCAAAGTTTTTGTTAGCTAGAAGCTTTATGAAGGAACTACTAGCTACACATCTCCTAATGAGCTGCATTTTTGCCGCATATTCTATATGCCCAAATCATAGCTCTCCATAAAATTTGGTCCCCATCTAACAATCCATCTAAGCTCACAATCCAATCTTTGTTTCTTATAATATTTTAAGTTTTTGAAGCAACTATATTTTATATTGCTTTATAATTTCTGAAAACTTATCAGGGCATGCCACTTCCCATAAAACCTCCCTCCACCAAATTTTAGCTCATTATAATGTATCATATTTACCTCAATATTTCCCACAATCGTCGGATCTTCGCGCGCGAGCCGTCCGATCTAACTCCTGGCGTGGTTCGGTCGCCTCCCCGACACATTAATTTTTGAAACAACAAACAAGTTGCAAAAACATCCGTCGACCGATCTCCATGCACACCCCGCTTGTCCCGTCCCTGACTCATTAATTCCCTAAAAACCGAGGGACGGATCCAACCGAGAAAATCAGTCGGTTGTTGTATAACGTTTTTCTAAAAACTATGCTCAATTCTCAAAATAAAAACACATAGAATTACATATACTTAATTTTTATTGGTAGAATAATTTGTGCCACGGATTGATGACATGGCAAACATCCAACCATCTGTTCCCAGCAATCCCACCGTCCACCGATCCATCCATCCATCTAAAGAAAAAAAGGAGGAAGGAAAAAAGATGCAGCCCACCGCACCAATCTCTCTCTCTCCTGAACCTATCCTTCCCCCCAACCTACATCGCTTCTCCTCGCTCCTCGCTTCCGCCGCCACCCACGTCGGCTGGTTCCGGCGAGCTCCATCCATCCGCTGCTCCCCAAGATCTTCCGATGAGTTTGTTCACCGCCTTGAGGAAGGCATCAGCGTCCCTGAGTCAGCCCAAATAGACTTGTTCGTGGTGATAAACTGCGAGATCTGGGCGTGATCCGCTCCATGGACGTGATGGGACTCGGGATGGCTCGAGCTCAGACCCGCCCCTCCCTCCCCTCCGTTCAGGTCCGCGCCTCAGGCTCCTCTTCGTGCCCGAGGCTAGGGTTTCCCCGCCGGAACTCACCGGAACTCGCCGGAACCGGCAATGGCGAGGTGAAGCTCGCAGAATCCATCACCGGCATTTCATAGGTAGGACCTTCCCATCCTTCCTCGCGTGGATCCACCCTCTCCTCACCTTTTTCTCCTATCCGCCCCTTTCCTGCAGGTTAACATGGTGTGGAGACGACGACGATGGCAGAGGGTGTGGGCCTTGCCCAGCTCGAGGAGGAGGAGGAGGGGTGCACCTAGCCATCGACCCTGCTCTTCTCCAGGAGGAGGGGCAGTGGTCTGCTCCTAGGACAACCAAGATATTTGGCCCGAGCTCAAGCATGACCACGACGACCCACTGCTGTAGGTAGTAGCATATACTTGCAGGCAATACAGTTCTGGGAATACTACTGCTAATGAATGTTTATCTCATCTCCACAGAGTTGCTTCGTATAGATCTTATTTTTTCCGAATCTTTCAAGTTCCTTTAGCTCTGATGTATGCTTGCTGATTTATCTAGTTGAGAATGTTCTTTCAATATTAGGCTGATCCTTCAACTAAGCACGTTTCTTTTGTAATCAATCATGGGTATTATCTTAGCACTACTTTCCTACTAACTGATATTTTCAAATGGCTAAAAGAATCAACTACTAGAGATTTCAGAATTTGATAAACTATGCAATTTCTGGTTACATCTTTTTCATTCAGTTTTGGACTCTAGCTCTGTCGTATGTATGTAACTATCTATATTAATTTTCAAGATCCTCTGATTTCAAGAGTAAAAAATAAGGCAGGTAGGCGCAACATACATGGTGAAATCACTCTTATTTATGTTCTTTAGAGGGAACACTTACCCTTATAAGATGAACTTCATCTTCATTCCTCTCGTCTCAGTTTTACTCATGTGATGTCAGTGTGTGGATTATTAATCAGTGAACATGCCACCCATCTCATGGTTACCGTCTCGCCACCCGCACAGGTCCACCAGAAATCAAACCCTTCGGTTTGCAAGATCATGGACTACCACAAGCACATGTATAACAAGGATGCCAATGAAAGAGAGCACCTGTCAAGGTACGTGTGTGACGAATTTGTCGTCTCATTGCTCCTGGAGCTAAGTTGAAATGCTTAGAACGGAGCCGTGTTCGTAATCATGTCAGATCTTAGGATTGCGAACTAACGGTTCGTTGCTTGAGTGAGTCTTTTGGTTCTCTAGACATACTAGTCGCTGCACGGGTAGTATATAATATCATTTATATAAACTGGCATTTTTAAAGTAACAATATCATATAACATATGCTCAAAAACTAATGATAATGTTATAGTACTATGCCATGAAATAATACCAAAGTTGTACCAAGAATGATAGATATGATCTACATTACATAAAACACACAACGTTAGTCATTACACATACAATTTGATGATATCAACTAATATAAATAATTTTCTTTCTGTTGTTGGCTCACATATTAAAAATATTAGCTCTTACAAAGTCATTGTTGTAGTACTAATTAACAAACAGTACATCTTATCAGAATCTTAATAATGTGGTAGTCTACCGAGTGATGTTATTGCATATAAAGTATATTGCACGATCTGATCATAACTAAGTTCTTCATAATCTTAATAATATGGCAGTCTACCTAACACTGTACTGTTGTGCTATCACATGATCCACCTTCCTATATATGAACACAGTTCTTCATGGCATCCACGTTATACTTACACATGATACTTTGACTCTTTTGAAAGAAGGTTAATTCCGACTTGTCGTGCATCACTACTTTTATTATTTGAAGAAGTCTTCACAATTTCTCTCTTGCATCCAGGGTGCTAGTTTTTACAAACATGATCGTCTCCTTAGTCCACAGAACATATATGTAAGCCCCCAGGTTAGCTGCAAACAGTATAGCACCCACCCCAGTCCTTCACCTTGATTTGGTACTCCTTTTTAAGGTGGGTGTGAGATCTGCATGACAGTATATATGAAAGGAAAAAATAAATAATGCAAAAGGAACGTTAGAAGAATTTGTGAGGATCCATTTATACGCGATTAGCTACTTTTTACTACTTATTTGGAAGAACGATTTTTAACCGTTGGAGTTGTTTTTTTTTTGGTATTACTTGCGGTCACTGAATCATCTTCGATCCCCATATCTCCAGCGACCAGACAAAAATTATCAACACATATTGGGTTGTTATGGAGAGAAATATAGGTCAGATACATATATAATTATCATCATCAAATAAGGCAAAGAACATAAATCACCAAAGACCACGGTCAAGTTGAGGTCAAGTGCATGGTCCAAGAGTAGATTAGCTAGCTAGCATGCAGCCATGCGACATGCAGTTTGTGCGTGCAGGTTTCCGTAAGAAATGCAAGGTCAAGTTCATGTCCTTATGGAGCCAAAATAGATATGCAACAAAATATGATTTAGTAATAAAACAAATTTGGATGTAGATCTATTTCTACCTGTTCTTCAGATTTAGTACTTGCTTTTCAACGTTTAATCAGTCATTTAAGCAAACTAAATCTAAAAAATTTGGATTGAATTAACAGTTCTATTTATTTTGACTTGGTTGACAATCACACGAAGTAGTCTAGTTTTTATCTGTTATTTAGTTTCAGGTTTTAGTCCTGCTTCACTCCGAGTTGTATACTAGATTGTTTAATTACCAATGGTTTAGTTTTGTTATTATTTTAAATTATCACTATAATTCATTCATTAGTATTGAATTTGTTAACTCTTTTCAGCACCCTTAATTTGGTCTGTGCAGGTACTTGTCAGCTCCAATAGGTTCAAATACTCCTGGAAGTCTCAAGACCACCAAGTACTCCCGTCGAGTCATTAACACCGTGATTTCACCAAAAAACATGATCATTGGGACATGTCAGGCTGATTGTAAATTAATGTTATTTTTTGTGATACGATGTTATTGTAAATTATTTTATTTTTGTGCATAAATAATTGGTTGATGGGCCTATCTTAGAGACGTGCTTTTGTGTACCAGAACTTTGCAAATTAAGGCCTAGAACTAATCCGACTCGACTATTTAAACCAAATTATTTGTTCGAACAGATTATGGACACTATTTGACCAAATAATTGTGTTGAACAGATTATGACCGTAAAAATAAATGGGCTTGAACCTAATAATTGGGCCGAAATGAGTATGGCCTTAAAAATAAATGGGCCAAACTATTAGGCTTGGCCCATGTAGAACTGATCGGGAAAACCATGCCATGTCAGATCACATGTGGATTCCACGTCACCACAAGCGACACTTCAGCGTGCCACGTCGTCTTGCCATGTAGGATCCTACGTGGTTTAGGCACATGGCCATGACCAAAATTTTGGTCATACATTTAACGACCAAAACATTTTCGTCATAGATCGAATGACCAAAATATCATAAAGGTCAGCTTTCTTCATTCTTGACGGCCAACTGTTGACCTCCCAAATTTGGTCATAACATGGTCATAAAATAATAACAATGACCTTCCAGTGACCAAAATTGGGCGTCATGATTGAGCAAATTCCTTGTAGTGAATTAGATGCACCCTTAATACCTCGTGCAATACATACAATTTCCTATAATAAAATCCGATAAGGCTGATAACTACTCTGTATTGCACACCTGTCATTTCGCTTTCCACCTTCTTGCTTGCATAATGCATTCCTACACACAAAATAATACTCCATCCGTTCCAATACAAGTGTTGCAGATTTAGTCCTAAACTAGTACAAATATTGTAGTAGATCAACGACATTTATTTTGGGACGGAGGGAGTACTAAACAACATGTAGACATGTGTTAGAAGTTAGTACCAATAGTTATAGTTCTTATAACAAAATAAAGTGAGGTGTGGTAGTACATGTGAGATTAGACATGTGAAGCATCCCTTCTTACTGAGATTCAAATATGCTGCAGTAATTCCAGTCGATGTTCAGAAGTCATTATTCTAAGTGAAATCCATGAACGAAGGTTAGAAACCTACAAAAAAAGGACATGACACATCAGTTGTGAAAATGAAGGTCATAACTAAATTATAAGAAACAACTTGATAAGTTAGAAAATAAAATACGTTTTTTATTTTTATTTTCAGTGGTATGGGTGGATATCAGAATAGTTATTTCTCAGTTGATAATATGTATATCTAGCCAAAGTACTACATAAGATTACAAACTACATAGTACAAAAGCCCTCTTCGCTCCTAGCTTGTCGTACGCGGTATTCTCATCCCGCTTGGAGATGCAATTGAAAAATATTCCCAAGGATTAGTGCATTTAATCGTAGTCTGGTTAATCAATAGCCAACCAAATTGAATTAGAAAACCATATCCGTACTTGTAATACATCCAGCATAATTAGTGTTCACGAGATGGACAAATCTGGTTGAGGTTTGGTACCTTGTGCCTTCATTGGGATAGTAAAGAAGCTTCATAACAATAGCAGCCTAAAACTAAGCCTAGCCTCGGCAAATCAGATGACATGTTATACTAAAATGAACCACACACGCAGTAAAAAAATCCCCAACACGCTATAAAGGATGGAAAGTCAACCATGCCATCAAATTTTCCCGAACATGTATGTATGAACAAACCTGATGATTTGGCGATGTGTGAACCAGCAATCCAAGCATCCAGCCACACATGGGCTACACAAGCCAGAAGTCATTGGGTTAAACCGGAGTTCACCAGTAGTGGCACCGCCATGCCGTGCCTGCTGATGCGAGTCATCAAAAGAGCCTCTTGCTTTGGGCTTCCATGGAAGTGAGGTTGCGGTGGTTAAAATTACAGCACTCCATCGTCCTTAACTAGCGATTTTGGGAGAATGGACGCCGGAGAGAGGATCAGGTGGAAGAGAGGGCGACGTGACGGATGGAGGCATGCCGTGGTGGGAACTGGCGGCGTTGTTAGGTTTTGCACGTCTCTGATCTGCTCGGGGTGGGAGGAGGCGTGGGGTGTTTTTCTAAAACAATTTTTATTTTGTCTTATAGTTAAAAAGGGTTTTCTACACGTGGAGTAGTAAAAAAGAAATGAGACGATTTATACATCGTTCCTAGCAACGTCTGCACGCACCACTTTGTTCTCTACTATGAGACGAATATAAAAACGTCCTAAATAAAATGCTTCTACATGGTAATTTTGTTGTAGTGCCGGTGAGAAGAAGTTATTCGATATTAGCTTGCTTGATGAGTGGAGAACTCAGGCATATGAGAATGCCAAGCTGTTTAAAGAGAAGGTTAAGACGTGGCATGATAAGAGGATACAAAAGCGTGAGTTCAATGTAGGTGATTATGTCCTGCTATATAACTCTCGTTTAAGATTCTTTGCAGGCAAACTTCTCTCTAAATGGGAAGGTTCCTATGTTGTTGAGGAAGTATATCGTTCCGGTGCTATCAAGATCAACAACACGGAAGGTAATTGTCCGAGAGTGGTAAATGGGCAAAGAATCAAGCATTATATCTCGGGTACTCCCATTAATGTTGAAAGCAATATCATCAATACCATAACTCCGGAAGAATACCTAAGGGATATTTATCAGCCTGTTTCAGACTCCGAAAATGAAGAGGTATGTTAGTCGGTAAGAAAACAGAGTCCAAAACTTTTCCAGTAGGAAATTTTCTCCGTTTTAGAATATTTGAAAAAATACAAAAATTGGAAGTAGTCCGGAAAGTGCGCGAGGAGGCGACAAGCTTGCACGGCGCGGGCCCACCCCCTGGCCGCGCCGTGAGGGCTTGTGGCCACCTCGTGCACCTCCCGGACTCCGTTTTTGTGCATGCTACTCATTCTGGTCTGGAAAAAATCATTATATATAGTCCCATTTGGTGTGACCCCTGCATCACGCAGATTTCCTTTGTTTTTCGTTTCGAGCCTGTTTTCTGCCGCAGAACTAGGTCAAGATGTCGTCCCAGGAATCTGTGGGGGAGAACAATCTCCGTCGAATCTATGGAGAAGTTCATGCTGATCTGAAAAGGATGGAGGTCATGGAGGCTAAGGAGAGGCTACCTAAAGAAACAAAGGGCAAGGCTAAAGCGAAGGATCAAGCATGGGATGAAGTGCAATTTGTGCTCAACAAGGAAGAAGTTGAAGAAGTGGATTTACTCCAACCCTACCTCCACCTACTGTCTCCATCTTTGATTGAACTCTTGAGGTTTTGAGAAAAAACTCGTGCTCGCAATACTTGTCTCACTCGTGAAGTTGTTTTGCTGGAAAAACATATCACACCTCTCCAAGGTATAAATCAAAGATTAATGGCCCTCTTGGAGTCAAAGATAGCAATTCCACCACCATCACCACCAAAGGAGGACAACTAAGCATGGGTATGGGCAATCCCCTTGGCTTTTGCCAAGCTTGGGGGAGTTGCCCCGGTATCGTATCACCATCACATCTTTTGCCTTTACCTTTGTTTTAGTTTGTTCCTTTTCAATTTTCTATTTCTCTAGTAGATTAAACGTCTTAGTGTTTTAGTCTTGAGTTTTGCTTTCTGTCACCCCCGATGTATTCTTGCTCGTGAGCCATATAATAAAGGGTGTCTTAGTTGAAGGACTTTGCCTCTTGCCATGATCAAAAGAGTAAGAATAGAACAAAAGCATGAAAGATCATGTAATGTTCTTATGGAAGTGATGGCTTCACATATAAAAAGAATGAGGATTGAAATTTGTTGAGGGTAGGCAAACGTAGACCTTGGTCATTGTTGCAATTAATAGGAAGTGATAAAGAAGGAGAGGTTCACATATAAATATATCATCTCTGACATCATCTATGATTGTGAGCACTCACTAAACTATTACATGCCTAGAAGTAGATGTTGGACAAGGAAGATAACGTAATCAATTGTGTTTGCTTGGCTCTGAACAATGTTATATGATTAGAGATCCCTTAGCATCTGACGATTGCTTGCACCTCATATTAGCCAAAACCTCCCGCACTAAGTAGAGATACTACTTGTGCATCCATAAACCATCAAACCAGTTTTGCCATGAGTGTCCACCATACCTACCTATGGATTGAATAAGATCCCTCCAGTAAATTGTCATTGGTGCAAGCAATGAAAATTTCTCTCTAATATGTATGATCTATTAGTGTATGGAAAATAAGCTTTATACGAACATGTGATGGGGAAGACATAAAAGCGACAGACTGCATAATAAAGTTCTTTATCACAGGAGGCAATATAAAGTGACGTTCCTCCGCACTATGAGGACACGCATCCAAACCTCAAAAGTGCATGACAACCTCTGCTTCCCTCTGCGAAGGGCCTATCTTGTACCTTTACTTTTTGCCCTTGAAAGAGTCATTGTGATCTTCACCAATTCCCTATTTCGCCTTTTTCTTGGTTACCGTCACATGGTTGGGAAAGATCTATATTCATATGTCAACTTGGAGGTAAGTATTCATGAATTATTATTGTTGACTTTACCCTTGAGGTAAGCAGTTGGGAGGGAAAACTGTAAGCCCCTATCTTTCTCTGTGTCCAGCTGAAACTTTGATCTCATGAGTACCACGTGAGTTGTAGCAATTGTAGAGAACGAAAGAATGATTGGGTATGTGGATTTTCTTTACGAGCTCTTATTTGACTCTTTCTGATGTTGTGATAAATTGCAATTGCTTCAATGACTAAAGGCTATCGTTTGTTACTTCTCGATAAGGTTCTTGATCCATGCTTTACTTTGTGAAGGAATTATCACTTTATCATGAGAGATTATATGTTGGTATTGCTGTTCTGATCTTGATCATGATGCATGCATCTTCGTATCTTGTTTTGTCGACACCTCTCTCCCTAAACATGTGGACATATTTAGTGAGCTAGGCTTTCTCTTTAGGACAAGCGAGGTCTAAGCTTGGGGGAGTTGATACGTCCATTTTGCATCATGTTTTCATGTTGATATTTATCGCTTCTTTGGCTGTTATTTCACTTCAAGGTACAATTCTTATGCCTTTTCTCTCTTATTTTGCAAGGTTTACATGAAGAGGGAGAATACCGACAACTGGAATTCTGGCATGAAAGTGGAGCAAAGTTGAGATACCTATTCTGCGCAACTCCAAACGCTGTAACGAGGATTTTTCCCGGTTTATCAAAAATACTGGGCTGAAGAAGTGCCAGAGGGGCACCACGGGGTGCCCACAAGCCTGCACGGCGCGGCTACCCCCCCCCCCCCAGGCTGCGCCATGAGGGCTTGTGGGCAGCCCACTGGCCCATTTGCTCCCCTCTTTTTCTATATGGAGGGTTTCGTCTAGGAAAAAATCAAGGAGGAGCTTTTTCATGGTTTCCCCGCCGCCACGAGGCGGAACTTGAGCACAACCGATCTCGAGCTCCGGCAGGACGATCCTGCCGGGGAAACTTCCCTCCCGGAGGGGGATTTCGTCTCCATCGTCATCACCAACACTCCTCTCATCGGAGGGGACTCGTCACCATCAACATCTTCATCAGCACCATCTCATCTCCAAACCCTAGTTCATCACTTGTAACCAATCTCCGTCTCGCGACTCCAATTGGTACTTGTAAGGTTGCTAGTAGTGTTGATTACTCTTTGTAGTTGATGCTAGTTGGATTAGTTGGTGGAAGAGTTTATGTTCAGATCCTTGATGCTACTATTACCTCTCTGGTTATGAATATGATTATGCTTTTTGAGTAGTAACTTTTGTTCCTGAGGAAATGGGATAAGTCATGCTAATAATAGTCATGTGAATTTGGTATTCGTTCGGTAATTTGATATGTTGTATGTTGTTTTTCCTCTAGTCGTGTTATATGAACGTTGACTACATAACACTTCACCATTATTTGTGCCTACAGGAAGGAATTGGGAAGTAGTAAGTAGATGATGGGTTGCTAGAGTGACAGAAGCTTAAACCCTAGTTTATGCGTTACTTCGTAAGGGGCTGATTTTGGATCCACTAGTTTAATGCTATGGTTAGACTTTGTCTTAATTCTTATTTCGTAGTTGCGGATGCTTGCGGGAGTGGTTAATGATAAGTGGGATGCTTGTCCAAGTAAGGGAAGTACCCAAGCGCCGGTCCACCCACATATCAATCTATCAAAGTAACGAACGCAAATCATATGAACATGATGAAACTAACATGACAGAAATTCCCGTGTGTCCTCGGGAGCGTTTTTCCTCCTATAAGACTTTGTCCAGGCTTGTCCCCTGCTACAAAAGGGATTGGGCCACTTTGCTGCACCATTTCTACTTTTGTTACTTGTTGCTTTCTACAAATCATCTCACCACACAATCAGTTGTTACCAACAAGTTCAGTGCCTGCAGATTTTACCTTGCTGAAAACCACCTGTCCGATCCTTCTGCTCCTCGTTGGGTTCGACACTCTTACTTATCGAAAGGACTACGATTGATCCTCTATACTTGTGGGTCATCAGGGCGCACCGGCCCACTTTGGGCTGGTCCCCTTCCACCTTTTGGCCCATGAAGTCTCTTCGGGCTGGTGGCCCCTCTCGGTAGACCCCCGGAACCTTTCCGGTGTCCGAAACCTCACATCCTATATATCAATCTTTACCTCCAGACCATTCTGGAACTCCTCGTGATGTCTGGGATCTCATTTGGGGCTCCGAACAACCTCCGGTAACCACGTACACTATTTCCCTATAACCCTAGTATCATTGAACCTTAAGTGTGTAGACCCTACGGGTTCGGGAAGCATGCAAACATGACCGAGACACTCTCCATTCAATAACCAACAACGGGGTCTGGATATCCATGTTGGTTCCCACATGTTCCACGATTATCTCATCGGATGAACCACGATGTCAAGGATTCACTTAATCCCGTATGCAATTCCCTTTGTCTATCGTTATGACACTTGCCCGAGATTCGATCGTCAGTATCCCCATACCTTGTTCTATCTCGTTACCGGCAAGTCTCTTTACTCGTTCCGGAGCACATCATCCCATGGATAACTCCTAGTCACATTGACCTCATTATGATGATGTTCTACCGAGTGGGCCCAGAGATACCTCTCTGTCACACGGAGTGACAAATCCTGGTCTCGATTCGTACCAACCCAACACACACTTTCGGAAATACCCGTAGTGCACCTTTATAGTCACCTAGTTACGTTGTGACGTTTGATACACCCAAAGCACTCGTACGCTATCCGAGAGTTGCACAATCTCACGGTCTAAGGGAAAGATACTTGACATTAGAAAAGCTTTAGCATACGAACAACACGATCTAGTGCTATGCTTAGGATTGGGTCTTGTCCATCACCCCCAATGATGTGATCCCGTTATCAATTACATCCAATGTCCATGCTAAGGAAACCATGATCATCTATTGATCAACGAGATAGCCAACTAGAGGCTCACTAGGGACATATTGTGATCTATATATTCACACATGTATTACGGTTTCCGGTTAATATAATTATTGCATGAATAATAGACTATTATCATGAACTAGGAAGTATAATAATAACCATTTTATTATTTCCTCTAGGGTATTTCCAATAGTCTCCCACTTGCACTAGAGTCAATAATCTAGTTACATTGTGATGAATCAAACACCCATAGAGTTTTCGTGTTGATCACGTTTTGCTCGTGGAAGAGGTTTAGTCAACAGGTCTGCGACATTCAGATCCGTATGTACTTTAAAAAAAAATATATCTCCATCCTAGATATATCCACGAATGGAGTTGAAGCGGCGCTTGATGTGCTTGGTCTTGTTGTGAAACCTGGGCTCCTTTGCAATGGCAATAGCTCCAGTGTTGTCACAGAATAGATTCATCGGGCCCGACGCACTTGGAATCACTCCTAGGTCGGTGATTAACTCCTTCATGCAAAATCCTTCCTGTGCTGCTTTGGAAGCAGCTATGTACTCCACTTCACATGTAGATGCCGCCACGACGCTTTTCTTGCAACTGGACCAACTAAATGCCCCATTACTCAAAATGTACACGTATCCGGTTTGTGACTTGGAGTCATCCGGATCTGTGTCGAAGCTAGCATCGACGTAACCCTTTACGACGAGCTCTTCGGCACCTCCATAGAAGGGAAACATATCTTTAGTCCTTTTTAGGTAATTTAGGATATTCTTGACCGATGTCCAGCGATCCACTCCTGGATTACTCTGGTACCTCCCTACCAAACTTATGGCAAGGTTCATATCAGGTCTGGTACATAGCATGGCATACATGATAGAGCCTATGGCTGAAGCATAGGGGACGGTACTCATCCTTTTTCTATCTTCCGTCGTGGTTGGTCGTTGAGTCGCACTCAACCTCACACCTTGCAATACAGGCAAGAACCCCTTCTTAGCCTTCTCCATATTGAACTTCTTCAATATCTTGTCAAGGTATGTGCTTTGTGAAAGACCTATGAGGCGTCTCGATCTATCTCTATAGATCTTGATGCCTAATATGTAAGCAGCTTCTCCAAGGTCCTTCATTGAAAAACTCTTATTCAAATAGGCCTTGATGCTTTCCAATAGTTCTATATCATTTCCCATCAACAATATGTCATCCACATATAATATGAGAAATGCTACAGAGCTCCCACTCACTTTCTTGTAAATAGAGGCCTCTCCATAAGTCTGTACAAACCCAAAAGCTTTGATCACCTCATCAAAGCGAATGTTCCAACTCCGAGATGCTTGCACCAGCCCATAGATGGACCGTTCGAGCTTGCATACCTTGTTAGCACTGCTAAGATCGACAAAACCCTTCGACTGTATCATATACAATTCTTCCATCACAAATCCGTTCAGGAATGCTGTTTTCACATCCATTTGCCAGATTTCATAATCATAAAATGCGGCAATTGGTAACATGATTCAGACCTAATTCATCATCGCTACGGGTGAGAAGGTCTCATCATAGTCAATCCCTTGAGCTTGTAGATAACTCTTAGCAACAAGTCGTGCCTTATAGATGGTCACATTACCATACGTGTCAGTCTTCTTCTTGAAGATCCATTTATTTTATATGGCTCGCCAATCATCGGTCAAGTCCACCAAATCCATATTTTGTTCTCATACATGGTTCCTATCTCGGATTTCATGGCCTCAAGCCATTTGTTGGAATCCGGGCCCGCCATCGCTTCTTCATAGTTCAAATGTTCACTGTTGTCTAACAACATGATTTCCATGCCAAGGATGTCGTACCACTCTAGTGTGGAATGTACCCTTGTCGACCTTCAGGTTCAATAGCAACTTGATCCTAAGTGTCATGATCATCATCATTCACTTCATCTCTAGCCGGTGCACGCGCCTTAGAAACATTTTATTGCGCTGCGCTACTCTCCGGTTCGAGAGGAGGTACAATTACCTCATCAAGTTCTATTTTCCTCCAACTTACTTCTTTTGAGATAAACTCTTTCTCTGGAAAGGATCCATTCCTAGCAACAAAGAACTTGCCTTCGGATCTAAGATAGAAGGTGTACCCAATAGTTTCCCTAGGGTATCCTATGAAGACGCATTTTTCCGCTTTGGGTTCGAGCTTCTATGGTTGAAGTTTCTTCACATAAGCATCGCAGCCCCAAACTTTCAGAAATGACAGCTTAGGTTTCTTGCCAAACCATAATTCATACGGTGTCGTCTCAATGGATTTAGACGGTGCCCTATTTAAAGTGAATGCGGCAGTTTCCAATGCATATCCCCAAAATGATAGCGGTAAATCGGTAAGAGACATCATAGATTGCACCATATCCAATAAAGTCCGATTACGACGTTCAGATACACCGTTATGCTGTGGTGTGCTAGGCGGCGTGAGTTGTGAAACAATTCCACATTTCCTTAGGTGTGTGCCAAACTTGTGACTCAAATATTCTCCTCCACGATCAGATCATAGAAACAATATTTTCTTGTCGCGTCGATTCTCCACCTCATTCTGAAATTCCTTGAACTTTTCAAAGGTTTCAGACTTGTGCTTCATTAAGTAGACATACCCATATCTACTCAAATCATCAGTGAGGGTGAGAACATAACGATAGCCTCCGCGAGCTTCAACACTCATTGAACCGCATACATCGGTTTGTATTATTTCCAATAAGTTGGTTGCTCGCTCCATTATTCCTGAGAATGGTGTCTTGGTCATCTTGCCCATGAGGCACGACTCGCATGTGTCAAATGATTCAAAATCAAGAGACTCCAAAAGTCCATCAGTATGGAGTTTATTCATGCGCTTTACGCTGATATGACCAAGGCGGCAGTGCCACAAGTATGTGGGACTATCATTATCAACCTTACATCTTTTAGCACTCACACTATGAATATGTGTATTATCACGATCGATATTCATTAGGAATAAACCATTTACCAGTGGATCATGACCATAAAACACAACACTCATATAAATAGAACAACCATTATTCTCTGATTTAAATGAGTAGCCATCTTGCATCAAGCAAGATCCTGATACAATGTTCATGCTTAAAGCCGGTACTAAATAACAATTACTAAGGTTTATAACTAATCCCGAAGGTAGATGTAGAGGTAGCATGCTGACGGCGATCACATCGACCTTGGAACTATTCCCGACGCACATCGTCACCTCGTCCTTAGCCAGCCTACGCTTGTTCTGTAGTTCCTACTTAGAGTTGCAAATGTGAGAAACAACACCGTTATCAAATACCCAGGAGCTACTATGAGCTCTGGTAAGGTACACATCCATAACAAGTATATCACATATACCTTTGACGTTGCAGGCCTTCTTGTCCGCTAAGTACTTGGGGCAATTCGGCTTCCAGTGGCCGATTCCCTTGGAGTAGTAGCACTCAGTCTCAGGCTTTGGTCCTTTGTTTGACTTCTTCCCGGCAACTGGCTTACCGAGAAAGGCAAAAACTTTGCCGTCTTTCTTGAAGCTTTTCTTACCCATGCCCTTCTTGAAACTGGTGGTCTTATTGACCATCAACATTCGATGCTCTTTCTTGATTTCTACCTCCGCAAATTTCAGCATTGAATACAACTCGGGAATATACCTTTTCCATCCCATGCATGTTGTAATTCATCACAAAGCCTTTATAGCTAGGTGGAAGCGACTGGAGGATTCTGTCAATGACTGCAGCATCCAGAAGTTCAACTCCCAGCTGAGTCAAGCGGTTGTGCAACTCAGACATTCTGAGTATGTGCTCACTGAAAGAACTATTCTCCTCCATCTTACAACTAAAGAACTTGTCGGGGACTTCATATCTCTCGACCCGGGCATGAGCTTGAAAAACAAGTTTCAGCTCCTCGAACATCTAATATGCTTCGTGTTTCTCAAAATGCCTTTGGAGCTCCGGTTCTAAACACTAAAGTATGCCGCATTGAACGAGAGAGTAGTCATCACTCCGCGACTGCCAGACATTCCTAGCGTCCTAATCTGCCACAGGAACGGGAGGATCACCTATTGGTGCATGAAGGAATGATACATCCCAAACATATCTTTAATTTCTGTTTGTTCCATGCTCTTTTGGTAGGCATTGTTATGTGTTTTGCTACACTTCCATACCTTTTTACACATATTTGGACTAACCTACTAACTCAATGCACCCAGTGCCAGTTTCTGTCTACTGATGTCTTTTAATTGCACGGACAGTACCCCAATTTTCACAGCCCAAAAAATCCCAAGAAAAAATATACAAAAATAAGCATGACGGAAGCTTCAGGAAGCACCAAGGTGGGCCAGACGGGAGCCAGGCCTCGCCCTGGCGGCCACCTGGCGCGAGCCCCTCCCGGTCGCGCCACCAGGTCGCCTGGGTGCTAGATCCACCCCCTGGCGCCCTCCTTTGGCCTATATTTACTTCCCGAGGCGGAAACCCTAAAGATATATCCCGCACCACGAATTTCAAAACCGTTCCGCTGTCGTAGCGCTTCCGAAATCGGGAGCGCGAGGAGACCTCTTCCCGGCACCCTGCCGGAGGGAGGATTGACCTCCGGCAGCTTGTTTACCACCATGGACGCTTCCTAGACATTCCATGAATAGTCCTCCTTGGACCATGGGTCCATGACCAGTAGCTATGTTATGTCTTCTCTCCAATCTTGTCCTTCAATGCTTAGCCCTTGTGAGCTGCCCTACATGATCAAGGCATCTATGTTATTTACCTGTTGTTGCTATGCTGAGTTTGCTCGGATCTGATGGATTATGAGATTATGTTCAGATTGTGATGAGTTATATATTTTGTTCTCCTTTTATATTGTGTTCTTGAGTAATTCATGCATGTTCTCCGTTGATTTATATTGCTTTGGCCAAGTAGTAGATTGTAACTCCAAGAGGGAGCGTTATGCATGATTGCGGGTTCATACCCCCTGATGTCTAGCTTGAGTGACAGAAACATGAGACTAGGGGATGTGTTTTACCACGAGGGAGAAAACAACGGTGCTTGTAACCAAGGTTGCAAGGATTGTTTACCTTAGGCAAAGTTTGTTAATGCAGTTGTCCGTTGCTTTTAGTTTACACTTTGGGTGGGGCTCGCAACTTAATACCAGCGAGATGTGCTGGATAGATATCTCAATGTGGATGATTAGTGAGTAGATTCTGATGGATAAATGGTCTACTTGTCTTGGCGTACTTCCCATACTTATGAGCCTCTAACTTTCTTGTAGCATGATTAGCATTGCGGTGCGTTAATAATTCTATCAATTGCCCAGCTGTAATTTGTTTACCAAACATAGTTGTTTATCGTCTTTTGGGAGAGAGACATCACTTGTAAACATCATGGGACTATGGTCCATATTTCCACCATTGTTTACACCTCCACCATTTACTGCTTTTATTTCCTTTTCCATTGCAATCACCATAGTTATTCCCGCTTGTGTTTGATCCTTTGCAAATGATAAGGCCGAAGAGATTGACAACCTCTCTGAACTCGTTGGGAGCAAAGCTATTTGTTGTGTGTGTGCAGTAGACACCTACTTGTTGATCCTTGGAGTCCTGCTGGTTCGATAAACCTTACAGTCCCTGTGTAAGGGAAATCTGCTGCTGACTACATCTCAACATTCCACTTGGGGTAACCAACGAGGGGCGAGGAGTATAGTTCCATCAACTCGTCATCACGCAAATTTCTGGCGCCGTTGCCGGGGACACCAATCTTCAAGATAGGGGAGTTGCAGACTATCTTTTACCTTTGCTTTTTAGTCTCGTTAGGTTGCTTTCTAGTTTTTGCTTTAGACTCTTATACCAAAAACCACAAAAATATTAGTTGCTTTGTTCTTGCTTGTTGCTGGTGCTATGGGTTCCACTGAGAACACCAAGTTGTGTGACTTCACTAGTCACAACAACAATGACTTTACCTTCACTTGTATTGGTCCAATTGCCACTTTGGGTATCTATAGAAGTAATAGAACTTGTGACTATGTTAGTTATTATGGAGAATTATGTCCTTGGCATGGTCTCCCCGGGAAGGACCAGATCTTTTGTTTAAAGTTTCTCCTAAATGTCCCCAAACTTGGGAAGATGTCAAAACTTTTATAACAGAGAACAAATCAAATATAGAGGATGACACTACAATATTACTTAATAACAATGATATTAATTTTGACAATTGTAGTCTTTCTGAAGTTATCACTTTTTTGCAAAGAATGGCTAAAGACCCGCACACTAGTACACTCAATATTGCCTTCACCAAGCATATTACCAATGCTCTTATCAAATCTAGGGACGAGAAGCTCAAGCTAGAGACGTCTATTCCTAGAAAATTAGAAGATGGTTGGGATCCTATGGTCAAGATTTAAATTAATAATTTCTCTTGCTTTGCTTTATGTGATGTTGGAGCTAGTGCCTCTGTTATGCCCAAAAGAATGTATGATATGCTTGATTTGAAACCTTTTGATCAATGTTCTTTTGGTGTTCATCTTGTTGATTCTTCCATAAAGAAACCTTTAGGGAGGATTGATGATATTCTTCTTGTTGTCAATGATAATTATGTACCCGTTGATTTTCTTGTTATGGACATTGAGTGTGATTCCTCATGTCCAATTATTTTGGGACGTCCTTTTCTCCGCACCATTGGTGCTATCACTGACATCAAAGAAGGGACCATTAGATTCCAAGTTCCCCTTAAAAAGGGAATGGAACACTTCCCTCAAAATAATATTAAGTTACCTTATGAGTCTGTTACTCGGGCAAGCTATTCTTTTGGAGTTGATAATACTTGATCTGTTTGCATTATACCTAGCTCAAAGGCATAAAAGAAAGCGCTTGTCGGGAGGCAACTCAATTTGTTTTTACTTTAAGTTCTAGTGGTCTTGATGTTTGTTACTACTGTAGCAACAACATTGTATCTTTATTTTCATGCTTTGTGCCATGTTTTAGCCTCCGATTGCAAGAAAGTTCAAACGTTGTGACATGCTGTCCAGAAACACATTCTGTCTGCTTGACGAAACAATTAGCCAAAAATCACCAGATCATCTTTTTTATCTGAATTTTTCTGATAATATGCTCTATATAATTGACTTTCTAGCGTCTGTTCTGAGTTTTTTTGATTTGAGTAGCAGAAGTGCCCTGAAAAAATTATTTACTACCTGGTGGTCTATTTTTCCCAGATTCTGCCCTGTTTTCCGTTTTCATTGTTTTGCAAATCTTAAGCTTGCTTTTTTATTTGCAAAAACCTTTTGGCAATCTTGATAAATAGTAGCTATTCGTGAAAATATTTATTTCCAGTAGATAAAAAATTATTTTATTATGGGCACTAACCATTCTAATCAGCGAGTTCGTATGAAGGGAGTTTTCAAGTAGGCGATCGAAGATGATGAAAGAAGATCCAGGAGTGCCAAGCGCTCAAGCTTGGGGATGCCTCCATGCGCCTGATGACGAGATGATGTATATACTTCTCGCTCCTCGTTGGTTACCCCGAGTGGAGGTTTAAGATGTAGTAAGTAGCAAGTTTTCCCTTACACGGAGACTGTATGGTTTATCGAACCAGGAGGACTCCTAGGATGAACAAGTAGGTGTCTCCCACCCTGGCGCTAGCAGAAGACGTGGACCTGCACACACACAAATAACTTTGCTCCCAACGAGTACAAAGAGGTTGTCAATCTCTCCGGCCTTGTAGTCTGCAAAGGATAAAAACAAAAGTGCGAATAGTAATAGTGATTGCAACGGAAAAGTAAATAAAGCAGTAAATGATGGAGGTGTAAGCAATCGTGGTGATATGGAACAGAGTCACATGATGTTCACTAGTGATGTCTCCCTCCCAAAATATGATAAACATTTATTCTTGGGTAAACAAATTACAGTTGGGCAATTGACAGAATTATGAATGCACCGCAATGCTAATTATGCTACTTGAAAGTTAGAGGCTCAATAGTAATGGTTAGTACGCCAAGACAAGTAGACCGTTTATTCATCAGCATCTACTTACTAATCATAAACCTTGAGATATCTATCTAGAACATCTCGCTGGTATTCAGTTGCGAGCCCCACCCAAAGTGTAAACTCAAAGCAACGGACAACTGCATTAACGAACTATGCGTCAGGTAAACAATCCTTGCAACCGTGGTCACAAGCACCGTTGTTTTCTCCCTGGTGGCCATAGCCATCCCCTAGTCTCATGTTTCTGTAACTCAAGCTCGACATCAGGGGGCATTAACCCACAATCATGCATCACGCTCCCTCTTGGAGTTACAATCTACTACTTGGCCAAAGCAATAAAGAGCAAGACACAACATGCATGAATCACTAAAGAACATAATATAAAAGGATAATCAAATATATAACTCATAACAATCTGAACATAATCTCATAATCCATCGAATCCAAACAAACTGAGCATAGCAATAGCATGAAAATTACATAGGTTCCTTGATCATGTAGGGCAGCTCACAAGGACTAATCATGGAAGCACAAGATTGGAGAGAAGACATCACATAGCTACTGGTCGGGGACTCATGGTCCAAGGAGGACTACTTACGGCACATCCAGGAAGCGTACATGGCGGTGTAGAAGCTCCCGGAGGTCAATCCTCCCTCCGGCAGGGTGCCGGGAAGAGGTCTCGTGACGCTCCCAATATCGGAAACACTGCAGCGGCGGAACAATGGAGAAATTTGCGGTTCTCGATCACGTGTACGATTTTCCTCGTCGAGGGGTAAATATAGGCAAAAGGAGGGCACCAGAAGGCGTGGGCCCCACCCAGGCGGCCTCTTGGCGTGGCCTAGGGGTGGGCCGCGCCCACAGGTTGCCTGGGCGGCCCCTAGCACCCCTCTGGCCCCCTTTCGCGCATCGTGAAGCTTCTGGTGTGCTGATTTTTATATATTTTTCTCGGGATTTTTTGGGCTCTGGAAAACTGGGTGAAAGCCCCTGCAAAAAAGACACCAGCACACATAAAATGGCACTGGGTGCACTGAGTTAGTAGGTTAGTCCAAATATGTGTAAAAAGATATAAAAGTGTAGCAAAATGTATAACAATGTCACCCAAAAGATCATGGAACAAGCAGAATTTATAGGTACGTTTGGGACGTATCAACATCCGCAAGCTTAATTTATGCTCGTCCTCATGTAGGTAAATCATAAAACAATAATTTCTATGGTGACATGCAAACACATATATAAGAACTTCAAAGTAAAGCAAGTGAGATAAGCAATTCAAGTCAACACAATAACAAGCAAGAGTCTATATCTAGTATTGAAATTAGCAATGTAAGAACATAAAGCTCCAAGAGCTCTCGCTGTCCGGGACTCGAATGTCTCCAAATGGTGTTTGCGTGCAAGAAGTGGGAGATGGTTTTAGAGCATAAAATATATTTTTTAATTGAGAACTCAATCTACTAAACCTCACACTTGTCTCCTTCAGAATCTTATTTTGACTCATCCCCAAACCACTAGTCAGGCACAAGTCAAAATGATTCTCTCCCTTTCAACTTTGAGCAGTCATGCAATGGATGAGCGTAAGTAAGATATGTTGGCACTTAGGATGGAAAATAGAATAATGATGGGGAAGGAAGACAAAAAGGTGTGAAAGGCTCACATTAATGAGGACAACCATAGGCGAGAGAAAACCAAATGATAGATATGATTTGAGGAGTAGGGATTGCCATGCAACGGATGCACATATGAGCTAAGGTAAGCTCTCCAATGGAACTAGTGGGGGGTGCATCCAACTTGCTTGCTCACGAAGACCTAGAGCTCATTTGAGGAGGCTCATCAATGGAATATACAAGCCAAGTTCTATAGTGTAAGGATCCCCACATAGTTAGGCATGAATGATAATCTCTATGTAGTACAAATATAGCAATGGACTATGAGTGTGGATCTTTAAAAAGGAATAGTAGTGTTGGCCCCTTCTTCTTTTTCTCTGCTTTATTTTTATTTTTTGTGGCCTCTTTTTCTTATTTGTCCTCTTTGGGATCTTTTCATCTGTCATCTTTGGGATCTTTTCCTCACTTAAGGGCAACACTCTATGTTTTACATGAATAAAATGAAAAATCATCACACTTTATAAGAAGTAATCAACATAAAGACAAGTGAAATCTATCATGATGTATGCAAATGTATGCCTCTGCTAGTGTAGCAGGATCTGCAATGATACTAGCGCGTCATGTAGCAGTAATAAGGGCAAGGCCCAACTAGCATGCGGCTCCTCGATCCAGCAAAATCATGTATGACATGAATATCAAGTCATGAGATGGTGGATGTTGCATGGCAATGTATCTCAGAAAGGCTATGGAAATGCCTTAATAGGTAGGTATGGTGGCTGTTTTGAGGAAAGATATAATGAGGGTTATGATGACAGAGCGTATCATGCCAAGGGTTTGGCTGCACCGGCGAAGTTTGCACCAACTCTCAAGGTGATACAGGGCAATGCACAGTACCGAAGAGGCTAGCAAAATATGGATGGTGGAAGTGCCAACAATCGAATACTGACATTGGTCCGAAGAACTCATACACTTATTATCGGTAACTCCCTATCTAGTTAGGAAATTTACATAGAGACAAGTACCCCGAGGAGGAGTGTTTGGGGGTTTGGTTATCCTTGCGCATCCTCGACTCATGGTAAACATGAGGGTACTCTATATATTCCAACCCCTCGAGAGGTTAGCGATCCATTTAGTAGATAGAGTTCTCAACTAATTTTTAGTTTTCGAAAAGCACACAGATTTCCCAAAATACGACAGCTATCACTAATAGGCTCAAGGTCTTGGCACCGACAGTCCAAACATTACTCAAATGAATACCTCAAAATTATCGCAAGTTACTACTATACTTAAATAGCAACCTCAATTACCTACTCATTCAAGACACACAACTCAGTGCAACGAGCCAACTCTCTAAACAAGATAAGCATGATAACTCAAGAGAGTTCCAAAAGGAACATAAATAAAATTTCTTAAAAAGATATAGCATGAAAACTAAGAGCTAGGCATGGCAGTAGCTACAAAAAGATAAAGAACACTCAAAAAAAGATAAGCATGAAAACCTATGTTCTATTCTAGAGTGGAATGGAGCGTATTTCTCCCCCAAACAAGGTATGCTAGGTTCTGACTTGTTATGAACAGCAAGCAAAACTAAAACAAACTAAAAATTAAAGAGCGGGATGCTCCAAGCATAGCTCATAACATATGAAGTGATAAAAATATAGCTTGGAGATGCACGAACTAATGATTGTTTAAAGAGAAGGGGATGCACGGGGGCATCCCCGAGCTTATACACTTGAGTCTCCTTGAATATTTCTTGGGGTGCATGGGGGCATCGCCAAGCTTGAGCGCTTGACACTCCTGGATCTTCTTTCATCATCTTCCATCACATACTTGAAAACTCCCTTCATACGAAACTCATCATAAGATGATTAGAGTGGTTAGTACCCATGATAAAATAATTCATTACCTACTTGAAATAATGAATTTCATGAAAATATGTTGTTTCTCATGATTGCCAGAAGGTTTTTGCAAAGGAAAATCAAGCTTAAGATTTGCAAAATGATGAAAACGCAAAACATGGCAGAATCTGCGAAAAACAGAACAACAGGTAGTAAATAATTTTTTCGGGGTACTTCTACAACTCAAATAAAAAAACTTAGAACAGATGGCAGAAATATAATTATATATAGCATGCTGTAAAAAACATTCAGATCAAAAAGATGATATGGTGATATTTGGCGAATTTTTCCGTCAAGCAGACAAAATTTGTTTCTGGACTGCATGTCACAACTTTTGAACTTTCTTGCAATCGGAGGCTAAAACTTGGCACAAACATTGAAAATACAGATACAACGATGTTGGTACAGTAGTAACAAGCATCAAGACCACTAAGAATGAAAGTAAAAAAAATTGGGTTGCCTCCCAACAAGCGTTTTCTTTTATGCCTTTGAGCTAGGCATGATGCAAAAACATCAAGTATTATCAACTCCATAAGAATAGCTTGCCCGAATGACGGACTCATAATGTAACTTAATCTTCTTTCGAGGGAAGTGTTCCATTCCCTTTTTAAGGGGAAAATGGAATCTAATGGTACCCTATTTCATGTCAATGATAGCACCAATGGTGCGGAGAAAAGGACGTCCCAAAATAATTGGACATGAGGGATCACACTCAATGTCCATAATAAGAAAATCAACAGGCACATAATTATCATTGACAACAATAAGAACATCATCAATTCTCCCGAAAGGTCTCTTCACGAAAGAATCAAAAAGACGAACACCGAAAGAACATGGATCAAAAGGTTTCAAATCAAGCATATCATACATTCTTTCACTACTGGAAAACAGTTTTTTGCCATCTGCCAAATCTTTGCCGTCTGCTAGCTGATGGCAAAGAGTGTCTTTGCCGTCAGCTGCAACAAAGCAGACCGCAAAGCACTGGCTGATGGCATAGAGTGTTTTTGCCATCAGTCACATCTTTGCCATTAGCTAGCAGACGGCAAAGAGTCGCACAGCAGACGGCAAACATGTAGATGGGCCCACCTGACCGCGGGGACGATAGGTCAACATGGAGTCCCTTCTTTGCCGTCTGCTAGCGGACGACAAAGAGTCCGGAGGCAGACAGCAAAGAGTCTAGACTCTTTGCCGTTCACCGGCACACGGCAAAGAGCTAACTCCTTTAACGGCTCTTTGCCCCCACCCCGCCCCTCTCTCGCTCACCCACAATGTGTAACGGCTCACCCACGCCCCTCTCTCTCACTCTCCCACTCCTCTCCCCGACGCCCACCGCCGCCACCACCGCCGCGCCGCCGCCCCCGTCGCGTCGCCACCCCTATCGCCCCCGCCGCTGCTGCCTCACCGCCCTCGTCGCCGCCCCGGTGCCCCACAGCCCCCTGGCGCCGCTGCCCCACCTCTCCCCGACGCTCACCTGAGCCACCACCGTCGCGCCACCGCCCCTGGCGCCCACGGCGCCACCCCGCCACCCCCAAACACCCCCGGCCCCGCCACAGCCGCCCCTCCCGGTGAGCCCCCACACCCCCACACTCCCCCCCCCCCCGCACCCGCATGATTTTTTGGAATTAGATTATAACTACCGGCATGATTTTTTATTGTTGTTGTAGTAGTTGTTCTTATTAGATGTTTTAGTGGTAGTAGTTTTAGTAGTTTTTCTTGTTACTAGTTTTGGTAGTTTTTCTTGTTAGTAGTTTTAGATTATAACTACCAGCATGATTTTTTATTGTTGTTGTTGTTGTAGTTAATTAGTAGTTTTAGTGGTAGATTTAGTTAGTTGGTAGATTTAGTAGGTAGTTTAGTGGTAGATTTTGTTTTGTTAATTGGTGGTAGCTAGATTCTTTTTTAGTTACTTAGTGGTAGATTCTATTTTTGTTATTTTTTTTGTTGTTTAGTGCTATATAGGTTTAGTTAGCTTGGTTAGTTAGGTTAGTTAGTTAGTTAGCTTAATAGAAAGAATAGGAAGAAGAAGAAGAAGAGGAGGAGGAGTAGAAGAGGAGAAGAGGAGGAGAATAATAATAATAATAATAATAATAATAATAATAATAATAAGAAGAAGAAGAAGAGGAGGAGGAGAAGACAAAAATAAGAAGGAGAAGAAGAAAAGAAGAAGAAAAGAAGAAGAGAAGAAGAAGAGAAGAAGAGAAGAAGAATACCTTCTCCTCCTCCTCCTTCTCCTTCTTCTTGATTTCTTCTTCTTCTTCTCCTCCTCTTTCTTCTCCTCTATCTTATTCTCCTTACCTTATTTTCCCCAACAATGAGATAATTAGCCCATTTAGCTACAAAATGGCATAAAAATCTTGGTTAGCTCATGAATATTATATTCTTATCTTGTTTTCCTCTAAAATGACATAATTAGAATATTTGTGTTCTTCGGGTGGATTTACATGTGATAGTTGTCTCGTCGCTGTGAGGTCTGCTGTGCGAAGACCTCCCCGTGCGTTGTACGAGCTCCGCCCCTGCATTCATGGGTCAGTAGAAATTTCATCTCCTCCTCGCCCCTTCATTTACTGTGGCTCGGTTTTCGGATGAAACTTTCTAGATTTAGGTAATTAAGTTAATTTATCAGTATGCGTGACCAGATGCGTCTCCCGTTCGAAAGGGCGACATCTATAAATATGCATGTATTTGCATATTTATAACCGCCATCCTTTTGAATTGTCCAACATTATCCATGGACAACCCGAGTATGTGTAGATTGGGTTCGTTTTCCCTATGCTGTGCTCTGGATGCGATGCGGAATTTCGTCGGTGCCTCCCTGTCGTTCTCCGGATGCACATCCTCTCTGTTTATTGCGGGGACGTGTATCAGGAGAACAGTGGGGAGGTGTTGCCAAAATTTTGCGTTGGATCTGGAGCAGAGCATGGGAAAACGAACCCAATCTACACATACTCGGGTGGGATTAGGACCTATCTTTACCTATTAGCGTGCAGGTTGCCTGGACGTAATAAAAATGGCGAACCTGATTAACCGATGAATATAAATGATAAATTATATATAAATATATTTCTTCTGTCTTTAGTAGCTAGGCAAGATGAGCGATCGTGCGTGGATGTATACCGGTCACCCTAGTTAGAAAGAGATGACGAAAGAATGGTCTGTAAAAACAAAGGAATTTGTGAAAGCTGCATTCGCAAATGGCGAGGAAAGAAACTATTGCCCCTGTCCTGGATGCGACAACTGTAAAAAGACGACAGAGGCTGTAATGATTAAACACCTGTAGAGGAGGGGTTTTAAGCCTAATTATACGGTGTGGACATTTCATGGTGAGTGTATACAACGCACAAGAGCTGAGGTGGTCCGTCGTCGCACGGACAAGCATGGTACCAGGATCGAAGACATGGTGCAAGACTTTGATGATACTCGGGATTCGGAAGATGAGATGGAGGAATCTGCAAAGGCCTTTTATGAAATGTTGGAGTCTTCAAAACGTCCTCTCCATGAGCACACTGAGCTCTGTCAGCTGGATGCAATTGCACAAGTAATGGCTCTGAAGGCTCAGTTCAACTTGGGAAGAGAATGCTACGACGCGATGATGACACTATTTGGACGCTTCCTACCCAAAGGCCATGTCATGCCTGCAAACCTATACCAGTCGGACAAAATACTTCGTGTACTTAAGATGCCCTATGATAAGATAGATGCATGTGAGAAAGGATGTGTCTTATTTAGGAAGGAGTATGCACACTTGGACTATTGTCCCAATTGTGAGTCTTGCAGGTATCTTGTGGTAGACAACGGTATGGGTGAGAAGAGGCAGACCAAAATCGCAGTTAGTATTCTTCGGTATATGCCAATCGTACCAAGACTTCAACGTCTTTTCATGGTCGAAGAGACATCCAGACAGATGACATGGCACAAACTGGGCAAAAGAACCGAACTAGATGCGGATGGGAATAAGATGGTGGTACGCACATTGGATGGGGAAGCGTGGAAACATTTCGATGGATTGCACCAGGATAAAGCGGCAGATCCAAGGAATCCTCGAGTCTGCATCGCCACGGATGGTTTTAATCCCTTTGGCATGACGGCAAACCAAATATATTAGTTGGCCTGTATTTGTCATTCCACTCAATCTCCCCCCCCCCCCCCGGACAGATTATGCAAAGGAAGAACATATTTCTGACGTTGATAATTCCAGGGCCCAATTATCCGGGGACGAATATGAATGTGTACCTGCAGCCTCTTAAGGATGAATTGGAAGACGCTTGGAATAATGGGCTCAAGACATACGATGCCGCTAGAAAACAAAACTTCAAAATGCATGTGTGGTACATGTACTCTATGCATGACTTGCTGGCGTATGCACTATTCTCTGGATGGTGTGTGCATGGACGGTTCCCGTGCCCCCAATGCAAGGCAGCTCTTCAGTTTCATTGGTTGCAGGAGGGTCGGAAATATTCTTGCTTTGACTTGCATAGACAGTTCCTGGATCCCGACCATCAGTTCAGAAAAGACAAGAAGAACTTTACCAAAGGTAAAGTTGTCAAAAACTTGGCACCACCTGCGTTGACAGGCCAACCGATCCTGGATCAGTTAAACACCCTCGAGCCTGATCCAGAGCGTCCAGGGTATTTCAAGGGGTATAATTCAAAACACGCCTGGAGTCACAAGCCATGCTTCTGGGATCTTCCTTACTTCGAAGACCTCCTTCTTCCACACAATATCAACATGATGCACACTGAAAAGAATATCGGAGAGGCTATTTTTGGTACATTGTTCGACATAAATGGGAAGACAAAGAATAATACTAAGGCTAGAGTCGATCAAGAGACACTATGTCATAGACCGTTACAAAACATGCGAGAAGGCAAAGGAAAGCAGAAGTGGTCGAAGCCAAAGGCCTGGTTCAATCTTGGAAGGCCAGCTATGAGGGAAATTATCTTGTTGGTCAAAATGCACATGATGTTCCCCGATGGGTATGCAGCAAATCTAAAAAGGGGAGCGAGTCTTGAAAAAATAAAAATCTTTGGTATCAAGAGTCATGATTGGCACATATGGCTAGAGCGGGTAATGTCGGTGATGTTACGTGGCTTTATTCCTGAGGATGAATGGCTACGAGAGGGGGTGACTTTAACCCTAGCGAGGAACCTTTGGATCCAGAGCTGGTGATGATATCTGGTGGCGGGAGGGCCCATGGCTCGATAGCCATTGGAGATGGGATAATACGTTGTCCACTCACTCTCCCGGAGATCAAGGCGCGCCAGTCGAGCAGCTGTCCCGAGATAAGCGTCATCCACGGCCAGTCAATCTTGCCATCGAGGTTAGTTGTACGGACTAAGAACACTTTCATCCATTTCATTATGTGTGTCACCATAGATCATTACTGTGGTAACGAGGAATGGTGTTTCAGGCTGCTCTTTAGAAAGAGAGATTGGCAAACCAGGCTGCTGTTAGGAAAGAGAGATTGGCAAACTAGGCTGCTCTTGAGAAAGAGAGATTGGCAAGCCAGGCTGCTCTTCAAGCTGCTCTTGATGAGAGGGACCAGACCACGACACGATTGATTGAGGAGGAGAGGGCCCGGAATGAGGTGGGTCAACGGGCCCTGTACGAGCTTTTTGTGGTAAGTTTTTTTTCACATTAGCCAAATCATGTGTGTAATGTCTGTTTCATTACTAACTAATACGACCCACTCTTCAGGGTCTGTGCGAGAAGAGCGGTCAAGTCCCTCCGTCGATGCCCGTCTTCTCTTCGATTGACACGGTGAGTTTCATTATAAACTAGTATTAATAATTGAGTGTCATCATGCTAACTGAGACATTGCAAAATATCTATTCTGTAGAATAACTCCCAAGCGGCATCGCACGACCCTTCTCCAGGTGTTTCTCCTCCTTGATGAACACTACGGTAAGTTTCTCTTCTCCTCTTTCATATTCCCCTTGCCTTAATATCCCCAACAATGACATAATTAGCCCATTTAGCTCCAAAAAGACATAGTTAGCTAATTTAGCTCCAAGAAGAGGAGAAGAGGACAAGAAATAGGAAAAATGAAAAGAAAGAAGAAGAAGAAGAAGAGAAGAAGGTGAAGGAGGAGGAGGAGGAGGAGAAGGCCAAGGACCTTCTAGTCCTTCTCCTCCTCCTCCTCCTTCTCCTCCTTCTTCTTATTCTTCTCCTCCTCCTCTTTCTTCTCCTCTTTCATATTCTCCTTGCCTTAAATTCCCCAACAATGACATAATTAGCCCATTTAGCTCCAAAAAGACATTATAAGCTCAAAATGGCATAAGAACCTTGCTTATCTCATTAATATTATATACTTAGCTTGTTTTCCTCTAAAATGGGATAATTAGCCCATTTAGCTCCAAAAAGACATAGTTAGCTAATTTAGCTCCAAGAAGAGGAGAAGAGGAGAAATGAAAAGGAAGAACAAAAAGAAGAAGAGAAACAGAAGAGAAGGAGAAGGAGAAGGAGAAGAAGGAGGAGGAGAAGAAGGAGAAGGAGGAGGAGGAGAAGGAGGAGAAGGCCAAGGACCTTCTAGTACTTCTCCTCCTCCTCCTCCTTCTCCTCCTTCTTATTTATTTCTTCTTCTTCTCCTCCTCCTCCTCTTTCTTCTCCTCTTTCATATTCTCCTTGCCTTAATTTCCCCAACAATGACATAATTAGCCCATTTAGCTCCAAAATGCCATAATAATCTCAAAATGACATAAGAACCTTGGTTAGCTCATTAATATTATATACTTAGCTTGTTTTCCTCTAAAATGGGATAATTAGCCCATTTAATTCCAAAAAGACATAGTTAGCTAATTTAGCTCCAAGAAGAGGAGAAGAGGAGAAGAAATAGGAAAAATGAAAAGAAAGAAGAAGAAGAAGAAGAGAAGAAGGAGAAGGAGGAGGAGGAGGAGGACGAGAAGGAGAAGGCCAAGGACCTTCTAGTCCTTCTCCTCCTCCTCCTCCTTCTCCTCCTTATTATTTATTTCTTCTTATTCTCCTTCTCCTCCTCTTTCTTCTCCTATTTCATATTCTCCTTGCCTTAATTTCCCCAACAATGACATAATTAGCCAATTTAGCTCCAAAAAGACATTATCAGCTCAAAATGGCATAAGAACCTGGTTAGCTCATTAATATTATATACTTAGCTTGCTTTCCTCTATAATGACATAATTAGCCCATTTAGCTCCAAAAAGACATAGTTAGCTAATTTAGCTCCAAGAAGAGGAGAAGAGGAGAAGAAATAGGAAAAATGAAAATAAAGAAGAAGAAGAAGAAGAAGAAGAAGAAGAGAAGAAGGAGAAGGAGGAGGAGGAGGAGGAGAAGGCCAAGGACCTACTAGTCCTTCTCCTCCTCCTCATCCTTCTCCTCCTTCTTCTTTATTTCTTCTTCTCCTCCTCCTCCTCCTCCTCTTTCTTCTCCTCTTTCATATTCTCCTTACCTTAATTTCACCAACAATGACATAATTAGCCAATTTAGCTCCAAAAAGACATTATAAGCTCAAAATGGCATAAGAACCTTGGTTAGCTCATTAATATTATATACTTAGCTTGTTTTCCTCTATAATGAAATAATTAGCCCATTTAGCTCCAAAAAGGCATAGTTAGCTAATTTAGCTCCAAGAAGAGGAGAAGAGGAGAAATGAAAAGGAAGAACCAAAAGAAGAAGAGAAAGAGAAGAGAAGGAGAAGGAGAAGAAGGAGGAGGAGAAGAAGAAGACAAGAAGGAGAAGGAGAACAAGGAGCCCTCCTTATTCTCCTTCTTTTTCCCTCCTTCTCCTCCGCTTCTTCTTCAATTTACCTTATTTTCCCCAACAAAGACATACTTAGCCAATTATTATCCAAAATGACATAATTAGCTTAGTTAGGTAAAAACATCATAAGAACCTTGGTTGGCTGAATAAAATGACTAATTAAGCTCCTAAAAGCCATAATAAGCTCAAAATGGCATAGGAACCTTGGTTAGCTCATTAATATTATATACTTAGCTTGTTTTCCTCTAGAATGACATAATTAGCCCATTTAGCTGCAAAAAGACATAGTTAGCTAATTTAGCTCCAAGAAGAGGAGAAGAGGAGAAATGAAAAGAAGGAAGAAGAAGAAGAAGAAGAGAAGAAGAAGAGAAGGAGAATGAGAAGGAGAAGAAGAAGGAGGAGGAGGAGAAGAAGAGAAGAAGAAGGAGAAGGAGCTCTCCTTCTTCTCCTTCTTCTTCTCTCCTCCTTCTTCTCCTCCTTCTTATCCTCCTTCTTCTCCTTCTTCTTCTCTTCTTCTTTTTTCTTCTTCTCCTCCTCCTTCTCCTTCTCCTTCCCCTCCTCCTCCTCCTCCTTCTTGTTTTTCTTCTCCTTGTTCTCTTCTTGCTTCTTCTCTTTCTTCTTCAATTTAGCTTATTTTTTATATATTGGTTGTTCTTGTTCTTTTTCTGACTTTCTTATTCCCATTTTGAAGATTGGATGTACTACATGCATGGAAGTTGGCATTGATGGAGTGCTTTAGTTCTACTTTTCATTTGAGTTGATGAACAATGTGGAATTATATGTATATGTATATATGGATGAACAGTATATGTGGAACTATATGTATATGTGTTGTGACCTATATATGTGCTATGAATATGGATGAAACTTTGTGCTATGAATATGTGTTGTGACCTATATATGTGCTATGAATTATATGTGCTATGTGTATGTATATGTGTTGCGACCTATATATGTTCTATGTATATGTATATGTGCTGTGAAATAAACAAAAAAAAACAAAACTATGACAATATGGGCTCTTTGCCGTCTGCCAGCTGACCGACAGCAAAGGTGCCACGTGGCGCCCAGCTGTGCAACCTGGGCAGCAACAGCTGGCCATATAGCTTTGTCGTCTGCTTCCAGGGGACAGATGGCAAAGAAGAGGGCATAGAGGAGGGGGAGGAGGGGTAGGAAGATGGCAAAGAGTGGAGGGGGAGGAGGTGGAGGCGGACGGCAAAGAAGAGGGGGGAGGCTGACGGCAAAGAGTGGGGGGGAGGTGGAGGCACACGACAAAGAAGAGGGGGGAGGCAGACGACAAAGAAGAGGGGGAGGCAGACGGCCATGCCTCCGTTAGCCCCTAATGGAGGCAACGCCTGCCGGCTGCCGTCTCGACATATTTGCCGACTCCTCTTATGAAAAGCTGACGGCAAAGCTCTTTGTTGTCCGCTTCGGTGAGGAAGACGGCAAAGAAGCTACAATGTGATTTACTCTTTGCCGTTGGTGGTTTGCTCTTTGCCATCTGTGATGGGAGACGGCAAAGAAGCTAATTCCTGTAGTGTTTTGGGCATAAGGGAAGCACTAGCTCCAACATCACATAAAAGAAAAGCAAGAAATATTATTCAATTTAATCTTGATCATGGGATCCCAACCATCTTCTAGTTTCCTAGGATTAGAAGTCTCTAGCTTGAGCTTCTCCTCCCTAGCTTTGATAAGAGCATTAGTAATATGCTCAGTGAAGGCAACATTGAGTGTACTAGTGTGGGGGTCTTTAGCCATTCTTTGGAAAAAGGTGATAACTTCGGAAAGACTACAATTGTCAAAATCAAGATTACTACTATTAGTTAAAGTGGTATTAATGTCATCTAAGATCATTATTTTGGTAGTCTCTAAATTCAAAAGACCTTCTTGTCCTATAGTTGAGGTATTAGCATCACCATTAGTAGGTCCAATGGGACTAGGGGTGTGATGGGTGCTAAAAGTTTTGAGATCCTCAACAACTTGTATACTAGCAATTGTAGTATGTGTAGGAAGGCTCTTAATTCTATCTTCCTCTTCTTTTTCTCTAGCCCATCTATCTTTATGTTTGGCTAGCATTTTTATGTTCTCATTAATTTGGACTTTGATAGCATTCATGGGTGTGGTGTTCCTTTCCTCAAAGGGGGAGTTCTAATTTTAAGCATATCTACATGATGAGCTATGTTGTCCACCTTCAAAGAGAGACTATCTAATTGTTCTAGTTTCTCATCTACACTCTTGTTGAAGGCTTTTTGAGAAGTGATAAAGTCTTTAAGCATGCTCTCTAATTCAGAAGTGGAGTTTTTGATGCTAGGATAATTGTTCTTGTTCCCATAGTTGTTGGATGGGAACGGTCTAGGATTGCTACCAAAATTACTCCTATAAGCATTATTATTAAAGTTGTTCCTAGAAATAAAATTAACATCAACTTGCTCTCTTTCTTGAGCAACCAAAGACTTTAAAGGAACATTATGAGGATCTATAGGAGCTTGGTTAGTGAGTAAAGTCATGATCATGTCAACCTTATTATTAAGGGAGGAGATCTCCTCAACAGAGTTTACCTTCCTACGTGCTGGAGCTCTCTCGGTGTGCCATTGAGAATAATTTGTCATCATCTTATCCAATAGCTTTGTGGCTGCACCAAGTGTTGTTGACATAAAGGTTCCTCGCACAGCCGAGTCTAATAGATTCCGCAAGGTAAAGTTCAATCCTGCATAGAAAGTTTGGATAACCATCCAAGTAGTCAAACCATGTGTAGGGCAATTCTTAACAAGAGATTTCATATGTTCCCAAGCTTGAGCAACATGTTCATTATCCAGTTCCCTAAAATTCATAATGTTACTTCTTAACTGGATAATCTTACCAGGCGGGTAATACTTCCCAATAAAAGCATCTTTGCACTTATCTCAAGAATCTATGCTATTCCTAGGCAAATATTGAAGCCACACTTTAGCTCCTCCTCTCAAGGAGAAAGAAAACGCTTAAGTTTAACAATATCACCATCTACTTCTTTGTACTTTTGCATATCACACAGCTAAAGAAAATTGTTCAAGTGCAAAGCAGCATCATCTCCAGCACCGGAGAATTGATCTTTCATAACAAGGTTCAATAAAGCAGGTTTAATCTCATAGGACGTGGCTCAAGTGGAGGGAGCAGCAATAGGAGTGCAGATAAATGCATTGTTGTTGTGACTAGTGAAGTCACACAACTTGGTGTTCTCAGTGGAACCCATAGCAGCAGCAGCAAGCAAGAACAAAGCAACTATTTTATTGTGGTTTTTGGTATAAGACTCTAAAGAAAAAACTAGAAAGAAAACTAACAAGACTAAAAATAAAAAATAAAAGATAGCGTGCAACTCCCCTATCTTGAAGACTGGACTCCCTCGCAATGGCGCTAGAAAACTTGCATGATGACGAGATGATGTATATACTTCTCGCTCCTCGTTGGTTACCCCAAGTGGAGGGTTAAGATGTAGTCAGCATCATGTTTTCCCTTACACGGAGACTGTAAGGTTTATCGAACCAGGAGGACTCCTAGGATCAAAAAGTAGGTGTCTCCCACCCTGGCGCTAGCAGAACACGTGGACCTGCACACACACAAATAACTTTGCTCCCAACGAGTACAGAGAGGTTCTCAATCTCTCCGACCTTGTAGTTTGCAAAGGATCAAAACACAAGCGGGCATAGTAATAGTGATTGCAAGGGAAAAGTAAATAAAGCAGTAAGTGATGGAGGTGTAAGCAATGGTGGTGATATGCACCAGAGTCCCATGATGTTCACTAGTGATGTCTCTCTCCCAAAAGACGATAAGCAACTATGCTTGGGTAAACAAATTATAGGTGGGCAATTCACAGAATTACGAACGCACGCAATGCTAATTATGCTACTTGAAAGTTAGAGGCTCAATAGTAATGGGCAGTACGCCAAGACAAGTAGACCGTTTATTCATCAGCATCTACTTACTAATCATCCACCTTGAGATATCTATCTAGAACATCTCGCTGGTATTAAGTTGCGGGCCCCACCCAAAGTGTAAACTCAAAGCAACGGACAACTGCATTAACGAACTATGCATAAGGTAAACAATCCTTGTAACCGTGGTCACAAGCACCGTTCTATTCTTCCTGGTGGCAACAACACATCCCCTAGTCTCATGCTTTTGTCACTTAAGCTAGACACCAGGGGGCATGAACCCACAATCATGCATAACGCTCCCTCTTGGAGTTACAATCTACTACTCGGCCAAAGCAATAAAGAGCAACGGAGATCATGCATTAATCACTAAAGAACATAATATAAAAGGATAATCAAATAGATAACTCATCACAATCTGAACATAATCTCATAATCCATCAGATCCCAACAAACCGAGCATAGAAATAGCATGGAAATTAAATAAGTGCCTTGATAATGTCGGCAGCTCACAAGGACTAATCATGGAAGCACAAGATTGGAGAGAAGACATCACATAGCTACTGGTCATGAGGACTACTCACAACACATCCGAGAAGCGTCCATGGCGGTGGAGAAGCTCCTGGAGGTCAATCCTCCCTGCGGTAGGGTTCCAGGAAGAGGTCTCCTGACGCTCTCGATCTCGGAAGCGTTGCGTCGACGGAACGATTGAGAAATTTGCGATTCTGGATCCCCTCTAGGGTTTTCCTCATCGAGGGGTAAATATAGGCGAAAGGAGGGCACTAGAGGGCGTGCTCCCTGATACGTCCATTTTGCATCATGCTTTCATGTTGATATTTATCGCTTTTTGGGCTGTTATTCCACTTCATGGTACAATACTTATGCCTTTTCTCTCTTATCTTGCAAGGTTTGCATGAAGAGGGAGAACGCCGGCAGCTGGAATTCTGGCGTGAAAAAGGAGCAAGTTTGAGATACCTATTATGTGGAACTCCAGAAGCCGTGAAAATCAACAGGGAATTATTTTGGATTTTATGAAAAATACTGGGCGGAAGAAGTGTGAGAGGGGCGCCACCAGGAGGCCACAAGCCTGCCAGGCCCGACCTACCCCCCTGGTCGGGCCTAGGGGGCTTGTGGGCCCCATGTTGCCCCTCCGGCGCTCATGTTTTTCTATATGAAGAGTTTCGTTCCAAAAAAATCAGAAGGGAGCTTTCGAGAGGAGCCGCTGCCGCCACGAGGCGGAACTTGTGAAGAACCAATCTAGAGCTCCGGCAGGACGATCCTGCCGGGTAACCTTCCCTCCCGGAGGGGGAAATCGTCGCCATTGTCATCACCAACACTCCTATCATAGGAGGGGACTCATCACCATCAACATCTTCATCAGCACCATCTCATCTCCAAACCCTAGTTCATCACTTGTAACCAATCTCCGTCTCGTGACTCCGATTGGTACTTGTAAGGTTGCTAGTAGTGTTAATTACTCCTTGTATTTGATGCTAGTTGGATTATTTGGTGGAAGAGTTTATGTTCAGATCCTTGATGCTACTTATTACCTCTCTGGTCATGAATCTGATTATGCTTTGTGAGTAGTTACTTTTGTTCCTGAGGACATGGGATAAGTCATGCTAATAGTAGTCATGTGAATTTGGTATTCGTTCGATATTTTGATGTGTTGTATGTTGTTTTTCCTCTAGTGGTGTTATGTGAACGTCGACTACATAACACTTCACCATTATTTGGGCCTAGAGGAAGGCATTGGGAAGTAGTAAGTAGATGATGGGTTGCTAGAGTGACAGAAGCTTAAACCCTAGTTTATGTGTTGCTTCGTAAGGGGCTGAGTTGGATCCACTAGTTTAATGCTATGATTAGACTTTGTCTTAATTCTTCTGTCATAGTTGCGGATTCTTGCGATAGGGGTTAATCATAAGTGGGATGCTTGTCCAAGTAAGGGCAGTACCCAAGTGCCGGTCCACCCACATGTCAAACTATCAAAGTAATGAACGCGAATCATATGAACATTATGAAAACTAGCATGACAGAAATTCCCGTGTGTCCTCAGGAGCGTTTTTCCTCCTATAATACTTTGTCCAGGCTTGTCCTGTGACAGCCCGATGCCGATGTTCCAGAAGATTCCACCTTCTATTCCGTTTCCGTCGTGTGTTATTTTTATTTGTTGCATCATCATTTAGTTTACATCGTCGCATCATGCATGGCATCTTGCATCGTCTTTTGCGTGTGGTGTTTTGAGTGTGTGTGCTTCAAGTGCGATATTAACTCCCCTTCTCTCCCCTCTTATTTCATTTTTGTGGTTTTGCTAAAGTTTCCGTTTTAACCCCTTTTAAAAAAATGCGTCTTCTTTTAAAAACCATTTTATTAAATGTGGGGGCAACCCCTTGGGTTTTTCTTTTATTTCTTCTGTTGTTTTATTTCAAAACCAGAGTCTCATTTTCTTTTCTCCTTTAAAAGAGATTTTATTTTATTCTTTGAAAAAAGGGGTTTTATTTATTCTTTAAAAAAAGGTTTTATTTTTTATTCGTTTAGAAAAAATGCCCAACTATTTCTTATAGTTGGGGTGTGGTCTTTAAAGGAGCCAAAGAGTATTTTTTTTGTTAAAACCTTTTATTTTGGTGCGTGTTTTTCTGTTTTTAAAGAGGAAAAAAACCAAAAATAGAGGGAGAGAGGAGCAGGCCCAACTGGCCAACCCTAGCGCCAGGAGCCCTCTCCCTCGTTCCCTTTGTTTCCCCTAGCGCCGTCATCCTCGTCCCTGTGCTCCCCAGCCCTCGTCCCGATCCCCTCCCCAACCCCTCGTCCCATGTCCGCCCCCACAGGAGCCCGACCCGCCGCCAGCACCTCCCCTCCCCGCGCGCCCGCTCCAGCCCCACCGCATGCTCCACCCCGCGCGCCGCCTGCAGGTCCCGCACGTGCCGCCCTAGCCCTCGCCCTAGCCCTCGCCCTCGGCCTCGCCTCCATGGCCGTCCCTCGTCGCGAGCTGCCCCTCGACCTTGCCCCTCCCACGTCGACCTCGTCCACCGTCCACCACACGCCGCCCTGGCCTCCCGTGGTCGCCGCCTACCGCCCGCTTTCAGCAGCTCCCTGCCAGCACCCCTCCCCGCGTCGGCCCTATGCTGCCGCCCCGCCTCTAGGTCCCTCTTGAGCCCCCGCCGGCTGCTCTGCCCACAGCCGCCGTGCTGCTGTTCCCCGTCGTTGCGCCGCCGCCAAGACCTCCAGGACGCGCGCACAACCCCTAGGGCCAGTTCCCGTGCCGACCTGGCTGCTTGCCTACGCTTGCTGTCGCCGCTGCTCTGCTGCTATGTTGCCCTGTTGCCGAGGCTGTTGTTTGCCTCCTCCTGCAGATGCTAGCTTGCTGCTTGGAGATGCTTTTGCAAGTTGCTAGTAGTGGCTGTGCTTTCCTGTTGCTGAAGTGTTGCTGCTGGCTGCCGCTAGTTGCTGGAGCCTGTTGCTGTGTGTAGCCGATGCTCTTGTTGCTTTGCTAGCTGCTGCCAATGCCGAGCCTGATGCTTTGCTGCTTGCTGCGCTTGCTTGCTGGCCTGCTTGCCTACCTTGCTATTGCTTGCTGATGCTAGTAGCTGCTATTGCTAGTTGCTGTTGTGATGCCGTTGCTAGCTGCTAGTTGTTGCCTACCGTTGTTGTAGTGCTTGCTTGCTAATGCCTGCTAGCTGTTGTGCCTGCATTGCTTGCTGCTAGCTAGCTAGTTGTCGTAGCTTGCATGCAAGTAGGTGTTGCTTGCTTGCGTTGCCGCTTGCCGTCGCCGCGTGCACCATCCCCTCCTTCATGGAATCGACAAGATCGTTGTGTACAACTACGTCCTCGACGACCCCGGAACCGTGTTCGGCTACCGATGTGAAGTCCGTGAACCGACGCCAAAGACCCGTGAACCACAACGCCAAGCGAACGACTACCATTGACGAGACCGGAGTACCACGAGTACCACTACGTCCACGACGACTCATGTTCTCCTTTGACGCAACGAACCAAACCGCTACAATATGCACGCGTCGAAGGTATACCGATGAAACGTGTCGTGAACCGTATTCATGTGATGTATGTGCTGTATCATATGTTTGCGCTATATGTTTTCCCGTTGCACGTTGTCTTCCTTTTCGTCGTGCCCTCGACACATGGGAACCCGGTAACCGGGATCACCCCATCATATTTAGCGTTCCCGCACGCGCTCCCTATTCGTTGGCACCGATATCTCGACGAGTTATCGGGATAGGAACGTTGTCGTGGCTTCATTTCCGTCTTGCCGCCGTGGATCCCTTTCGCTCGCCGTGGCGACACCTGCTTCTTTCTCTTCTTTCCGGTGGTGTTGTAACTTGCATGCATAACGCATTCATGGCATAATTATCTTGTGTTGGATGTTTCTTGTGACGTAGCTCCGATCTATGCTCCGCGTGTTAACCGTCTAGGATGCAATGTAGAATCACCGCTTCACCCCTTGCCATGTGTGAACAACAATTTAATAATCGGGAGTGAATTAAATAATTAATCATGGAGTTTCGTCGATATGCAACTCGTTGCATATCGAGCTTCACTTAACGTGTAGTGTTTGCGTGAGGTGAATTTCCATGCCATCCCTTGCATTTTGATCTGTTCATGCATCATATTAGGATGTGCATCATGCCGTCTTTTGTTGTGGTGAATATCTAAGTTGATGTTTGTTTCCGGTTTGCTCCGTCTCGATAGAGTTCCGCAAGCGTGTCGGAATGTGAGGACCCGTTTGACTACGTTGGTTCGCCGACTTCACGGAGTCATTCTTCTTCCAAGCGGGATCTCAGGCAAGATGACCATTTCCCCAGATACCATTACTATCATTTCCATGCTAGTTTTATCTCTTATATCGATTATGTCTTGTTGCCTACCACATGTTAAAAATCAGCCTCTCATCAATGCCATGAAACCTTCAACCTGTTCAACCTAGCAAACCACTGATTGGCTAAGTTACCACTTGCTTAACCATGTGTCGGAGTTGCTAGTTGCAGGTGCAGTTGCTTCCATGTGATAACATGGGTCCCTTGTATTATCACCATATTTAAATGCTATTTAATTTAATGCACCTATATACTTGGTAAAAGGTGGAAGGCTCGGCCTTTCTAGCCTGGAGTTTTGTTCCACCTTTGCCCCCTTAGTTTTTGGCTACCGGTGTTATGTTCCATAAATGAGCGCTCCTAACACGACCGGGGTTGTTATGGGGACCCCCTTGATAATTCGTTTTAGATTAAAGCTGGTCTGGCAAGGCCCAACTTTGGTACTACATTTTCCTAACAACTAATGAACTGCATAGGGAGTAATTAACCCGAGGAAATTTAATCAACCCCCGGGCCAGTGCTCCTCTAAAGTGTTGGTCCACCCACCTAGAAGTCGGTATTGCCACCACGGGGCAACTCGAGGTTTGGTTCCCGTCCACTATGCATAGACGGTGTGTCCTGAGAACAAGATACGCGGCTCCTATCAGGATCATCGACACACCGGGTGGCCTTGCTGGATTAGTTTTACCTTTGACGGAATATCTTGTGCTTAGGGATTCCGGTGATGCTTTGGGTAATCGCAGAGTTGAGGTTTTCCACTAGGGAATCCGATGAGATCGTGAGCTTCGTGATTGAGGATTTCTATGCGGCTTGTGGTAATTTGTGATGGACTAGTTGGAGCACCCCTACAGGGTTAAATCTTTTCAGAAAGCCGTGCCCGCGGTTATGTGGCAACGTGGAAACTTTGTTTAACACTGGTTCTAGATAACTTGAAGTTAACTTAATTAAAATATGCCAATTGTGTGTGTGACCATGACTATCTCTTTCGTGAGTTCCTTCTCCGATCGAGGAGACGGTGGGGTTATGTCTGACGTAGGTAGGTGTTTAGGATGATTCATTTGATCATCAGTAGTTCACGTCCGCTATGCGTAGATCATCCCCCTCTTTATTCTTGTACTAGTAAGTTTAGCCACCTCATATATGCTTAGCCGCCGCTACAACCTCACCACTTAACCATGCCTCACCCATTAAGATGTGCTAGTCTTGATACCTTTCGAAATGAGATTGCTGACTCCCCTCTGGCTCACGGATTACTACAACACGAGTTGCAGGTACATGTAAAGGTTACTCGATGCGATCGCGTTGATTGTTCATTTGGATTTGCTTCTTCTTCTTCATCATCAACGATCTAGGATGGGTTCCAGGCCGACAACCTGGGATAGCAAGAATGGACGTCGTTCTTCTTTTCTCGTTTGTTTTTCGTCCGTAGTCGGGCCCTGCTCTTATTCATGATGATTATGTATTGTACTAATGTGACTCTGATGTAGCTTGTGGCGAATGTAAGCCAATTCTCTTATATATCTCTTCTTTTCAGTACATGTACTTGTAACGATATCCATTCTTGCGACAAGACGAGATGCGCTTCTATCCGAGACAAGGCCCTCGTGCCAAATTGAGGATAGGGTCGCATCTTGGGCGTGACAAGTTGGTATCAGAGCAGTACCGACCTTGGAGCCCCCTTGATTGATCGAACTTGGCCGAGTCGAGTCTAGTGAGAAACTGCTTTGAGTCTAGTTGTATATCAGAGAGTAGGATTCTTTTTTCTCCTCTTCTATGTTCTGGTGAGGAATCTTGACATAATATTTTAATTCTACTCCTCTTCTCACTCAAAAAAAATTTAGGATCACGCGGATATTCTTGGAATCTATATGATGTCGATGTGACGGAGTTCTATCTTGGTGCCTCCTGTCTGATTTGATTTCTTCCGGGGAGTTGAGCTCCAGGGAATTCACGAGCACATTGTTATCATTCAGATTTCTTAGTATCTCAGAACGAATGATGTTCGTAATTGCTTCAATACTAGTAGTTGCGAGATAACCCCGATGTCCCCAGTACTGCTGCAGATTGTTCGGGAGTACTTCCATACTTTGTATCGTTGTGATCACGAGGGTCTGTAGTATATGAAGGTCCGAGATTCTGGTTGTGTGTTGACGGATGTGATACAGGTGACGGGTTAGTATAGGAGTTGTGTGATTATTACTCCTTGTATCCGTGTACCAGATTGCATGACCAGATATTTCGGGAATTCTTAGGTGGGAATTCAAGTAGTTGCTTATAGGACAATCTTCCAACAAATGCATGATGTTAGGTTGGGGTTCGACATCTAGTGGATTCGTTTGTTGATGGTCGACTTACAGCGGTTCTCGTTGTGTCTTAAAGAGTCCTTATAGCTTGCTACGACTCGGGGACGGTTCGTATGTCGGGTGCACTGCCTTGCACTTGATGGCTACTGCAAGGTTCAAGCCAGTGCGATCCTGTCCACGAAAATATCAGACGAAATCTTTCTCATGAGTTTGTTCTAGCTAATTGTAAGCCTCATCTCTTTGTTTTGTTGATTATGGTAATTCAAGTTGCTTAGATGTTAAGTGGTGATTTCAGATCTTTCCTAAGTGGTGTTCTCATATTCTTATGACAGTACTAATCCTTTTGCTCAAATCAGTAGTCTTATAATTTCCTTTTCAACCAGAGTCATCGTATCAATTCCATTCAACTGTTGTGTGCCTCTATTCAACTGAACTCTATCCTCTCCAATTTTGCAAGATCATTCTCTCATTTTATTCCGGAGTTCATCTCATCTAGCCCAAGTTGTCTTTGTTTTTTCCCCGCCCTCCCACCCTTTTTCTTCAGTGATTCAATTTTTATCCAGGAGTTTTCTTTCATTGTGCTTCCACTGTCTGTTCTTTTCTCTCTTACCCGGTGATTCATTGTGAAGATTCTCAGGAGATTCGTGTCATATTTGTTCATTCTTGTCATCCTTACTAGTGAATTTAATTCAGTTGTCCAAGCTCATCTTGTCCTTTTCATACTTGTTAATTCTTTCCCATGTTGGAAATTCTTATCAGCCTATCCTGTTATTCATCCATCTCTTTCCTATCCGGAGTGCTGAAGATATCTCGGAAGTTTCGTGTTTTCAATTCTTTTAATTAGCTTGAGGATCTCAACCACATCTAGTTCTCTTCATACCGGTGCAATATCTCTCTTCCAAGTAATCTTTTAATGGTGATTTCCTTGAGTGGGCCCATAACCCACAGGTTCTTTCCCAGGATCTTTCCTGGCTCTTTTAATCTTTTCTCGGAGATCATTAATTCTGGCCAGCTATGACGTAAGTATGTATCTCATTAGTCATATCCCTTATCCAAGATCTGTTTCAATTAATTCTCATATTTGGCTCAACCTTGCATTCTTCTTTATTCCGGAGTGTCTCATTATTCTTGGTGTTGTTCTCGTCATCATTCTCAGCTTGCAATCCGAAGGAGTGTTTCTCTCAATCTTGGTTCTTTCTCTTGCAGATTCATCATTTCAGTTTTGTGGCATTATCTTATTTGTTCCAATCATGAGTATCCCTTTCTTGCAATCCGGTGTAGTTTTGAGTTGTTTTTATTTCTCGATCCTCCGAAGGCCATCATTTCAGAAGACTTCTTCGTTCTCAGCTTTCAGCTTCCGTTCTCAAATTCTTCTCCATTGTTGTCTCTTCGTTCGTCTCTCGATTATCCGGTGCCTTGTTCTAGTTTCTCTCAGGTGGCTTATGATCTCTTCATTCTCATGTATCTCCATTCATTCTTGGTTGCCTCATTTATTTCAATTCTCACCGGTGTTTCTTGCAACATTTCTTCTAGTTTGTGTTCATATCTCTCCTCAATCATTTCAAGAGGAATAAGTTGTATGCTTAATCCGTTGCTTGTCATCAATTTTATTTGATGAAGGATTACCGTAACATAATTCTTATTCTTGTTTCATCAAATGATTTCAATTCTTCTTCCAGAGTGGATCACGGTATCAATTCCTTTTTCTCAAAGTGTTCTTCAAGATTCCTGTTGGAGTACCTCAAGTATTCTTTCTCTTGCATCTCCAGTGCATTTGTTCTTCCTTCATCCTTTGGGGTGGTATTATAGCATTCTTGTTAGTGTAGGAGCCTCAAAGAGTTTCCTTTCAAGAATGAGTTAATTAAACCCACCAATTCTATGATCATGAGTTAGTGTCAACCCATGATTTCTTCATTGAGCTATTTTGGTTTGGATTTCACCTAAAGCTTTTCCTATGGATTGTGCTATCATGGTGCTTGTCATTAATCCTAGTTCTAAATGTATCCTCTTGGTGTAAGAAGTTTCGATATCTTTGCTTTCAACTATCCTTGTTTTTTTAGTGGTTGGTTGTCACCTCATATATGTTGAGATGATTTTCATAAGCCCACTACTATCTTGTTCTTCGTTATTGGTTTTCCAACTACCACGTCAATTCTATGTCCGGAGGCTATCCAATTCTATTGTGATTATAGTTGTCATTCTTTTCTTCATTGTCTTCTTCCGCTTGAGCTAGTTCATATTCTCTTGTTCCGGAGGCATTGTGATGTTGCTCTTTTGGCTCTATTATGTTGTTCTATCAAGATCATGGTGTTCCCTTGTTCTATTTAGTTGTTTGATATGTATATTGTCTAATTCTCTCTTCTCATCGAATTTTTTGTCCCATTTTCCTACCGAAGTGATGTCGAAATTTTCCGTGAATTCTTGCTTCTTTCTCATATCATTCCTCATCTCTTTGCAACCTTCAAGGATCGTTGGTTTCACTCGTTTGTTAAAGAAGCGACTAAGTTTTACCTCTTATTCTTTCTCATCCTCTCCCCTTTCATTCTTGGATCTCGGGTCGAGATCCTCTTGTAGTGTAGGAGAGTTGTGACCGCCTGATGCCGATGTTCCAGAATATTCCCCCTTCTATTCCGTTTCCGTCGTGTGTTATGTTTATTTGCTGCAACATCATTTAGTTTGCATCGTCGCATCATGCATGGCATCTTGCATCGTGTGTTGCGTGTGGTGTTTTGAGTGTGTGTGCTTCAAGTGCGATAGTAACTCCCCTTCTCTCCCCTCTTATTTCATTTTTGTGGTTTTCCTAAAGTTTCCGTTTTAACCCCTTTTAAAAAAATGTGTCTTCTTTTAAAAACCCTTTTATTAAATGTGGGGGCAACCCCTTGGGTTTTTCTTTTATTTCTTCTGTTGTTTTATTTCAAAACCAGAGTCTCATTTTCTTTTCTCCTTTAAAAGAGATTTTATTTTATTCTTTAAAAAAGGGGTTTTATTTTATTCTTTAAGAAAAGGTTTTATTTTTTATTCGTTTAAAAAAATGCCCAACTATTTCTTATAGTTGGGGTGTAATTTTTAAAGGAGCCAAAGAGTATTTTTTGTTTGTTAAAACCTTTTATTTTGGTGTGTGTTTTTCTGTTCTTAAAGAGGAAAAAATATAGGGAGAGAGGAGCAGGCCTAGCTGGCCAACCCTAGCGCTAGTATCCCTCTCCCCTCGTTCCCTCTGTTTCCCCTAGCGCCGTCATCCTCGTCCTTGTGCTCCCCAGCCCTCGTCCCGATCCCCTCCCCAACCCCTCGTCCCGTGTCCGCCCCCGCAGGAGCCCGACCCGCAGCCAACACCTCCCCTCCCCGCGCGACAGCTCCAGCCCCTCCACCTGCTCCACCCCGCGCGCCGCCTCCAGGTGCCGTGCGCGTCGCCCTAGCCCTCGCCCTAGGCCTCGCCTCCATGGCCGTCCCTCGTCGCGAGCTGCCCCTCGACCTCGCCCCTCCCATGTCGACCTCGTCCACTGTCCACCGTGCGCCGACGTGGCCTCCCGTGGTCGCCGCCTAGCGCCCGCCTGCAGCACCACACTGCCAGCGCCCCTCCCCGCGTCGGCCATGTGCTGCCGCCCCGCCTCTAGGTCCCTCGTGTCCCCCGCCGGCTGCTCTACCCCGCGGCCGCCGTGCTGCTGTTCCCCGCCGCCGCGCCGCCGCGAGGACCTCCAGGACGCCAGCGCAACCCCTGCGGCCAGTTCCCGTGCCGACCTGTGCTGCTTGCCTACGCTTGCTGTCGCCGCTGCTCTGCTGCTATGTTGCCCTGTTGCCGAGGCTGCTGTTTGCCTCCTCCTGCAGATGCTAGCTTGCTGCTTGGAGATGCTTTTGTAGGCTGCTAGCAGTGGTTGTGCTTGCCTGTTGCCGAAGTGTTGCTGCTGGCTGCCGCTAGTTGCTGGAGCCTGTTGATGTGTGTAGCCAATGCTTTTGCTGCTTTGCTAGGTGCTCTTGTTGCCATGTGCTGCTGCCCATGCCGATCCTGATGCTTTGTTGCTTGCTGCGCTTGCTTGCTGGCCTGCTTGCCTGCCTTGCTATTGCTTGCTGATGCTAGTAGCTGCTATAGCTAGTTGCTGTTGTGATGCCGTTGCTAGCTGCTAGTTGGGGCCTACCGTTGATGACGTGCTTGCTCGCTAATGCCTCCTAGTTGTTGTGCCTGCATTGCTTGCTGCTAGCTAGCTAGTTGCCATACCTTGCATGCAAGTAGGTGTTGCTTGCTTGCGCTGCCGCTTGCCGTCGCCGCGTGCACCATCCCCTCCTTCATGGAACCGCGTGTACAACTACATCCTCGACGACCCCGGAAACGTGTTCGGCTACCGATGTGAAGACCGTGAACCAACGCCGAAGACCCTTGAACCACAACGCCAAGCGAACGACTACCATAGACGAGACCGGTGTACCACGAGTACCACTACGTCCACGACGACTCATGTTCTCCTTTGCCGCAACGAACCGAACCGCTACGATATGCACGCTTCGAAGGTATACCGATGAAACGTGTGGTGAACCGTATTCATGTGATGTATGAGATGTATCGTATGTTTGCGTTATATGTTTGCCCGTTGCATGTTGTCTTCCTTTTCGTCGTGCCCTCGACACATGGGAACCCGGTAACCGGGATCACCCATCATATTTAGCCTTCCTGCACGCGCTCCCTATTCATTGGCACCGATATCTCGATGAGTTATCAGGATAGGAACGTTGCCGTGGCTTCGTTTTCGTCTTGCCGTCGTGGATCCCTTTCGCTCGCCGTGGCGACACCTGCTTGTTTCTCTTCTTGCCCGTGGTGTTGTAACTTGCATGCATGACGCATAGATGGCATAATTATCTTGTGTTGCATGTTTCTTGTGACGTAGCTCCGATCTATGCTCCGCGTGTTAACCGTCTAGGATGCCATGTAGAATCACCGCTTCACCCCTTGCCATGTGTTAACAACAATTTAATATTGCCGTGTAAATAATCGGGAGTGAATTTAATAATTAATCGTGGAGTTTCGTCGATATGCAACTCGTTGCTTATCGAGCTTCACTTAGTGTGTAGTGTTTGCGTGAGGTGAATTGCCATGCCATCCCTTGCATTTGATCTGTTCATGCATCATATTAGGATGTGCATCATGTCGTGCTTTTGCTGTGGTGAATATCTGAGTTGATGTTTGTTTCCGGTTTGCTCCATCTCGATAGAGTTCCGCAAGTGTGTCAGAATGTGAGGACCCGTTCGACTACGTTGGTTCGCCGACTTCACGGAGTCATTCTTCTTCCAAGCGGGATCTCAGGAAAGATGACCATTTCCCCAGATACCATTACTATCATTGCCATGCTAGTTTTATCGCTTCTATTGATTATGTCTCGTTGCCTACCACATGTGAAATATCAGCCTCTCATCAATGCCATGAAACCTTCAACCTGTTCAACCTAGCAAACCACTGATTGGCTATGTTATCACTTGCTTAACCATGTGTTAGAGTTGCTAGTTGCAGGTGCAATTGCTTCCATGTGATAACATGGGTCCCTTGTATTATCACTATATTTAAATGCTATTTAATTTAATGCACCTATATACTTGGTAAAAGGTGGAAGGCTCGGCCTTTCTAGCCTGGTATTTTGTTCCACCTTTGCCCCCTTAGTTTTCGGCTACCGGTGTTATGTTCCATAAATGAGCGCTCCTAACACGATCAGGGTTGTTATGGGGACCCCCTTGATAATTATTTTTAGATTAAAGATGGTCTAGCAAGGCCCAACTTTGGTACTACATTTGCCTAACAACTAATGAACTACATTGGGAGTAATTAACCCGAGAAAATTTAATCAACCCCCGGGCCACTGCTCCTCATGAGTGTTGGTCCACCCACCTAGCAGTCGGCGGTGCCACCACGGGGCAACTGGAGGTTTGGTTACCCTCCACTATGCATAGACGGTGTGTCCTGAGAACGAGATACGCGGCTCCTATCGGGATCGTCGACACACCGGGTGGCCTTGCTAGATTAGTTTTACCTTTGACGGAATATCTTGTGCATAGGGGATTCCGGTGATGCTTTGGGTAATCTCAGAGTTGAGGTTTTCCACTAGGGAATCCGACGAGATCGCGAGCTTCGTGATTGAGGATTTCTATGCGGCTTGTGGTAATTTGTGATAGACTAGTTGGAGCACCCCCCAGGGTTAAATCTTTTCGAAAAGCCGTGCCCGCGGTTATGTGGCAACGTGGAAACTTTGTTTAACACTGGTTCTAGATAACTTGAAGTTAACTTAATTAAAATATGCCAACTATGTGCATAACCGTGACTATCTCTTTCATGAGTTCCTTCTCCGATCGAGGACACGGTGCGGTTATGTCTGACGTAGGTAGGTGTTCAGGATCATTCATTTGATCATCAGTAGTCCACGTCCGCTATGCGTAGATCATCCCCCTCTTTATTCTTGTACTCGTAAGTTTGGCCACCTCATATATGCTTAGCCGCTGCTGCAACCTCACCACTTAACCATGCCTCACCCATTAAGCTTTGCTAGTCTTGATACCTTTGGAAATGAGATTGCTGAGTCCCCTGTGGCTCACAGATTACTACAACACCAGTTGCAGGTACATGTAAAGGTTACTCGATGCGAGCGCGTTGATTGTTCATTTGGAGTTGCTTCTTCTTCTTCTTCTTCATCGATCTAGGATGGGTTCCAGGCCGGCATCCTGGGATAGCAAGGATGGACGTTGTTCTTCTTTTCTCATTTGTTTTTCGTCGTAGTCGGGCCCTGCTCTTATTCATGATGATTATGTACTGTACTTATTTGACTCTGATGTATCTTGTGGCGAGTGTAAGCCAATTCTCTTATATATCTGTTCTTTTCAGTACATGTACTTGTAACGATATCCATTCTTGCGACACGACGAGATGCGCTTCTATCCCAGACGAGGCCCTCGTGCCAAATTGAGGATAGGGTCGCATCTTGGGCGTGACATGTCCCTTGCTACAAAAGGGATTGGGCCACTTTGCTGCACCATTGCTACTTTTATTACTTGTTGCTTGCTACGAATCACCTCACCATACAATCACTTGTTACCGATAATTTCAGTGCTTGCAGACATTACCTTGATGAAAACCACTTGTCTGATCCTTCTGGTCCTCGTTGGGTTTGACACTCTTACTTATAGAAAGGACTACGATACATCCCCAATACTTGTGGGTCATCAAGACTCTTTTCTGGCGCCGTTGTCGGGGATTGAAGTGCCTTTGGTAAGTGGAACTTGGTAAGGAAACATCCGTATAGTGTGCCGAAATTTATTGTCACCTGTCACTATGGAAACTAATCCTTTGAGGGGCTTGTTCGGGGTATCTTCACCTCGAACGGAAGCACAAAGAGTTTCTCCTCAACCTGCTTCACCTACTGAAAATATTTTCTTTGAATTTCCTTCGGGTATGCTTGAGAAACTGCTCGCTAATCCTTTTACTGGAGATGGAACATCACATCCAAACTTGCATCTAATCTATGTAGATGAAGTTTGTGGTTTATTTAAGCTTGCAGGTTTGCCCGAGGATGAGGTCAAGAAGAAGTTATTTCCTTTATCTTTGAAGGATAAGGCGTTGACATGGTATAGGCTATGTGATGATACTGGATCATGGAACTACAATCGGTTGAAATTGGAATTTCATCAAAAGTTTTATCCTATGCATTTAGTACATCGTGATCGGAATTATATTTATAATTTTTGGCCTCGTGACAGAGAAAGCATCGCTCAAGCTTGGGGGAGGCTTAAATCAATGTTATATTCATGCCCCAACCATGAGCTCTCAAGAGAAATTATCATTCAGAAATTATATGCTCGGCTTTCTCATGATGATCGCACCATGCTTGACACTTCTTGTACCGGTTCTTTTATGAAGAGAGATATTGACTTCAAATGGAATTTATTGGAGAGAATTAAATGCAACTCTGAAGATTGGGAGCTTGAATAAGGTAAGGAGTCAGGTATGAATTTCCAGTTTGATTGCGTTAAATCCTTTGTTGAAACAAATACTTTTTGTGACTTTAGCACTAAGTATGGACTTGACTCTGAGATAGTAGCTTCATTGTGTGAATCATTTGCTGCTCATATTGATCTCCCCAAGGAGAAGTGGTTTAAATATCATCCTCCTTTAGAAGTCAATGTAGTTAAACCCAATCCAGTTGAAGAAAGAGTCATTGCCTATAATGATCATGTTGTTCCCAGCGCTTACATTGAGAAACCACCTTTCCCTGTTAGGATAAAGGATCATTCTAAAGCTTCAAATGTGATACGTAGAGGCTACATTAGAACACCTACACCCCCTGAGCAAATTAGAGTTGAACCTAGCATTGCTATTATCAAAGATCTTCTGTCCGACGATGTTGAGGGACATAATATTCACTTCTGTGAAGATGCTGCTAGAATTGCTAAACCTCACGCTAGAGACAAACATAGGCCTGTTGTTGGAATCACGCTAGAATTGCTAAACCTCAATCTTTATATGATGAAATCAAAGATGAGATTGCACCTACTGAGATAGAGTCTATTGATGTCACTATTCAGCTTGCCAATAGAGATACTATCTGCCATGTGGGAATTGTTAGGGATGTTCAAGTCTTGTGTGGTAAAACAAAGTATCCTGCTGATTTCCTCGTTCTTGCTACCACCCAAGATAGCTTTTGTCCCATCATATTTGGCAGACCCTTCCTCAATACCGTCAATGCTCATATTGACTGTGAGAAGCAGACTGTCACTGTTGGCTTTTCTCCAAGTTTGGTAGACAACCTCATGAAAAAGGGTTGCCTAGTAAGGATGAAACTATTGCCTTAGCTTCTATTGCCATGCCTCCTACTGATCCCTTAGAGCAACACTTCCTTGAGCATGAAAATGATATGCATATGGATGAAAGGGATGAGATAGATAGAGTTGTCTTAGAAAAATATCCTATCCTTAAGAATAATCTGCCTGTTCAACTACTTGGGGACCCACCCCCGCCAAAGGGTGATCCTGTGTTCGAGCTTAAACAGTTGCCTGATACTCTTAAGTATGCTTATCTTGATGAAAGAGAGATATATCCTGTCATAATTAGTGCTAGCCTCTGAGAGCATGAAGAAAAGAAATTACTAAAAACTCTGAGGAAGCACCGTGCTGCTATTGGATATACTCTTGATGATCTTAAGGGCATTACTCCCACTCTATGCCAGCACTAGATTAAAACTGATCCTGATTCCAAACCAATTGTTGATCATCAAAGGAGATTAAATCCTAAGATGAAAGAGGTAGTAAGAAAAGAAATACTAAAGCTCCTGGAGGCAGGTATTATCTATCCTGTTGCACATAGTGATTGGGTGAGTCCGGTGCATTGCGTCCCTAAGAAGGGAGGCATTACCGTTGTCCCTAATGATAAGGATGAATTGATCCCACAGAGGATTATTACTCGCTATAGGATGGTGATCGATTTTGGAAAATTGAATAAAGCCACTAGGAAAGATCATTACCCCTTTGCCTTTTATTGACCAAATGCTAGAAAGACTGTCTAAACACACACACTTATGCTTTCTAGACGGTTATTCTGGTTTCTCTCCCAAATACCACTTGCACAATCTGATCACGAGAAAACCATTTTCACCTGCCCTTTCGGTACCTTTGCTTATAGACGTATGCCTTTTGGCTTATGTAATGCACCTGCCACCATTCAAAGATGTATGATGGCTATATTCTCTGACTTTTGTGAAAAGATTGTTGAGGTTTTCATGGATGACTTCTCCGTTTACGGGTCTTCGTTTCATGATTGCCTCAGCAACCTTGATCGAGTCTTGCAGAGATGTAAAGACACCAATCTTGTCTTGATTTGGAAGAAGTGCCACTTTATGGTTAATGAAGGCATCGTCTTAGGACATAAAATTTCTGAATGAGGTATTGAAGTCGATAAGGCTAAGGTTGATGCAATCGATAAAATGCCATACCCCCACAGATATCAAAGGTATAAGAAGTTTCCTTGGTCATGCTGGTTTCTATAGAAGGTTTATTAAAGACTTCTCTAAGATTTCTAGGCCTCTTACCAATCTCTTGCAAAAGGATATCCCTTTTGTTGTTGACGATGATTGTGAGGAAGCCTTCGAAATACTTAAGAGGGCTTTGATAACTGCACCTATTGTTCAACCACCTGATTGGAACTTACCTTTTGAAATCATGTGTGATGCTAGTGATTATGTTGTTGGTGTTGTTCTAGGGCAAAGAGTTGATAAGAAGTTGAATGTTATTCACTATGCTAGTAAAACTCTAGACAATGCCCAAAGAAACTATGCTACTACGGAAAAAGAGTTTTTAGCAGTCGTGTTTGCATGTGAAAAGTTCAGGTCTTACATAGTTGATTCCAAAGTCACTGTTCACACTGATCACGCTTCTATTAAGTACCTCACGGAGAAGAAGGACGCTAAACCTAGACTTATCAGATGGGTTCTCTTGCTACAAGAGTTTGATTTGCACGTTGTCGACAGGAAGGGTGCTGATAACCCCGTAGGAGATAACTTGTCAAGGTTGAAGAACGTTCGTGATGACGCACAACCTATTGATGATAGCTTTCCCGATGAGCAACTGAATGTCATCAATGCTTCACGTAGTGCATCGTGGTATGCTGATTATGCAAACTATGTTGTTGCCAAATATATACCACCTAGTTTCACATACCAGCAAAAGAAGAAATTCTTCTTTGACTTGAGGCATTACTTTTGGGATGATCCTCACCTTTATAAGGAAGGAGTAGATGGTGTTATTAGACGTTGTGTACCTGAACATGAACAGGGACAGATCCTACAGAAGTGTCACTCTGAGGCCTACGGAGGACACCATGCGGGAGATAGAACTGCACACAAGGTATTGCAATCAGGTTTCTATTGGCCCACTCTCTTCAAGGATGCCCGTAAGTTTGTATTGTCTTGTGACGAATGTCAACGAATAGGTAATATTAGTAAATGTTAGGAAATGCCTATGAACTATTCACTTGTCATTGAACCATTTGATGTCTAGGGCTTTGATTATATGGGACCTTTTCCAAAATCCAACAGGTATACTCATATCCTAGTTGTTGTTGATTATGTCACTAAGTGGGTAGAAGCTATTCCCACTAGTAGTGCTGATCATAACACCTCTATCAGGATGCTTAAGGAAGTTATCTTCCCTAGATTTGGAGTCCCTAGATATCTAATATCGACCGTGGTTCACATTTCATTCATGGCGCTTTCCATAAAACACTTTCTAAGTACGATGTCAACCATAGAATTGTGTCTCCCTATCACCCTCAGTCCAGTGGTCAAGTAGAGCTAAGCAATAGAGAGATTAAACTGATTCTGCAAAAGACTGTCAACAGATCTAGAAAGAATTGGTCTAAGAAGCTCGATGATGCACTGTGGGCTTATAGAACTGCCTATAAGAATCCCATGGGCATGTCTCCGTACAAAATGGTGTACAGTAAAGCATGTCATGTACCTCTTGAGCTAGAGCATAAAGCTTATTGGGCAATCAAAGAGCTCAACTTTGATTTCAAACTTGCTGGTGAGAAGAGGTTATTTGACATTAGCTCGCTTGTTGAATGGAGAACTCAGGCATATGAAAATGCCAAGTTGTTCAAAGAAAAGGTAAAGAGGTGGCATGATAAGAGGATACAAAAGCGTGAGTTGAATGTAGGTGATTATGTCTTGCTACATAATTCTCGTTTAAGATTCTTTGTAGGCAAGCTTCTCTCTAAATGGGAAGGTCCCTATATTGTTGAGGAAGTATATCGTTCCGGTGCTATCAAGATCAACAACACGGAAGGTAATTGTCCGAGAGTTGTAAATGGGCAGAGAATCAAGCATTACATCTCAGGTACTCCCATAAATGTTGAAAGCAATATTATCAATACCATAACTCCGAAGGAGTACATAAGGGATATTTATCAACCTGTTTCAGACTCCGAAAACGAAGAGGTATGTGATTCAGTAAGTAAACCGACTCCAAAACTTTTCCCGTAGCAATTTTCCTCCGTTTTGGAATATTTGAAAAATTAGAAAAATTTAAAGTAGTCCGGAAGGTGCACGAGGAGGCGACAAGCCTGCTAGGCGTGGCCTAACCCCCTGGCCGGGCCTGGGTGGCTTGTGGCCACCTCGTGCGCCCCCCGGACTCCGTTTTCGTGCGGAGTACTCCTTCTGGTCTGGAAAAAATCATTATATATTCTCCCGAAAGGTCTGACCTCTATATCACTCATATTTCCTCTATTTTCGTTTCGAGCTTGTTTCTACTGCACATCTAGATCGCTATGACGTCCCCAAAATCTCCGAAGGACAAGATCATCGAGAAGGTCATAAATCCTTACCTAGCGGGAGTGCTGCAACACCCTCAATCTATCGAGATGCATGAGGGGATGTTGCACATCCGTGATGTTGAGGGGCCCAAGAATACCGGAAGCATGGAGGCGAGGCTCGAAGCAATGGAGCAACATGTCTTCAAGTGCCAAGGGATGGTGGAGTGTGGACTCAACGCCAACCACATGACGATCACGGAGTTCACCAACAAGCACAAGATTGATGCCAATGACATTGGGAAGCACCTCTCCAGGATCTATGACAGGATTGATCACCTCCAAACCCAGATCTATGACCTGCAGAACTAAAACTGTGAGTATGAGTATAGATTAAAATCAATACGGTTGGCTGCAGATTTGAGGATTCCAGAGACTCGTTCATCTTTCCATGATGGAGCACCTATGCCTTGGAAGACGGAGGATCAAACTCATGTTGCATCAACTCCACCACCATCACCTCCAAAGGAAGACAATTGAGCATGGGTGCGGGCAATCCCCTTGGCTTATGCTAAGCTTGGGGGAGTTGCCCCGGTATCGTATCACCATCACATCTTTTGCCTTTACCTTTGTTTTAGTTTGTTACTTTTCAGTTTTCTCTTTCTCTAGTAGAATAAAGGTCTTAGGGTTTTAGGCTTGAGTTTTGCTTTGTGTCACCCCCCGATGTATTCGAGCTCGTGAGCCCTATAATAAAGAGTGTCTTAGTTGAAGGGCTTTGCCTCTTGCCATGATCAAAAGATTGAGAATGAACAAAAGCATGAAAGATCATGTAGTGATCTTATGGGAAGTGATGGATTCACATATAAAAAGTATGATGATTGAAACTTGTTGAGGGTAGACAAACATGGACCTTGGTCATTATTGCAATTAATAGGAAGTAATAAAGAAGGAGAGGTTCACGTAAAAATATATCATCTTGGACACCATCTATGATTGTGAACACTCACTAAACTATTACATGCCTAGAAGTAGATGTTGGACAAGGAAGACAACATAATGAATTGTGTTTGCTTGGTTCCGAACAATATTATATGACTAGAGATCCCTTAGCATGTGACAATTGCTTCCACCTCATTTTAGCCAAAACTCCCGCACCAAGTAGAGATACTACTTGTGCATCCATAAACCTTCAACCTAGTTTTTCCATGAGAGTCCACCATACCTACCTATGGATTAAATAAGATCCCTCAAGTAAGTTGTCATCGGTGCAAGCAATAAAAATTGCTCTCTAATATGTATGATCTATTAGTGTGTGGAAAATAAGCTTTGTATGAACCTATGATGAGGAAGACATAAAAGCGATAGACTGCATAATAAAGTTATTTATCACAGGAGGCAATATAAAGTGACGTTCCTCCTCACTAAGAGGACACGCATCCAAACCTTAAAAGCGCATGACAACCTCTGCTTCCCTCTGTGAAGGGCCTATCTTGTACCTTTACTTTTTGCCCTTGAAAGAGTCATGGTGATCTTCACCAATTCCTTGGTTCGCCCTTATCTTGGCTAACGTCATATGCTAGGGAAAGATCTATATTCATATGTCAACTTGGAGGTAAGTATTCATGAATTATTATTGTTGACATTACCCTTGAGGTAAATGGTTGGGAGGCGAAACTATAAGCCCCTATATTTCTCTGTGTCCAGCTGAAACTTTGATCTCATGAGTACCACGTGAGTTGTAGCAATTGTAGAGAACGAAAATAAGATTGAGTATGTGGATTTTCTTTACAAGCTCTTATTTGACTCTTGCTGATGTTGTGATAAATTGCAATTGCTTCAATGACTAAAGGCTTTTGGTTGTTACTTCTCGGTAAGGTTCTTGATCCATACTTTACTTTGTGAAGGTATTGTCACTTTTGCATCAGAGATTATATGTTGGTTTGCTGTTCTAATCATGATCATGATGCATGCATGTTCATATCTTGTTTTGTCGACACCTCTCTCCCTAAACATGTGGTCATGTTTATTGATCTAGGCTTTCTCTTGAGGGCAAGCGAGGTCTAAGCTTGGGGGAGTTGATACGTCCATTTTGCATCATGCTTTCATGTTGATATTTATCGCTTTTTGGGCTGTAATTTCACTTCATGGTACAATACTTATGCCTTTTCTCTCTTATTTTGCAAGGTTTACATGAAGAGGGAGAACGCCGGCAACTGGAATTCCGGCCTGAAAAAGGAGCAAGTTTGAGACAACTATTTTGCGCAACTCCAAAAGTCGTGAAAATCAATGGGGAATTATTTTGGATTTTATGAAAAATACTGGGCGGAAGAAGTGCCAGGGGCACCACCAGGAGGCCACAAGCCTACCAGGCCCGGCCTACCCCCTGGCCGGGCCTGGGGGGCTTGTGGGCCACCTGTTGCCCCTCCGGCGCTCATCTTTTGCTGTATGAAGGGTTTCGTTCCAAAACAAATCAGAAGGGAGCATTCGGGAGGAGCCGCCGCCGCCACGAGGCGGAACTTGAGCAGAACCAATCTAGAGCTCCGGCAAGACGATCCTGCCGGGGAAACTTCCCTCCCGGAGGGGGAAATCGTCGCCATCTTCATCACCAACACTCCTCTCATCGGAGGGGACTCATCACCATCAACATCTTCGTCAGCACCATATCATCTCCAAACCCTAGTTCATCACTTGTAACCAATCTCCGTCTCGCGACTCCGATTGGTACTTGTAAGGTTGCTAGTAGTGTTAATTACTCCTTGTAGTTGATGATAGTTGGATTATTTGGTGGAAGAGTTTATGTTCAAATCCTTGATGCTACTCATTACCTCTCTGGTCATGAATATGATTATGCTTTGTGAGTAGTTACTTTCGTTCCTCAGGACATGGGATAAGTCATGCTAATAGTAGTCATGTGAATTTGGTATTCGTTCGATATTTTGATGTGTTGTATGTTGTTTTTCCTCTAGTGGTGTTATGTGAACGTCGACCACATAACACTTCACCATTATTTGGGCCTAGAGGAAGGCATTGGGAAGTGTAAGTAGATGATGGGTTGCTAGAGTAACAGAAGCTTAAACCCTAGTTTATGTGTTGCTTCGTAAGGGGCTGATTTGGATCCACTAGTTTAATGCTATGGTTAGACTTTGTCTTAATTCTTCTTTCGTAGTTGCGGATGCTTGTGAGAGGGGTTAATCATAAGTGGGATGCTTGTCCAAGTAAGGGCAGTACCAAGCATCGGTCCACCCACATATCAAACTATCAAAGTAACGAACGCGAATCATATGAACATGATGAAAACTAGCATCACAGAAATTCCCGTGTGTCCTCGGGAGCGTTTTTCCTCCTATAAGACTTTGTCCAGGCTTGTCCCTTGCTACAAAAGGGATTGGGCCACATTGCTGCACCGTTGCTACTTTTGTTACTTGTTGCTTGCTACGAATCACCTCACCATATAATCACTTGTTACCGATAATTTCAGTGCTTGCAGATATTACCTTGCTAAAAACCACTTGTCAAATCCTTTTAATCCTCATTGGGTTCGACACTCTTACTTATCGAAAGGACTACAATAGACCCCCTATACTTGTGGGTCATCAGGCCCCACCCAGGAGGCCTCGTGGCGCGACCTAGGGGTGGGCTGCACCCAGAAGGTCACCTGGGCGGCCTGTGGCACCCCTCTGGCCCCCTTTCGTGCTTCGTGAAGCTTCTGGTGCGCTGATTTTTCTATATTTTCTTGGGTTTTGGGGGCTCCAGAAAATTTGGTGAAAGCCCCTGCAAAAAAGACATCAGCGGACAGAAACTGGCACTGGGTGCAGTGAGTTAGTAGGTTAGTCCAAATATGTGTAAAAAGTTATAAAAGTGTAGCAAAACATATAAAAATGTCACCCAAAAGATCATGGAACATGCAGAAATTATAGATACGTTTGGGATGTATCAGCACCCCCAAGAAATATTCAACGAGACTCAAGCGTCTAAGCTTGGGGATGCCCCCGTGCATCCCCTTCTCCATCAACAATCATCAGTTCGCCCTTCTCCATGCTATATTTTTATCACTTCATATGTTATGTGCTATGCTTGGAGCGTCCCGCTCTTTAACTTTTTAGTTTGTTTTAGTTTTTCTTGTTGTTCATAACAAGTTGGACCCTAGCTTTCTTTGTTTGGGAGAGAAACACGCTCCACTCCACCCTAGAACACAACATAGGTTTTCATGTTTATCTTTTTGTGCGTTCTTTATCTTTTCATAGCTGTTGTCATGCTTAGCTCTTAGTTATCATGCTTATCTTGTTTAAAGAGTTGGCTTGTTGCACTGAGTTGTGTGTCTTGCATGAGTAGGTAATTGAGGGTGCTATTTAAGTTTAGTAGTAACTTGCAATAGTTTTGAGGTATTGATTTGAGTAATGTTTGGACTTTTGGTGTCAAGAGCTTGAGCCTATTAGTGATAGGTGTCGTATTTTGGGCAATCCGTGTGTATTTTGAAAACTAAAAAAATTAGTTGAAAACTCTAGCTACTAGATGGATCGCTAACCTCTTGAGGGGTTGGAATATATAGAGTACCCTCACGTTATCATGGGTCGAGGATGCGCAAGGATAACCAAACCCCTAAACACTCCTCCTTGGGGTACTTGTCTCTTTGTGAATCTCCTCACTAGATAGAGAGTTACCAATAGTAAGTGCATCAGTTCTTCGGACTAATGCGAGTATTCGATTCTTGGCACTTCCACCATCCATATTTTGCTAGCCTCATCGGTATCGTGCATTGCCCTTTCTCATCTTGAGAGTTGGTGCATACTTCGCCGGTGCATCCAAACCCTTGGCATGATACGCTCTGTCATCGTAAGCCTCATTATATCTTTCCTCAAAATAGCCACCATACCTACCTATTAAGGCATTTCCATATCCTTTCCGAGATACATTGCCATGCAACATCCACCATCTCATGACTTGATCTTCATGTCATACATGGTTTTGCTTGATCGAAGAGCCACATGCTAGTTGGCCTTTGCCCTTATTATTGCTACATGACGTGCTAGTATCATTGCATATCCCGCTACACTGGCAGAGGCATACATTTGCATACATCATGATCTTTTTTATTTATCTTTATGTTGAGTACTTCTTATAAAGTGTGAAGATCTTCTTTTTATTTCTTGTAAAATATAGAGTGTTGCCCTTAAGTGAGGAAAAGATCCCAAAGAGGACAAATTAAAAGATCCCAAAATAGGACACATGAAAAGATCCCAAAGAGGACAAATGAGAGATAAATAGAAAGATCCAAAGAGGCCACAAAATAAAAAAAGGAAAGAAAAAAGAAAAAGAAAAAGAGAGAAGGGGGCAACACTACTATTCCTTTTCAAAGATCCAGACTCGTACTCCATTGTTATATTTGTACTCCATACAGATTATCATTCATGCATAACTATGTGGGGACCCTTACACTATAGAACTTGTCTTGTATATTCCAATGATGAGCCTCCTCAAATGAGCTCTAGGTCTTCATGCGCAAGCAAGTTGGATGCACCCCCACTAGTTCCATTGGAGAGCTTACCTTAGCTCATATGTGCATCCGTTGCATAACAATCCCTACTCCTCATATCAAATCTATCATTTGGCTTTCTCTCGCCTATGATTGTCCTCATTGATTTGAGCCTTCCACACCTTTTTTGTCCTCCTTCCCCATCATTATTCTCTTTGCCATCCTAAGTGCCAATATATCTTGCTCGCACTCATCCATTGCACGAGTGCTCAAAGTAGAAAGGGAGAGGATAATTTTGACTTGTGCCTGACTAGTGGTCTAGGGATGAGTCAAAATAAGATTTTGAAGGAGACCAAGTGTGAAGTTTTAGTAGATTGAGTTATCAATTAAACTATATAGTGTTTTTTATGCTCTAAACCGGTCTCCCACTTCTCGCACGCAACCACCATTTGGAGACATTCGAGTCACGGACAGCAAGAGCTCTTGCACCTTTATGTTCTTACTTTCCTAATTTCAATACTAGATATAGACTCTTGCTTGTTATTGTCTTGACATGAATTTCATATCTTACTTGTTTTACTTTGAAGTTCTTATATGTGTGTTAGCATGTCACCACGTAAATTATTTGTGTTATCATTTACCTACTCGAGAACGAGAAGGAATTAAGCTTGGGGATGTTCATACGTCCCAAACGTATCTATAATTTCTGTTTGTTCCATGCTCTTTTGGGTGACATTGTTATGTGTTTTGCTACACTTCCATACCTTTTTACACATTATTATGTCTTTTAATTGCAGGGACTTTACCCCAATTTTCAGAGCCCGAAAAATCCCAAGAAAAATATATAAAATCAGCGCGACGGAAGCTTCAGGAAGCACCAAGGTGGGCCAGAGGGGAGCCAGGCCTCGCCCAGGCGGCCACCTGGCGCGGGCCCCTATATCGCGAATTTCACCACCGTTCCGCCCCTGTAGCACTTCCGAAATCGGGAGTGCGAGGGGACCTCTTCCAGGCACCCTGCCGGAGGGAGGATTGACCTCCGGGAGTTTCTCCACCACCATGGACGCTTCCCGGATGTGCCGTGAGTAGTCCTCCTTGGACCATGTGTCCATGACCAGTAGCTATGTGATGTATTCTGTCCAATATTGTGCTTCAATGCTTAGCCCTTGTGAGCTTCCCTACATGATCAAGGCATCTATGTAATTTACCTATTGTTGCTATGCTGAGTTTGCTAGGGTCTGTTGGATTATGAGATTATGTTCAGATTGTGATGAGTTATATATTTAGTTCTTCTTTTATATTTTGTTCTTGAGTAATTCATGCATGTTCTCCGTTGCTTTCTATTGCTTTGGCCAACTAGTAGATTGTAACTCCAAGAGGGAGCGTTATGCATGATTGTGGGTTCATGCCCCCTGATGTCTAGCTTGAGTGACAGAAACATGAGAGTAGGGGATGTGCTATTGCCACCAGGGAGAAAACAACGGTGCTTGTAACCATGGTTGCAAGGATTGTTTACCTTACGCAAAGTTTGTTAATGCAGTTATCCGTTGCTTTGGGTTTACACTTTGGGTGGGGCTCGCAACTTAATACCAGCGAGATGTTTTGGATAGATATCTCAAGGTGGATGATTAGTGAGTACATGCTGATGGATAAACGGTCTTTTTGTCTTGGAATACTGCCCATACTTATGAGCCTCTAACTTTCTTGTAGCATGATTAGCATTGCGGTGCGTCTAAAATTGTGTCAATTGCCCATGTGTAATTTGTTTACCCAGCATAGTTGTTTATCGTCTTTTGGGAGTGAGACATCACTAGTGAACATCTTGGGACTCTGGTCCATATTTCTACCATTGTTTACACCTCCACCATTTACTTCTTTTATTTCCTTTTCCGTTGCAATCACCATCTCTATTCCCTCTTGTGTTTGATCCTTTGCAAACGACAAGGCCAGAGAGATTGACAACCTCTCTGAACTCGTTGGGAGAAAATTTATTTGTTGTGTGTGGAGGTCCACGTCTTCTGCTAGCGCAAGAGCAGCAGACACCTACTTGTTGATCCTTAGAGTCCTGCTGGTTCGATAAACCTTACAGTCCCCGTGTAAGGGAAATCTGCTGCTGACTACATCTCAACCTTCCATTTGGGGTAACCAACGAGCGGCGAGGAGTATAGTTCCATCAACTCGTCATCAAGGACATATGCCTTCTTGGAAGGCATGAGGATAAGCTTTAAGTTACAAGCCCAGTCCGCATAGTTGCTCCCATCGTCTTTCAGCTTGGTTTTCTCTAGGAACGCGTTGAAGTTGAATGGGACATTTGCGTTGGCCATTGGATCAAGTTCATGATAATTAAGTTCATCTAATCAAATTACCAATGAACTCCCACTTAGATCAACATCCCTCTACTCATCCAAGTGACACAAGATCCACGTCGACTAGCCTGTGTCCGATCATCACGTGAGATGGACTAGTCATCAATGGTGAGCATCTCTATGATGATTGTATTAACCATACGACTCATGTTCGACCTTTCGGTCGCCCGTATTCGAGGCCATGTATGTACATGCTAGGCTCGTTGAGTCAACCTAAGTGTTCTGCGTGTGTAAACTGGCTTACACCCGTTGTATGCGAACGTTAGAATCTATCACACCCGATCAACACGCGATGCTTCAAAACAACGAACCTTCGCAACGGTGCATGATACGTCTCCAACGTATCTATAATTTTTGATGGTTTCATGCTATTATCTTGTCAAACTTTGGATGTTTTGCATGCCTTTTATATATTTTTTGGGACTAACTTATTAACTCAGTGCCAAGTGCCAGTTCCTTTTTTCCATGTTTTTGACCCCTTTCAGAGGAGGATTTTGAACGTAGTCCAAACGGAAAGAAACTGCCAAAAAGATTTTTTCCGGAACAGAAAAAGATCGGAGAGCCAGAGAATCAGGGCAGGGGGCCACCAGGGACCCCACAAGCCCTCATGGCGCGGCCAGGGGGAGCCTGCCGCCCCCTGGCTTGTGGGCTCCCGGAGGTGCCTTTGCCCTAGGTTTTGCGCCTATACATCCCCAAAAATTCCACAAAAATCGGGAGGTCATCGAAAGTACTTTTCTGCCGCCGCAAGCTTCTGTCTCCGCAAGATCCCATCTGGGGCACGTTCTGGTGCCCTGTCGGGGGGGTGATTCGGATACGGAGGGCTTCTTCATCAACACCATGACCTCTCCTATGATGCGTGAGTAGTTCACCATAGACCTCCGGGTCCATAGCTAGTAACTAGATGACTTCTTCTCTCTCTTGGATCTTCAATACAAAGTTCTCCATGATCTTCATGGAGATCTATCCGATTTAATCTTCTTTTGCGGTGTGTTTGTCGAGATCCGATGAATTGTGGATTTATGATCAGATTATCAATGAATCTTATTTGAGATTCTTCTGATCTCTCTTATGCAGGATTTCATATCCTTGTAATTCTCTTCGAGTTGTGGGTTTTGTTTGGACAACTAGATCTATGATTCTTGCAATGGGAGAAGTTCTTGGTTTTGGGTTCATACCGTGCGGTGACCTCACCCAGTGACAGAAGGGGTAGCGAGGCACGCACCGTGTTGTTGCCATCAAGGGTAAAAAGATGGGGTTTTCATCATTGGTTTGAGATTATCCCTCTACATCATGTCATCTTGCTTAAGGCGTTACTCTGTTCGTCATGAACTCAATACACTAGATGCATGCTGGATAGCGGTCGATGTGTGGAGTAATAGTAGTAGATGCACAAAGTATCGGTCTACTTGTCTCGGACGTGATGCCTATATGTATGATCATTGCTCTAGATATCGTCATGACTTTGCGCGGTTCTATCAATTTCTCGACAGTAATTTGTTCACCCACTGTGTTATTTTCTATTTTGAGAGAAGCCTCTAGTGAACACTATGGCCCCCGGGTCTACTCCACACCATATTTTCAGCCTTACACTTTTTACTTTGTTGCACTTTCCGCCTTCAGATCTCACTTTGCAACCAATCTTGAAGGGATTGACAACCCCTTTGAAGTGTTTGGTGCAAGCTCGTTTGTGTTTGCGCAGGTACTCTGGACTTGACGAGACCCTCCTACTGGATCGATACCTTGGTTCTCAAACTGAGGGAAATACTTACTGCTCCTTTGCTGCATCACCCTTTCCTCTTCAAGGGAAAAACCAACGCAAGCAAGTCTCCGTCCACCTGTCAATTTCTGACGCTGTTGTTTGAGAAGTAGCAGTGCATACTTAGGGGAATACATATCTTGAAATTTTATGAGGGATCATCTTATATTTGCTACCGCCGTTCTAAGCAATAAGATGTAAAACATGATAAACATCACATGCAATCATATAGTGACATGATATGGCCAATATCATCTTGCTCCTTTGATCATCATCTTCGGGCACCATGATCATCATTGTCACCGGCATGACACCATGATCTCCATCATCATGATCTCCATCATTGTGTCTCCATGGAGTCATCACGCCAACTTTTACTTCTACTACTGTAGCTAACCGTTAGCGGTAAAGTAAAGTAATCACCATTGCGTTGCATCTCATACAATAAATTAAGACAACTCCTATGGCTCCTGCCGGTTGTCATACTCATCGACATGCAAGTCGTGAATCCTATTACAAGAACATGATCAATCTCATACATCACATATGTAACATCACATCCTTTTGCCCATATCACATCACATAGCATACCCTACAAAAACAAGTTAGACATCCTCTAATTGTTGTTGCAAGTTTTACGTGGCTTGGTTAGGGTTTCTAGCAAGAACATTTCTCACCTACGTGACAGCCACACCGTTGATATGCCAATGCTATTTACCCTTCATAAGGACCCTCTTCATCGAATCCGATCCGACTAAAGTGCGAGAGACAGACACCCGCTAACCACCTTATGCAACTAGTGCATGTCGGTCGGTGGAACCAGCCTCACGTAAGAGTACGTGTAAAGTCGGTCCGGGCCGCTTCATACCACGATGCCGCCGAATCAAGATAAGACTAGTAAGGTCAAGCAATTGACAAAATCAGCGCCCACAATTTTTGTGTTCTACTTGTGCATAGAATCTACGCATAGAACCTTGGCTCGGATGCCACTATTGGGGATCGTAGTAATTTCAAAAAAAATTCCTACGCCATATAAGGATCTATCTATGGAGAAACCAGCAACGAGAGAGGTTGTAGATCATCTTCATACCTTTGAAGATTGCTAAGCGGAAGCATTACTATGAACACGGTTGATGGAGTCGTATTCGTAGTGATTCAGATCGCGATGGATTCCGATCTATGTGCCGAACTACGGCACCTCCGCGTTCAACACACGTGCAGCCCGGTGACGTCTCCAACACCTTGAACCAGCAAGGAGGAAGGAGAGGTTGAGGGAGAGAGCTCCGGTAGCACGACGACGTGGTGGCGGTGGAGCTACGTGGTTCTCCGACGGAGCTTCACTAAGCTATGCGGAGGACGAGGAGAGAGAGAGGAAGGGTTGCGCCGAGAGAGAGAGTTTTCGTGACTCAAATCATCCCCAAGCATTGAGTATATATAGGAGGGAGGGAGAGAGGGTGTGCACCCTAGGGTTCCCTCCCTAGAGGTCGCGGCAGCCCTAGATGGGACACGGAGGGCCGGCGGCCAAGGTGGAGAGGTGGGCTTGTTAATAGTGGCGCACCTATAGTGCGCCATTAATAGTAAAAACTGGTGCGCCACTAACAGCCTTTTTTCAAGTAGTGTTCGGCCCCTCTACGCCTAGGGTTCGCCCCATCTACCTCTGCTTGCGCCTTGGGCTGAGATGGGAGGGCGCACCAGCCCACTTTCGGCTATTTCCCTTCCACCTTTTGGCCCATGAGGCCTCTTGAGGCTAGTGGCCCCTCCTGGTGGACCCCCGGAACCCTTTCGGTGGTCCCGGTACATTACCGGTGACGCCCGAAACCCTTCCGGTGTCCGAAACCTCACATCCTATATATCAATATTTACCTCCGGAGCTCCTCGTGACGTCCAGGATCTCATTCGGGACTCCGAACAACCTTCGGTAACCACGTACACTATTTCCCTATAACCCTTGCGTCATCGAGCCTTAAGTGTGTAGACCCTACAGGTTCGAGAAGCATGCAGACGTGACCTAGACACTCTCCGGTCAATAACCAATGGCGGGGATTGGATATCCATGTTGGTTCCCACATGTTCCCCGATGATCTCATCGGATGAACCACGATGTCAAAGATTCACGTATGCTCCCTTTGTCTATCGGTATGACACTTGCCCGAGATTGGATCGCCGGTATCCCCATACCTTGTTCAATTTTGTTACCGGAAAATCTCGTTTCTTGTTCCATAGCACATCATCCCGTGGCTAAATCCTTAGTCACATTCAGCAAATTATGATGATGTTCTACCGAGTGGGCCCAGAGATACCTCTCCGTCACACGGAGTGACAAATCCCGGTTTCGATTCGTACCAACCCAAGAGTCACTTTCGGAAATACCCGTAGTGCACCTTATAGTCACCCAATTACGTTGTGACGTTTGATACACCCAAAGCACTCCTACGGTATTCGGGAGATGCACAATCTCACGGTCTAAGGAAAAGATACTTGACATTAGAAAAAGCTTTAGCATACGAACAACACGATCTAGTGCTATGCTTAGGATTGGTTCTTGTCCATCACATCATTCCCCAATGATGTGATCCCGTTATCAATTACATCCAATGTCCATGATCAGGAAACCATGAGCTAACCAACTAGAGGCTCACTAGGGACACATTGTGATCTATATATTCACATGTATTACGGTTTCCGGTTAACACACTTATAGCATGAATAATAGACTATTATCATGAACTAGGAAATATAATAATAACCATTTTATTATTGCCTCTAGGGCATATTTCCAACACACCAAACTCGTAACTCAGATACTCTCCTCCTCGATCAGATCGTAGGAACTTGATCTTTCGCTACGATGATTTTCTGCTTTACTCTGAAATTTCTTAAACTTTTCAAACGTTTCAAACTTGTGCTTCATCAAGTAGATATAGCCATACCTACTCAAATCATCAGTGAAGGTGAGAAAATAACGATATCCGCCGCACGCCTCAATGCTCATTGGTCCGCACACATCAGTATGTATGATCTCCAATAAGTCACTCGCACGCTCCATTGTTCTAGAGAACGGACTCTTAATCATCTTGCTCACGAGGCATGGTTCGCATGTGTCAAGTGATTCAAAATCAAGTGACTCCAAAAGTCCATCAGCATGGAGTTTCTTCATGCGCTTAACACCAATATGACCTAAGCGGCAGTGCCACAAGAAAATGGTGTTATCATTGTTAACTCTACATCTTTTGGTATCAATGTTATCGATATGAGTGTCATCACAATCGAGATTCAATATGAACAGACCCCTCACATTGGGTGCATGGCTATAAAAGATATTACTCATATAAATAGAACAACCATTATTCTCAGACTTAAATGAGTAACCGTCTCGCAATAAACAAGATCCAGATATAATGTTCATGCTCAACGCAGGCACTAAATAACAATTATTGAAGTTCATAACTAATCCCGATGGTAACTGAAGTGAGACCGTGCCGACGGCGATCACATCAACCTTGGAACCATTTCCCACGCGCATCATCACTTCATCCTTCGCCAGCCTTCGTTTATTTCGTAGTTCCTGTTTCGAGTTGCAAATATGAGCAACAAAACCGGTATCAAATACCCAGGCACTACTACGAGAGTTTGTGAGGTACACATCAATAACATGTATATCATATATACCTTGTTTGGCGTTAGCCGCCTTCTTATCGGCCAGATATCCAGTGACCAGTCCCCTTGCAATAATAGCACTCAGTTTCCGGCTTAGGCCCAGCCTTGGGTTTCTTCGTCGGAGGGGCAACAGTTTTGCCACTCTTCTTGGAGTTACCCTTCTTGCCTTTGACGTTCTTCTTGAAACTAGTGGTCTTTTTGACCACCAACATTTGATGTTCTTTCTGGATTTCTCACTCAGCGACTTTCAGCTTCGCAAATAACTCGTCGGTGACTTATTCATCCCTTGCATGTTATAGTTCAACATAAAGAGCTTGTAGCTAGGTGGTAGTGATTGAAGAATTGTGTCAGTGATAGCTTCTGCGGGAAAGTGATCCCCAGCTCACCTAGACGGTCTGAGTACCCAGACATTTTGAGCACATATTCACTGACAGACGATTTCTCCTCTATTTTGCAAGCATAGAATTTGTCGAAGGTCTCATACGTCTCGATCCGGGCATTCTTCTCAAAGATAATCTTCAACTCCTGGAACATCTCATATGCTCCATGACGTTCAAAATGTCTTTGAAGTACCGGTTCTAAACCATACAAAACTGCACATTGAACTAGTGAGTAGTCATCCTTACGAGCTTGCCAAGCGTTCAAAACATCTTGGTCACCCATAGCGGGTGGTTCATTTCTAGCGCTGCATCAAAGACATAATTCTTTTGCCCAGCTTGGAGGATAAGCCTCATATTTCGAGCCCAGTCTACAAAGTTGCTACCATCATCTCTCAGCTTAGCTTTCTCTAGGAACGTATTGAAATTCAGGGTTGCTACTACACTAGCCATTGATCTACAACATAAAATTTTGCAAAGATTACTTAGACTATGTTCAAGACAATTGAGTTTAGCTAATCATATTAGTAATAAACTCCCACTCAAGTAGATATCCCTCTAGTCATTCGAGTGTCTCTGTACTCGTTGGGAGCAAAGTTATTTGTGTGTGTGCATGTCCACGTCTTCTTCTAGAGCCAGGGTGGGAGACACCTACTTGTTGATCCTAGGAGTCCTCCTGGTTCGATAAACCTTATAGTCTCCGTGTAAGGGAAAGCTTGCTGCTGACTACATCTCAACCTTCCACTTGGGGTAACCATAGAGGAGCGAGAAGTATATACATCATCTCGTCATCAATATCCCATCGCAAGATATACATCAAGTGTTCTCAAATCCTTAAAGACACAATACGATAAGGAAACTTTAAAGGGAAAACTCAATTCATCACAAGAACATAGAGAGGGGAAAACTCCATATGATTCATCTATATCAATAAAGCTCGCAGTACATCAAGATCGTGCCATCTCAAGAACATGATAAAGAGAGATCAAACACATAGCTACTGGTACATACCCTCAGCCCCGAGGTGAACTACTCCCTCCTCGTCATGAAGACCGCCGGGATGATGAAGATGGCCTCCGGTGATGGTTTCCCCCTCTGGCAGGGTGCCGGAACGTCCTCCCGATTGGTTTTTTGTGGCTCTGGAGGCTTGCAGCGGCGGAACTCCCGATCTAGGTTTTTGGGATTTATAGGAATTTTTTGGCATCGGTCTCACGTCAAGGGGACTCCCGAGGGACCCACAAGCGAGGGGCGCACCCTAGTAGGGGGCGCCCCCTAGGCTTGTGACTGCCTCGCAACTCCTCTCCAATATCTTTTTGCTCTAGTATTTTTTATATTTTCCAAAAATATTCTCCGTAAATTTTCAGCCCATTCCGAGAACTTTTATTTCTGCACAAAAATAACACCACGGTAGTTCTGCTGAAAATATCGTCAGTCCGGGTTAGTTCTAATAAAATCATACCAAAATCATATAAAATTATTGTAAAAATGGCATGAATGCTTCATAAATTATAGATACATTGGAGACGTATTAGCATCCCCAAGCTTAATTCATGCTCGTCCTCGAGTAGGTAAATGATAAAAGAAATAATTTATGAAGTGTGAATGCTAGCAAGTGCACAAGTTTGATCAATGATATTTCCATTCACTTTTTCTAGCATCAATATAAACCATAAACAGTAGCCCATCTCATACAACTTCTCATGATCAAGTAACAAACTATTCATATGTTAAAGTATAGACCAAAAAGTTTCTTGAAAACTAACAAACCATAATCCTAGTCATCGAGCAATTGCAATTCATCTTATTTTCAGGAAGGGTCTATGTAAGAGCTTTGGTTTAGCAAATTCCACATACTCAACTATCATATAGTCTTCCATAATTATTTACACTCAAAGCATATTTTAAGAACAAATAGCATCCATCAAACACATAGAAAGATAGGGCCTTAATGTTTCGCCTCCCAACTTATTTATAATATAGATAATTTTCAACAATAATAATTCATGATCAAATATATTTGTGTGGATATATATGTATAGATCATTTTCCAACACATGATGCTTGCCAAGAGAAAAAGGAAAAATATAGGAAGTGGTGAAAATCACCATGACTCTTGTATAAAGGTAAGTACTAGAAAGTAAAAGATAGGCCATTCGCAGAGGGAAGCATTGATTTGTAGAGGTGCGAGGGCTCAAGCTTTTAAAATAGAGACGAATAATAATTTTGAGCGGTATGCTTTCATTGTCAACATAACAACGAGAGATCTCGGTATCTTCCACACTAGATACATTATAGACGGTTCCCAAATAGAATGGTAAAGTTTTAACTCCCCCTCCACCAATCAACCACACTCCACGGCGAGCCGATTCCACGGGTAGTGTTGGGGATATTACCTGTGGATGACCCGCCCTAGTTGGGCTGGGTCATCCATTGGGCGATTCACCCAAATATTTAGTTGGGCCTCGTTGTGGCCGAATCAAGGTCGTATGATGGTTGTGGCTCTTGGAAGGTCTCCAAGCTTCGGAAGATGGCGACTTAGAGACCACAGGGGTCACGAGTTGTAGGAAGGAAAGAATCCTTGTAAACCCTAGGGGATCGACCTGTATATAAAGGCGAGTCCCGGGGGACAGAGGGTAGGTTAGAAATCATCGAGTGCTAGGTTTAGGCGAGTTACGCCTTCCTTGTAATCGAATCCATATCAATACACACCAAAGAAGGACGTAGGCTATTACCTCTTCAGAGGGGCCGAACCTGGGTAAATCGTCGTGTCTCTCCCACTTAACCCCTTTGAGTCGCCACCAAGGTGCGATGGCTCCAGTACTAAGTCCTTTCACGAGGACATCTGCCGTGAAAAAACCACGACAGTTGGCGCCCACCGTGGGGCCTACGCACGGTGGAGTTGAGTTCTCAAAGGGAGCCCTACCAGGGTTTGGGAGTTACGCGACGGCGCTCATGACTCGGAGCCGCCGCGGGATAACCTACATCGACAACCAGCGATGGGGACCTGAAGCGAATTCAATCGAATCTGGCTACAGGGTCCCCTTCGGCAAGATCAACATCTTCATCGGCATGATCGGATCATCTGTTCCTGAGCCGGACATCTCCACCGACATCGTCGAGCCGGCCAGGTACGTCCGCCCAGTCATAACACAGAATTTAACTCGCCCGGTCTTTGTGGGGTTCATGCAGGGATCGGAGGAACCAGAACACTTGGCGACTCAGGAAGTTACCCCGGTCAACTCTGACGTCGAGTCATCCATGGGCGATTCAGATTCCATCCGGTCTCTCCATGGGGACGGTCTCGGAGGCTTGTCGCTGGCCATGGATCCTGAAATTCTTGATCGAACCCACCGCCAGATCGCCATCTACATGGCTGGGGCAACCCAACCCGCACAAAACCCTACCGGAGGTGATGGGACCGGCGGGACATCCAGAAGTGCATCCGCAGTCCTGGTGGATTTAGCGGCGGAAATCACGAGACTAATGGCGACTCCCCTCACGCCAGAGAACCAAGAGGAGATAAACGCAGAATTAGCAAAGCTCAGAGAGGCGGTGGCAAAGGCCCACCAGGATGCTGAGATGGAGTCCGCCAGGATCGAGACTCGACAAGCCCAAATCACGGCCGAAAGGATGCGATTAAACACTGACAACTGGCGGCTCGAAAGACAGCAGCGCGCGTCCGACGCCGTCCATCAGTGGAGACACCAGGGTCGCCTGCCCCATGACCTCAACCCGACCCGTCTGTTCGACACTCCCCGAACCCCCGGGATGGGAGCCGCCCCGGCAGGAGGACCGGGCCGCCCACCTAACCCGCCGGTTCAGCCGATTGAGGGTCAAATTCCTCATTTCCGAACCCCTCAAGGCCACTTCTCCAACCCGGTGGATAACGTACTTGCCGCAACTCGCCACCTGGAGTCCCTTCTGATTCACGGCAACACCCCAGCTGAGATTGAGGTGAGGCACGCCATCGAGATGTTGAAAACAGCGGTGGTTCAAAACGCTCAGTTCTCGCATAGCCTCGAGAGGTTGCACTCCACCCCTCAGGCAAGCTATACCAGGAGCAGGCCGGAGGACCAGCCTGCCGTAAACAGTGGGCCGCGACACTTCCCGCAGGACAACCCGCCCGAGCGGAACCCGCTGGGCCGAGATCTCCCGAATATCCAAGACGCCCCGGCCCCCCTCGTAGGGGGCGGAGGGCGAGTTGGGGTACCATGCTTATCCCCGGCCCTTCGGAACGAAAGGATGCCCAAAGATTTTAAGGGACCAAGGAAAGTGCCCAATTATACACCAGACCTCAAACCAACGTCATGGATCGAGGGTTACGAGATCGCCATGGACATGCTCGACGTAAACGAGGCGGTTTGCGCCCGATACTTCACTATGATGCTCGAGGGGTCGGCACGCACCTGGTTGAAAAATTTGCCTCCCAACTCCATCCAATCCTGGGCCGAGTTAAAAGAGCGTTTCATCAAAAACTTCCGGGGAACCTGCAAACGTCCAATGACAATTGTCGATCTACAACACTGTGTTCAGCGCCCGGACGAATCGGCCCACCATTGGTCGCGGCGGGTGGCAGAAATCATTCATTCGTCAGATGGTATTACGGCGGCTCAAGCTGTGCTCATCCTCGAGCACAATTGTCATTACGAGCCCTTAGTACAGAAGTTGGGGCGACTCAAACGGAAGGTCCAAGACATGGGCGAACTAATGGACACCCTCACTAGGTATGCCGAGGCCGATGATACTAAGGATCCCGGCGAGGATGGCAAGGCTAACTCGCCCAAAAAGGGCGAGTCGTCCAAAAACCATACCCGTTTCCAGGGGCGCAACCGTCACAATCAGGGGACCAATGGCAAGCGTAGACCGCAGGAGGAGCCCTCGGACTTGGTCGCCAACACCAACGCTAATGATGGCAAAAAGAAGAACCGAGGTTTCAGTGGGAAAAGGCCGCGTAACTATGAAAAGTTACTCAAGGGCCCTTGCCCGCACCACGCCACGGCTGACGGCCCGGCGAGTCATTCTTGGGAAAACTGTTTCGTGATGCGAGAATTTCGGGCGGAGGCAATCAAGAAGAGCCAAAACGAAGATCCAAACCGGCGCCAGGACCAACTCGCCGCGTCCAACCAAAGGCAGAACCCCTTCGGCGGCTTTCCCGAACAGGGGGCTCAGGGAGGCCCGCAACCAGGCGGCGGCCAGTACCCGGTGCACCACCAGCGGCGGTACAACCCGCCGGGAGTTTTCCAGCAGCCACCCCCACAGGGGGCTCCACAGGACCAGGATGACAATGGGGGCTTCCGCAGCAATCCCAAACAGCTAAGTAATGGGCAGTACCACGTTTTCACCACTAATTGCAGGCGTGATAAAAAGGTAAATCACTGGGCGTACAGTGTCACTGAGCCAGCGATTCCCAGATATCTCCACTGGTCCGAGCAGACCATAACATGGAGCAGGGAGGATCACCCGCCAAGAATAGATAACCCGGGACACCTGGCATTAGTCGTGGCTCCCCAAGTGGGGGGTTACACCTTATCAAAAGTATTAATGGATGGTGGCAGCAACATCAATATCCTATACTTCGACACCTTCTAGAGGATGAATCTATTGGAGAAAGACTTGATGCCTTCGACCACGGTTTTCCATGGAATTGTCCTGGGCAAGTCGGCTTATCCCATAGGCCGGGTCAGGCTCTAGTAGCGTTTGGAACTGCGCAGAATTACAGGTCGGAGTCTCTAATCTTCGAGGTGGTCAAGCTGAAAAGCCCATACCATGCTGTTCGGGCGACCGGCTTACGCCAGCTTCATGGCCCGCCCGTGCTACGTCTACCTCAAGCTCAAAATGCCTGGTCCTAAAGGACCCATCACGGTTGATGGAGATAGAAGGATTGCAAAGGAATGCGAAGAAGGGGACGCGGCTTATGCGGAAGTCGCCTGTGCGGCGGAAGAGCTCAAGCACCATCGGGCCAATGTTGACCCGGCTGATATGTCACCACTCAAGAAGCCGACTACAGATTCTGAGTCGCCCCTCAAGTTCAAACCGGCGGATGACACTAAGACAATCGATTTCGTGCCTGGCGATTCATCCAAGCAGTTCACCATTGGGACGGGTCTGGACCCCAAATAGGAAAGCGCGCTCATCGAATTCATCCATGAGAATTGGGACATCTTCGCATGGAAACCTTCTGACATGCCTGGTGTACCGAGAGAATTCCTGAGCACCATCTTAACGTTGACCCAAAATGCAAACCTATCCAGCAGTACCTTCGCAGATTCAACGAGGAACGACGCAAGGCGATTGGAGAAGAAGTCGCCCGCCTTTTAGCCGCCGGGTTCATCATGGAAGTTTTTCACCCCAAATGGCTGGCTAACCCGGTGTTGGTACTCAAGAAGAATGGCACTTTCCGTATGTGCATTGACTATACAGACCTCAACAGGGCTTGTCCCAAAGATCCTTTCGCTCTTCCCCGCATCGATCAAATCATTGACTCGGTGGCGGGATGCGAACGATTGTGTTTTCTGGACGCCTATTCAGGATATCACCAGATCAAGATGGCCGTGGAAGATCAGGAGAAGACGGCCTTCATAACCCCCTTCGGGGCCTTTTGCTATGTGTCCATGCCTTTCGGACTCAAAAGCGCGGGGGCGACTTATCAACGTTGTATCCAGAATTGTCTTCGTAACCAAATTGGTCGCAACGTCCATGCCTATGTCGACGATATTGTGATCAAGACCCGCCAGGGGGAGACACTACTTGAAGACCTTAAGGAGACTTTTGATAATTTACGGGTATATCAGATGAAGTTAAATCCTACCAAGTGCATTTTTGGTGTACCTGCAGGAAAATTGCTGGGTTTCTTGGTATCGGAGCGCGGCATCGAGGCTAACCCGGACAAGATCGAAGCGGTTACCTCTCTTGGAAAGCCGGCGAATGTTAATCAAGTTCAACGGTTGGCAGGTCGCATTGCGGCTTTAAGTCGTTTTGTGAGTCGCCTAGGGGAAAAGGCGATTCCTCTTTATCAATTATTAAGGAAGTCTGACCGATTCGTGTGGACAAATGAGGCAGACCACGCGCTTGAGGCCCTAAAACGCCAATTGGTTAACCCCCTGGTCCTGGCAGCCCCGACTGAAAAGGAGCCTATGCTTCTGTATATCGTGGCGAATTCCAAGGCAGTAAGTGTGGCTGTGGTCGTTGAAAGAAAGGAAGAAGGGAAGGAATACCCAGTGCAACGCTCAGTATATTTTATCAGCGAGGTGTTAACTCTTTCCAAATAGCGATACCCGCATTAGCAAAAAATGGTCTATGGGGTGTTTATGGCGAGTCGAAAACTTAAGCATTACTTCCAGGAGCACCCGATCACAGTGGTAAGTTATGCTCCCCTTGGTGACATTATCCAGAATCGGGAGGCAATAGGGCGGATCGCCAAATGAGCGACAGAGCTTGGGTCTCATCACATACAGTATACTCCCCGCATAGCTATCAAATCCCAGGCACTAGTTGATTTCGTTAACGATTGGACGGAGCTACAGGTTCCGGAAGACCGGCCTGACCTTACCTACTGGACTATTTACTTTGATGGATCTAGGCAGCTGGAAGGCTCGGGGGGCTGGTGTGGTGTTAGTATCCCCTCAAGGAGATAAGTTCTGTTACGTTCTTCGACTCATGTTTCCCTGCACTAATAATGCGGCGGAATATGAAGCTTTGCTTCATGGCTTACGACTCGCGAAAGAGATGAACCTAACACGAGTCAGGTGTTTTGGCGATTCTGATTTGGTGGCGCAACAAGTTTCAGGTACCTGGGACTCTCGGGATCCCATGATGGTGGCTTACAGACGAGTTGTGTCTGACGTAGCGGGTTATTTTCATGGATATCAGGTGGACCATATTGACCGGCGACTCAACGAGGCAGCTGACGCCCTCTCGCGACTCGGCTCACAGAGAAAACCGGTTCCCTCTAATGTTTTTCTGGATATCTTGCATAAGCCATCCGTGGTCTTACCCTCATAGGAGGAATTGGCGATACCAGATCCCGAGTCTCAGCTCGTGGCAGCTCTCCATGTCATTCCAGATTGGGTTCTCCCTTATCTGGCTTATCTCACTCGCGGCGAGTTACCTACCGACGAAGTTTTGGCTCGCCAGATCATTCGACGTAGCAAATCCATGGTCATCATTAATGGCGAGTTGTATAAACGGAGCGCTTCTGGGGTTTTTCAGTGATGTGTCTCCCCCGAAGAAGGATGCGCGATCCTAAATGACATTCATTCCGGAGACTGTGGGCATCACTCCGGGTCACGTTCTTTGGTATCAAAGGCTTTTCGTCATGTTTTCTTTTGGCTGACGGCTCACGCAGATGCAGAAGACATAGTTCGTCGGTGCGAAGGGTGCCAACGTTATGGGAGGCAGGCTCACGTGCTGGCTCAAGAATTGAGAATGATTCCCATTACTTGGCCTTTCGCAGTCTGGGGGCTGGACATGGTTGGTCCCTTTAAAATGTCCTCCAACAAGAAGACCCACCTATTGGTGGCGGTTGATAAATTCACCAAGTGGGTTGAGGCGGAACCTGTTGGAGCTTGTGATGCGGAGACAGCGGTCAAATTTTTGAAGAAGCTCATTTTCCGGTTTGGATATCCGCACAACATTATTACTGATAATGGTACTAACTTGTCCCAAGGGGCGATGCAGGATTTTTGTCGTCGAGAACATATCCGACTTGATATTTCGGCGGTTGCTCACCCGCAATCTAACGGGCAAGCAGAACGGGCGAATCAGGAGGTCTTGCGAGGGATCAAGCCCCGACTCATGGTTCCCCTGGAAAGGACTCCAGGGTGTTGGGTTGAAGAGTTACCTTCGGTACTATGGAGTATTCGGACTACCCCGAACCGGTCCACGGGATTCACCCCTTTCTTTTTGGTCTATGGAGCAAAGGCTATTCTTCCTACGGACATCAGGCATGACTCCCTTAGAGTCGCCGCATATGTGGAACAAGGTAATGAGCTGGCGCGTCAAGATTCTTTGGATGCCTTGGAGGAGGCGCGTGACCTGGCTGCGACCCGTTCGGCTATCTACCAGCAAGATCTACGGCGTTATCATAGTCGCCGGGTTAAGAGTCGGACCTTTCAGGAAGGCGACTTAGTGCTTCGTCTAATACAAGATCGAGCGGGCATGCACAAGTTGTCACCCCCTTGGGAAGGGCCGTTCGTCGTCAGCAAGAACCTCCGCAATGGCTCTTACTATTTGGTGGATCTTCGGCCTAATCGACCGACCACAGAGGCTGAGTCAACTCGCCCCTGGAATATTGCCCATTTGCGGCCTTACTACACTTGAGCTCTTAAGCTTTACACTTTGTAAGTTTTTCAGTTTCATTATGAAGTAATAAAATATTCCCTGACTTGGGGGCTTCTCTATCAAAAAGCAAATTGTGTCATCCTGTTGCGGCCATATGAGTCGACAGAATCTGCATTTAGGGTGGGTGCACGAGCTTTCTGACTCGCCTCCCCCTTTCGCGACCTTATGAGCCGACGAAACCTGCATTTAGGGTGGGTGCACGAGCTTTCTGACTCGCCTCCCCCTGTCGCGACCTTATGAACCGACGAAACCTGCATGTAGGGTGGGTGCACGAGCTTTCTTACTCGCCTCCCCCTGTCGCGACCTTATGAGCCGACGAAACCTGCATTTAGGGTGGGTGCACGAGCTTTCTGACTCGCCTCCCACTGTCGCGACCTTATGAGCCGACGAAACCTGCATTTAGGGTGGGTGCACGAGCTTTCTGACTCGCCTCCCCCTGTCGCGACCTTATGAGCCGACGAAACCTACATGTAGGGTGGGTGCACGAGCTTTCTGACTCGCCTCCCCCTGTCGCGACCTTATGAGCCGACGAAACCTGCATTTAGGGTGGGTGCACGAGCTTTCTGACTCGCCTCCCCCTGTCGCGACCTTATGAGCCGACGAAACCTGCATTTAGGGTGGGTGCATGAGCTTTCTGACTCGCCTCCCCCTGTCGTGACCTTATGAGCCGACGAAACCTGCATTTAGGGTGGGTGCATGATCTTTCTGACTCGCCTCCCCCTGTCGCGACCTTATGAGCCGACGAAACCTGCATTTAGGGTGGGTACACGAGCTTTCTGACTCGCCTCCCCCTGTCGCAACCTTATGAGCTGACGAAATTACTATTGCTATTTTTCGTTGTGGCATAGTCCTGAAGGTTTTAAGCCTTTTCTTTCTGATGCTTGTTGAAAATATCCATAGTTTGTTTGTTTTCACATATGATGTTTTCAAAGTTTAAGACAGGAGGGTGATAAGAATTGTTCCATCCTTGGCGAATTAAGCATTAAGGCGGGTCAAATATTTCAAATTGCCTTAAAGATGATATAAGGGTTCTCGCAGAAGGTATCATCAAAAACAGTACTGACTTGCGGAAAAAGGACCTATTACATGGCTCGCAGGCCAAATTCAGTAAAGTTTACTTCGTTAACGCCTCGGGATCATCCTGGCATGAGCTCTGGCCAACTTCGATTTGCAAGTCGCCCAATACCCAATTGCATCTGGCCAAAGCAGCAAAGTCGTCTTCGTCAGTCAGAATTGATTCCAAGTCTGCCTCCAAGTCAAAAGGATTTTTGGGCCGCCGAGGAGTTAGGCTGGTCGTCACGAAGGTTGGCGGGCTGACTTTCTTATTTCTGCTATCGTAAGCCGCCTGGTATTTTGTTAAATCAAGGCTTGCGGCGAGTTGAGTTGCAGCCAGCCGAGAATCCTTGACGACTTTTTGGTAATCCTCTTCAACAAATTCTGATCCATCGTCCTTGAGCTGAGGGAAGCCAACGGCTACTTCTTCTAAGTTAATCTCTGGAGCATACGCTAAGCAGCGACTCAGGGTAGTCAGAACACCTTTCCGGGCGGTTGACCGAGTTAACTCGCCAATCTGGGGGGGAAGTGTAGACAAGCATCCAAGTACCTTCTTGATGGAAGTAATAGGTTCCTTGGCACCCATCACAGCTTTGACGGTCAACACACTGCCTGTGTACAGCTGCTCTGTCAACGTATAAATCGCCTTCAGCATCAACACACAGCCTTCTTGCAGGTTGGCGGCTCTTGGACCTGAATTATGATGATTAGCGACTTAACATCCGTATTATGAGTAAAAAAAAGAAAAAAGAAGAAAAAAAAGGGGATGAGGTTGAAGATTTAAGTAAGGCTTACCAAAGACGGCTTGCGTCATGTTGGAGATATGACGTTTTAAGCCGAACAGTTCCTGTTGTACAGTGGCCAGCCTAGCTTCAGCTTTCTCTGCCCTCTTCAAGGCGGCATTTTGTTCAGCCTGAGCTTCTTTTAACTCGTCCTTGAGTTTTACCAGTTCGGTCAAGGCCAATTGACATTTTTCCTGCGACTTAGCTCGGGCGTCTTGTTGTCCAGCTAAGTTTTTTCTTAAATCGCCCAGCGCCGATTCGGTCTGAGCAAGGTGTTCCTATTGAAAGTTTAAAATAAGGGCAAGTCTCAGAATTACTGCAAAGCAATATCCCTGACACTTGGGGGCTAATGTATAATTTTTTCAGGTGAAATTATACAAAAATCAAGACCCGGCTCATCTTTTTACTGATGACCCGGCCCTTGGGGGTTGCTGGTCGCGAAGTTTTTTCTAAAATTTTCAAGACCCGGCTCATCTTTTTCCTGATGACCCGGCCCTTGGGGGTTACTGGTCGCGAAGGTTTTTCTAAATTTTCGAAGACCCGGCTCGTCTTTTTACTGATGACCCGGCCCTTGGGGGTTAATGGGAATAATATAAGTATAAACAAAATATACCTCATGTTTGTTGTTTAACATCTTCAGCAGGTTTTTTTCCATCTCATAGCTCGCCTCCAGGCGACTTGCAAAGCCAGAACAGAGTTCCTTAAACTCCAAATTTGCATAGTCGGAAAGTTTCGCCTTGGAGAGCCCAGACTCGGGAATGGCCTGAGAGGAGGATGCTACATGTTTGGACAAAACTGTCGCCGCCGGTTTAGAAAAGCCAGAGCCAGTAATAACCACGGCATCTGGGTCTTCCGTTGTTGTCAATGGGCTCGGCGGCTTGGGGGCGTCCATTACTTCTCTCGGCGACTCAGGGAGATCTACTTGAGTCGCGGGCTCAGCTTGATCCGGAGTTGGAGTTGTTTCCCTCATGGGGTCTGGAGCTGCGTCAGGAGTTGGTCCGCTGGTTTTCCTCTTCTTGGCTTGTGCCCTGCAAAAAAGGAGAATAAGCACGTTAAGGAATTGGAAAGTTCATTATTCTTAAAGGTCACGACAAGATTATCAAAAAGACTTACCCCGGAACTCGAATCATTGGCGGAAGTGTTGACATCACTGAGTCGCCCGAGGTAGGAGGAGAATTCTGCAAAAGAGTTATATGTCAATCATACAGGCGGGTTACAAGCGTGACCCAGAGAGAAATGGAAAATGGCTATTCATAAAGCGTACCTCGCTTGGTTTTCTTTTGTTTGTTGCTGGTAGGCCGGATACCAGGTCGCCAGAGTGACTTCGCGTTTTCCGATTTGAGGCGTGCTGTGCTTTCTTCAGTAGGAAATTCGGGTCCAGATAAACATTTGGATGAGAGAAGGGAACTTTCCCACAAATTCGCCTGGCCGGCTTAGGTGGAGAAGGAGATGAATCGGAGGAAACTGAAATTACCTCAACAGAGTCTTCTTGGCTTTCGTTATCCTCATTCTATTTCAGGGAAAGGGAAAGATGTAAATAAAAGGTTAAACAGTGACAGGTGGCGAGTGAAAGAGGACGGATTTGTACCTCTGAAAGTGCATCGCCGACTTGAGATTCGTCGAATTCGGATGGCTCAGCCGCAGCAGATTTTCCTTTACCCTTGGCTTTCTTAGAAGGCGGCTTGACATTTTTCATGGCTTGCTTTTTGGGTCTCCTGGACCAGAACTTATCGCCTTTCTGAAATGGTATATATTACGAAACCACAATGGCAGTAGAGCATAAGGGATAAATACCAAGGGCGAGTCAGGTTTGGTTACCTTGGGCACCGGGTTAATTTTGCAAAACGGCTTAAGGCCGATTTGGCCGCATTTTCCCGCAGGTTCGCCAGTCAATTTTTTGATGATGGTAACAATGTCCTTTTCCGTTAAAGCTGTGTGAAAGTAGCATTGAGGATGATCCAGGGTGTCGTCAAACTCACACATCAGACCATCTCGGCGGCTCAGAGGGAGAATACGCCATTCAACCGAGCAGCGGATTAGGTCGACCCCGGTAAGACCATTGTTCGTCAGGGATCTTAGCTCGGATAGTATGGGGATGAACTCCGACTCCTCTTCCTCGGTAAGCTTGTTTGAGAGCTTGAAGTTGACCGGAAGGCGAGTTGGCCTGTAACCCAGAAGCTTGTTCTCACCAGCAGGAGACGTCTCTTGACAATAAAACCAAGACTCGCCCCAGCCCTTGGGATGGCTAGGCATGGTGAGTGAAGGGAATGGACTATCCCTACGGCGCTGGACGTTGACGCCGCCGAGTTCCAAACTGGGGCCATTGTGGAATTCCGTCTGGCGATTCAGATGGAAAAAATACCAAAATAGGGGGACAGAAGGGTCGATCCGCAGATAAGCTTCACAAAGAACTTGGAATTGGCTCAAATTGCTTATGGAGTTGGGTCCCAGATCCTGGAGTCGGACGTTCATAAAGGTCAAAGCGTCCCTAAGAAATTTCGATCCGGGCGGCTTAAAACCCCGTTCCAGGTGTTCAACAAAAACTACTATTTCCCCTTCTCTGGGGTTAGGGAGATCTTCTCCTAACCCGGTGCGCCAGCCAATGGCATCTTGAGAATCCAAACAGTCCGCTTTCACATAATTGGCTAAAACAGCGTCATCAACCTTGGTAGGAAGCCAGTCACTCTTGAAGACGGCGCCCATGCTACAAGTAAGTAAAAGTATGATATTACATATCTTGGACACCTACTATATGGGATGGAATCGGTTCATTTAACCCGCCGAATACTTTGATTAAAGAAAGATTTAACCCGCCAGTCCAAAGGGCCGAGTTGGGTTATTATGGCGACTTATGGAAGTATGGTTATTCCCAAAGGCTACGCTCTGAGAATGGTAAAGTCGTTTCGTCCTGAAGCGCTAGGGGTGAAGACTACAAACAACTTTTCGCAAACAGTAAATAAGGAGTGGATCTACCAGACAAATGTGAAAACCTACGGAATATAACTGGGCACGAACAGTTTATTATCAAGTGATGCCCCTCGTTTGGTGGAGACATTGTGTCCAAGGATTCACAAGTACAACGGATAAGTGAAAGTATTCGGGGTATTAAGCTATTCTACCGACACTCGTGTTAATAGATTCGAAGCAGATAGCATCTATATGCAACGAGCTTCAAGAACACGGCAATGGCGAAAGCTCGAACAAGAAGTAAATCTACTCTTAAGATAGGCGGAAGCCTAACCTGGTGTTGTCGAGAGAGAAGAGTCGACGGAGATGGGGTTCGCTGGAGAAGCGCGGGCGTCCCGTCGAGCAAAGAAGTTTCTGGCGGCGGCAAGGTTCGAAGTGAACGGCGAGGTGGCCGACGGCGATGCAGTCGACAATGCCGATGGCGGATATGTTGATTGCGGCGCGAGGGTGGACGACGGCGAAAGCTCACAGGCGGCACCGGAGCTCCTCGCATGAAGGCCGAAGGCACGGACGGCGGCGGATTCCTCGGGGCAATGCGGTTTTCTCACTGTGCTAGTGGGGAGGAAGGTGACGGGACTGGTAGGTGAGAAGCAACAGTTCTGTCTCCCCCCCTCGGCCTATTTATCGAGGCAGGTGCAAGAATCGAGGCGCCATGAGCGGGAACCGCCGGGAGATAAAAGATTCGCTATAAATGTGCGCCAAAAATTTCGGGATAAATGATGCGCTAAAAGATCCGTCGGAGTTGTGGCTATCTTCCCGAAAATCGAGGAGTAAGGAGAGGCCATTCAGTAATGGTTTGGCGACTTAAGGGATTTTCTAGTGCCCAATGGCGGGTGTACGATTTTTGACATATGAAGAAAAATGAGGGATGAATCGCCTTCAATGGAGCAGAGGTGTTGGCATGAAAAAGAAAAGGTTCAAGTCAATTTGGGGCCTAATGTTGGGGATATTACCTGTGGATGACCCGCCCTAGTTGGGCCGGGTCATCCATTGGGCGATTCACCCAAACATTTAGTTGGGCCTCGTTGTGGCCGAATCAAGGACGTATGACGGTTGTGGCTCTTGGAAGGTCTCCAAGCTTCGGAAGATGGCAACTTAGAGACCACAGGGGTCACGAGTTGTAGGAAGGAAAGAATCCTTGTAAACCCTAGGGGATCGACCTGGATATAAAGGCGAGTCTCGGGGGACAGAGGGTAGGTTAGAAATCATCGAGTGCTAGGTTTAGGCGAGTTACGCCTTCCTTGTAATCGAATCCATATCAATACACACCAAAGCAGGACGTAGGCTATTACCTCTTCAGAGGGGCCGAACCTGGGTAAATCGCCGTGTCTCTCCCGCTTAACCCCTTTGAGTCGCCACCAAGGTGCGATGGCTCCAGTACTAAGTCCTTTCACGAGGACATCTGCCGTGCAAAAACCACGACAGGTAGTGTCCATACAAACAAAAATCCTGGGGGGAGGGGGGTTGTTTCATTATATTTTGATTTCATTTTTTTCCAGCATAGGACTGGGCATCCCGAATACCAGCCATTTTCTCGTGAATGATAGTGAATCAACACATATCGTGAGAATAACTCACCTAGCATGGAAGATACTGACAGCCCCTAGTCACTATATTGAGCGATTCGGGCATACAAAACATAATATTATTTGAAGGTTTAGAGTTTGCAAATGCAAATTTACTTGGAACGGAAGGTAAATACTGCATATAGGTAGGTATGGTGGACTCATATGGAACAAATTTGGGTTTAAGGGTGTTTGGATGCACAAGTAGTATTTCTACTTGGTGTGGATGTTTTGGCTAGTATGAGGTGGAAGCAAGCACCACATGTTGGAGGATCCATAACAATATAACTTCTATACAAATATACCCAACCATAACACATTACATTGTCTTCCATGTCCAGCTTCAACTAATTTTCTCAAGTTTGAAAATAATTAACAGGTATTCACAATCATAGAAGATTTCCAAGATAATATATTTATATGTGAAATCTCTCTTCCTTCAATATTCTTTCATGAATTGTTCAAGTGTCCAATGCGGTGTTTGCTAACTTTCAATAAATTTTACCACCTATACTTCTTCTATGTGAAGTCATTACTCCCCATGGGATAAGCATATAAAACATATATAATTTCGGATTTATGATATTCAATTCATTCAACCATTTACTCATTGGATATAAGTGAAGCACGAAAGTACATGAAAAAACTACTCCAAAACATATAAGTGAAGATCAATGAGTAGTCAAACAATTAAGTAGCTATGTGAGGACTTTCTCTCTCTCTCTCTCTCTCTCTTAATAAATATTTTCAGATCTGAGTATTTTATTTAAACATCAAGAAAAATAAAAATAGCACTCCAAGAATAGGACGCATCATGTGAACGAATAAAAATTTAGGCTCAACATAGGCTAACCGATAGTTGACGAAGAGAGGTGGGATGTGTAGCATCCCCAAGCTTAGATGCTTGAGAATTATTGAAATATTTACTTGTAGTGCCTTGGCCATCCCAAAGCTTGAGATTTTGTATCTTGTTCAATCCTCTCGTATCCCGGTTTCACCTATTCTCAAAAACTTAATCCACACAAAACTTGAAAAGAACTCGTGAGATAGGTTAGTGCACATAATAATAAATCAACTCTTTATGTAATGCCAAGATAAGTTTCATAATAACTGAAAACATAATCTACTGTTTAATATCATTTCCACAATCTATATCTATCAATATAGGCTATGGAAACTATAGGATAAGTAGATAACAAAACTACGACAGTAATCTGTCCAAATAGAACAGTCTGTAGGAATTTATGCAAACATTGAACTTATGTAACTCAAACAATTATTACAATTTAGGACATGCTGTACAATTTATATGAAAACACTATGTAAAAATTTCAGAAACTTTTCACATTCCAGTAAAATATTAAAATTCAAACACTACAACACCAGTTTCTGTTTTTACACAGCACGAGTTTGTGTTTTTACACAGCACCAATCAGAGCATGCAATGCAAGCATCCTAATGCAATCATTGGAACTTTTTATTGAAAAACAAGATTATAAATAACACCTAACATAGAACAATAAATAATATGACGCTCCAAGAAAAACTCATATTATGTGACGAATAAAAATATAGCTCCAAATAAGACATACCGATAATGTTGAGGACGAAAGAGGGGATGCCTTCCGGGGCATCCCCAAGCTTGGGCGCTCTAGTCTTCCTTGGATATTACCTTGGGGGTTCCTTGGGTATCCCCAAGCTTAGGTTCTTGTCACTCCTTATTCTCCTCATATCGGTGTCTCACCCAAAACATGAAAACTTCAATCACACAAAACTTAACGGAACTTCGTGAGATGGGTTAGTATAATAAATAATGATCATTCACTTAGGTACTGTCAAGACAAGATTCATAATTATTCCCACTCTATACCTACCTTATTCTACTATTTCCATAATTTATATCACTGAATATAAGCTATGGGAACACTAAAACAAGCAAACTATGCATGCAAAACGGAATGTGTGGAAAAACAGAACAGTCTGTGAAGATGTGTAGTATAACCTTACTTTCCTGTCTCTAAAAATTCTGAAAAAATAGGAAAATACAGGAAATTTCTATATAACTCATGTGTAAAACATTCAGATCAAAAGAACGTTCCTGTTAATTTACAAAATTCCTGGACTAAGAGCAAATGTTTCTATTGTTGCACAGAATCAAGTCAACTATCATCCACACTATCCCAAAGGCTTTACTTGGCACTTTATTGCAATAAAAAGGCATAAAACATGATTAATACAGTATATTAATCATGTGATCACCAAAAAACATAAATTAAAAGTGTTGGGTGTCTCCCAACAAGTGCTTTTCTTTAAAGCCTTTTAGCTAGGCATGATGATTTCAATGATGCTCGCATAGCAATAATAATTATAACATGCAAAAGAGCATCATGAATCCCATGACAAGCACATTTAAGTCTAACCCACTTCATATGCATAGGTATTTTGTGAACAAGCAATTTATGGGAGCAAGAATGAACTAGCTTAGGAAGGCAAAACAAGCATAACTTCAAAACTTTGAACACATAGAGAGGAAACTTGATATTATTGCAATTCCTACAAGCATATGTTCCTCCCTCATAATAATTTTCAGTAGCACCATGAAGGAATTTCACAATATAACCAGCACATAAAGCATTCTTTTCATGATCTACAAGCATAGAAATTTTACTACTCTGCACACAAGAAAATTTCTTCTCATGACTAATAGTGGGAGTATCATAAAAGAATTGAATACTACAAATTGGTTCCACATTAAAAGAGTAATATTCAGTAAAAGGATATTCATAATTATGACAAGAATCATAATATTAATCATCACTCTTTTTCATCGCATAAGTATCATCTCAATAGTCATCATAAGTAGGAGGCATGTAATCATTATAACAATTTTGATCATTCAAAGTAGGGGAATAAAAAGATCATCTTCATTAAGCATAGCATTCCCAAGCTTGGGAAAAACATTAATTACAGCAAATAAATTCTCAAACATGTCATTTTCATCACACATAGCATCCCCAAGCTTGTGTATTTGTATATCATAAACATAATCACTCTCATCATTAATAGTATGAATAGCACCAATAATGTAGCAATTATTATCATCATCCTCCAAGTTGGTGCCATAAATATTTTCAACATTATAAGAAGTATCATTATCTTCCCAATTATAATTATCACAACAAGCAGTAGTCATAACAAAATCATCCTCAAGTGTATCATCTTCCAGAACTATTTTTGATTCATTCTCATGAGGCCTATCAATAATGGGAGCAACATTATTTGGGAGATATACCTCTTTACCTTTACTTTTCCTTCTTTTCTTCTTCTTCACCGCATTATGTGTGGGTTTATTTGATTCCCCCAAGCTTATTTTTAAAGAGGTTGGTTGAATAAAAAGCTCCTCCTCATTACCTGATTCATCATAAGAAAAAATAGGAGGATATTGGGAAACCTCTTCCCCTTTATTAGTATTCTCTTAATCTTCTATTGACATGCTTATAAGAAATCTTTTTATCATGACTAGTGCACTCCAAAAAAATTGACATGCTTATAAGAAATATTTTTATCATGACTAGTGCAATCATCATTAATACTATGGATATTCAAAGAATTCATACTAACAACATAGAAATCATGCTCATCACACAAAGATTTAGTGCCCAACATTTTAATAACTTCTTCTTCTAACGCTTGAGCACAATTTTCCTTTCTATCATTTTCACGAAAGACATTGAAAAGATGAAGCATATGAGGCAACCTCAATTCCATTTTTCATAGTTTTCTTTTATAAAATATAACTAGTGAAAAACAAGAAACTAAAAGATTTAATTGCAAGATATAAAGATATACCTTCAAGCACTCACATCCCCGGTAACGGCGCCAGAAAAGAGCTTCGCTGGCGGGATGTGAGCGTCGCTTACCTAACCTCCCCGGCAACATCGCGAGAAAAGAGCTTGATGTCTACTACACAAACTTCTTCTTGTAGACTCGTGTTGGGCCTCCAAGCATAGAGTATTGTAGGCCAATAGCAAGTTTCCCTCAAGTGAATGACCTAAGGTTTATCAATCCATGGGAGGCATAGGATGAAGATGGTCTCTATCAAGCAACCCTGCAATCAAATATCAAAGAGTCTCTTGTGTCCCCAGCACACCCAATGCAATGGAAAATTGTATAGGTGCACTAGTTCGGAGAAGATATGGTGATACAAGTGTAATATGGATGGTAGATATAGGTTTTTGTAATCTGAAAATATAAAAACAGCGAGGTAACTAATGATAAAAGTGAGCAAAACGGTATTGCAATGCATAGAAACAAGGCCTAGGGTTCATACTTTCACTGGCGCAAGTTCTCTCAACAATACTAACATAGTTGAATCATATATAAATACCTCTCGTGCAACAAAGAGTTCACTCCAAAGTCAAAAATAGCGGAGAACTAACAAAGAAATTATCGTAGGGTATGAAACCACCTCAAAGTTATCTTTCCGATCAATCTTATGACCTATCCCTATAAGTGTCACGAACAGCCCTAGAGTTCATACTAAAATAAGACCTTAAGACACAAATCAACCAAAACCCTAATGTCACCTAGATACTCCAATGTCACCACAAGTACCCATGGGCTTGATTATACGATATGCATCACACAATTTCAGATTCATCATCTTCAATCCAACACAAAGAACTTCATAGAGTGCCCCAAAGTTTCGAACGGAGAGTCAAGACGAAATCGTGTGCCAAACCCTATGCATAGATTCCCAAGGTCACGGAACCCGCAAGTTGATCACCAAAACATACATCAAGTGGATCAATAGAAAATACCATTGTCACCATGGATATCCCATCGCAAGACATACATCAGATGTTCTCAAATCCTTAAAGAATCAATCCAATAAGGAAACTTCAAAGGGGAAAACTCAATTCATCACAAGAATATAGTAAGGGGAAAACTCCATATGATTCATCTATATTAATAAAGCTCGCGGTACATAAAGATCGTGCAACCTCAAGAACACGAGATAGAGAGAGAGATCAAACACATAGCTACTGGTACATACCATCATCCCCGAGGTTGAACTACTCCCTCCTCATCATGGAGACCGCCGGGATGATGAAGATGGCCTCCGGTGATGGTTTCCACATCCGGCAGGATGCCAGAACGATCTCCCGATTGGTTTTTCGTGGCTCCGGATGCTTGCGGCCACGGAACTCCCGATCTAGGTTTCTTTCTGGGGGTTTTGGGATTTATAGGATTTTTTGGTGTCGGTCTCACGTCAAGGGGGCTCCCAAGGGACCCACAAGCCAGGGGCACGCCCTAGGGGCGCCCCCTAGGCTTGTGACTGCCTCAAGACTCCTCTCCCGTATCTTTTTGCTCTAGTATTTTTATATTTTCCAAAAATAGTATTCGTAAATTCTCAGCCCATTCGAAAAACTTTTATTTCTACACAAAAAAAGACCATGGTAGTTCTGTTGAAAAAAGCGTCAGTCCAGATTAGTTACAATAAAATCATATAAAATTATTGTAAACATGGCATGAATACTTCATAGATTATAGATACGTTGCAGACGTATCAATCCCCATGTTGTTATTGACATCGCTTCAGAAATTTTGGTGCCACCGAGTTACTTAACTGCCTAGGGCACATAAACTCAGTGAGGCCGAGATTGCAAAATCGGTTGTACAGAGCTTCAAAAACCAGATCAATGCTAGTGCTTCGGTGGAACTGAGTTTGTGGAGTTGGTCACACCGAGTGGCACACCGAAGGTTTTGGAAGTTAGCTCTTGTCGAGCGGAACTCTGAACGCACCTCACACAGAGTGTCTAAAAAGTGTTGGCTCAAATTTTTGTGATGAAGCATGAATATAATTTGAGACCAAAACGCATAGATAGCTATAGAGGGGTACTTAGGCATTCTCCTATATCCAATTGGCCAAAGAAAACGAAAAGCCAAATAACAACAATTGGATATCCTCGAACGAGAAAAAATATGCATACCAACATGCTCACACAATAAGATGTCAAATAAAACTTGCCAAACATGCACAACCACTCTAGTATGTACCAAGCACTTTGGCAATGACGAAGTCATCTATATATGAGTATATTGACTTAGGAGAAAAGGAAGAATACTTTATCATAGGTCATACTCATCATTTAAGCACAAGTGAGGTTGCCACTTTTACATAAAGCTTTCAATGCGTTCACACCTTAAGAGATGATTTAACTCAACTCTTAGAGTAAAGCTCCCCCTTGATGTGACATCCCCCCTAAGAGGGATAAACTAATCTTAGGTTTTGTCATAGAAGACTGCATGTAGGTGTAGTAGTGGTGGATGTTCATTGTTGATGAAGATCATCTTGAGTTGGGAGCTATCATTGTTGTTTCATACTCTTCTCACCTACATGGGTTAGTCCCACACAAGGAACAAATACAAGGATATCTATGGACATGGACGGAAGTACATATGAGATGATGTCCATTGATACATTAATTACCTTGTCCCTTTCTTTCCTTTGAGGGAATATGTGACTCCTTGAACTAATGCATATGGTTGAAGTTGATTGCAAATAGTTCTCACCAAAATGAATAAGACTAGATATCATTGGCGGAGTCACCCATCAAGAGTTTCTCTAGTTCTTCTTCTTATGGACCCACATCAACTTGATGGGCATCCTTGGAGTTGAGGTAGCGTTTGATGAACTAGAGTTAATGGTGGCCTTGGTAATCCACTTGAACATCGCTTGGGAATCTTCTTCAAATGAGTCAATCTCCTCTTGAAGCTTGTCCTTTCCATTGAGATTGTGGTCTTGTGGTAGAAGGTCATCTTGATCATTTGTTCCATTGATAATAGTAGGATCATACTTCTCCTTTTGGGGAACAAACTTCAGGTTGGGGTATTGACCTTCTTCCCATTGAACTCCATTAGCATTGAAGTAACCAATGCCTTGTTTGTTCCGATGTCCTCCTTGCTTGCATACAATTTCCTCGAATTGTTTACTTCCGGTAACACTCTAGAGGACGCCTCTCTCTATAATTCCTTTCAATAAATTGTTTTGTTGCTCAAGAGTAAGGTCGCTAAGAGAACCATTAGTGGAATCAAGAGAGCTACTAGTAACAACATCACTAGATTTAACATTAGTGTGATTGTTACTAGATGAATAAATTTCTTGCCTTTACTGTTGGGGAACGTCGCATGGGAAACAAAAAATTTCCTACGCACATGCAATACCTATCATGCTTATGTTCATCTACGCAAAGAGATTTCCGATCTACGTACCCTTGTAGATCGCAAACCAGAAGCGTTAAGAAACGCGGTTGATGTAGTGGAACATCCTCACGTCCCTCGATCCACCCCGCGAACCGTCCCACGAACCGTCCCACGATCCATCCCGCGATCCGTCCCATGAACCATCTTGCGATCCGTTGCACGAACTGTCTTGCGATCCCTCTCACGATCCATTCCGATCTAGTGCCGAACACACGACACCTCCGCGTTCAGCACACGTACAGCTCGACGATGATCTCGGCCTTCTTGATCCAGCAAGAGAGACGAAGAGGTAGATGAGTTCTCCGGCAGCGTGACGGTGCTCCGGAGGTTGGTGGTGATCTATCTCAGCAGGGCTCCGCCCGAGCTCCGCAGAAATACGATCTATAGGAAAAACCATGGAGGTATGTGGTCGGGCTGTCGTGGCAAAGTTGTCCCAAATCAGCCCTAATACCTCAGTATATATAGGAGGGAGGGGAGGGGCCTTGCCTTGAGGCTCAAGGAGCCCCAAGGGGTTCAACCGAAGGGGGGGAGGAGGAATCCTCCTCCAATCCTAGTCCAACTAGGATTGGAAGGTGGAGTCCTTCCCTTCCTTCCCACTTCCCCCTTTTTTCTCTTTGATTTTCTCTTATCCTGCGCAGGGGCCTTCTTGGGCTTGCCCACCAACCCACTAAGAGCTAGTGTGGCACCCCTAAGGCCTATGGGCTTCCCCGGGGTGGGCTTGTGATAGCCTGGCTTATTAGGGATGATAGACTACTCATATCAATAAGGAATTCCTTCTTTTCCGGGAGCCCATTCGAACATAACTCTCAGGTTAAGCGTGCTTAGCTTGGAGTAGTTCTAGGATGGGTGACCGACCAGGAAGTTGATCCCGGGTGCGCATGAGTGAGGACAAAGTGCACAGAAAAGACTAGTATTGATATGTGGGGCCAGTCTAGATCCCGCCAAGAGTAACGACCGCCGGCGGGTGTGTCCGAGGCGTTACAAGTTTGGTATCAGAGTCGACCCTCGCGGTTACACGGATATTTGCGGACAGGTGTGCGGTCATGTTATTCATGACGTTTGTGACCCGTCGTGGCACACGGCCCTCGCGGTTACACGGATATTTGTGGACAGGTGTGCGGTCATGTTATTCATGACGTTTGTGACCCGTCGTGGCACACGGCATGGTACATTTACTGGACTGGATGCACAGACGTTTGTACCAAGAGGGAACACTCCTGTTGCCCGACGAGGACGTCGGTTCCTCTGAGTGGTGGTGTATGTGATAGCCTGGCTTATTAGGGATGGTAGACTACTCATATCAATAAGGAATTCCTTCTTTTCCGGGAGCCCATTCTAACAGAACTCTCAGGTTAAGCGTGCTCAGCTTGGAGTAGTTCTGGGATGGGCGACCGATCGGGAAGTTGATCCCGGGTGCGCATGAGTGAGGACAAAGTGCACAGAAAAGACTAGTATTGATATGTGGGGCCAGTCTAGATCCCGCCAGGAGTAACGACCGCCGGCGGGTGTGTCCGAGGCATTACAGGGCTGCCACCCCCCCCCCCCGGTGAACATCCGTAACCCATTCGTCACTCCCGGTACATTCCCGGTAATGCCAAAAACTTTCCGGTAATCAAATGAGGTCATCCTATATATCAATCTTCATCTCCGGACCATTCTGGAAACCCTCGTGACGTCCGTGATCTCAACCTCAGTGCCAAGGATTCATATAATCCCGTATGTCATTCCCTTTGTCCTTCGGTATGTTACTTGCCCGAGATTCGATCGTCAGTATCTGCATACCTATTTCAATCTCGTTTACCGGCAAGTCTCTTTACTCATTCTGTAATACAAGATCCCGTGACTTACACTAAGTCAGATTGCTTGCAAGGCATGTGTGTGATGTTGTATTACCGAGTGGGCCCCAAGATACCTCTCCGTCACACGGAGTGACAAATCCCAGCCTTGATCCATACTAACTCAACGGACACCTTCGGAGATACCTGTAGAGCATCTTTATAGTCACCCAGTTACGTTGTGACGTTTGATACACACAAGGCATTCCTCCAGAGCCAGTGAGTTATATGATCTCATGGTCATAGGAATAAATACTTGACACGCAGAAAACAGTAGCAACAAAATGACACGATCAACATGCCACATTCATTAGTTTGGGTCTAGTCCATCACATGATTCTCCTAATGATGTGATCCCGTTATCAAGTGACAACACTTGCCTAAGGTCAGGAAACCTTGACCATCTTTGATCAACGAGCTATTCAACTAGAGGCTTACTAGGGACAGTGTTTTGTCTATGTATCCACACAAGTATTGTGTTTCCAATCCATACAATTATAGCATGGATAATAAACGGTTATCATGAACAAAGACATATAATAATAACTAATTTATTATTGCCTCTAGGGCATATTTCCAACAGTCTCCCACTTGCACTAGAGTCAGTAATCTAGTTCACATCACCATGTGATTTCAACGAATCCAACACCCATATAGTTCTGGGGTCTGATCACGTCTTGCTCGTGAGAGAGGTTTTAGTCAACGATTCTGAAACTTCCAAATCCGTGTGTTCTTTACAAATCTTTATGTCATCTTATAGATGCTGCTACTACGTGCTATTCGGAAATACTCCAAATATCTACTCTATTATACGAATCCGTTTCACTACTCATAGTTATTCGGAGAGTTAATTACATTCGTAATACAACAACTTTCTCCACATTAACAGATTCATACATAAACTTAAAAACCCCATAAAACTCATACAGAAACTAGTTTGTTGTAACAGTTGACTACAAAATAACTTGAATCAGCACACATGATGCACCACATTAGAATTAGGCACGCACCAGGCCTCGTATATTTTACAAAAGAAACCTGAAAGGTGGATTATTAGCGTGTATTGGTCCTGAGTTGAGTGTGCAGATGGAAATATTTTGGGAGCAACCCATTATTATCAAAATTCTATGAATCAGCCTCGCTACCCCCCCCCCCCTGAAAGCCCTGTCCGAGGCGATAAACACTGCATCATTTTGAACCCATTGAAGGAGAGGGAGGCGGCATGTGGTTGGTCAAACGGGCAGCGATCGAGTTCTCATCAGCGTATGGTATGTGTTGATTCACTCCCTTCCCACGTTGTTGCGACATCGCTTCTTTCCCCTGTTTCGTTAGGTTTTGAGGACAGGGACGATCATCCTTTTTTGTGCATGGATTCGACAATTGGGGACTTTTTTGCGCATGGATTCGTCGATTGGTGATCTTGACGAGCACGTGAACGCCTGATTGTCCAGATTTCAGTGGGGAATTGAGGGCAGTATGATGAACACCTGATTGTATGGGAAGGCAAATGCTGATATTGGACAGTGCCATGCGTGACTATAATAAAAACATGTGTGGGTTTAATATTGCTATATGAAAAGTATTGATTTTTGAAGAAAACTCTAAACTTCCAATAATTTATTACTAAAATTTACTGAAATTTGACGGTGGCTATCTCAGACTTTTGTGTGCACCAATCTGATTTTTATGTCATAGAACATATACATGAAACTGTAGTTTGTAGTACTGAATTTTGAGTTGAACGTTGCTACAGGGATGACATATACTGGTTGACTGATCTTTGAATGGCACTATGCATCGAACCATGCATCGGTATTGCTTAGTGTTGGACAGCCACCGGGTCAAGCATCCTCTGCAAATTAACCATGCATCGGTATTGCACCAAGTGTTGGCCATAGAGTAGTTTCGTTTAGAGTTGAACAAGTTGTGGTGCACTGAACTTTTATGCCCTTTTGATGCTCTAAATCTGTTAATTGCATAGAAGTGTCAATGAAGACCTGTTTAGTCTGCCTTTTGATGTTATGTTCTGCTATGTTATGCACTGAATTTAATTTGTATGCTCTCCTCTTTCTTTATCACAAAAAGTTTTTTAGTAATCTGTAGGCATATTATGTACGCTATGACAGTATATCGAACAAAGGACACTTCATGCCATTTTTGAACCTTAATATGTCACCGGGGTCATCTGTTACTCATGCATAAGACATGGGTGGTTTGTGCAATAATTCAGAACCGGACCCTTTCCGACTTGATAGCCGATATGTCACACGCGGGACTGTTTTGTAGTCAACTGTTACAGCAATCAAGTTCGTGTATGAGTTTTGTGGGGTTTAAAAGTTTATGTATGAATCTGTTAATTTCGAGCAAGTTGATGTATCACGGTTGTAATTAACTCTTATTCGGATTAGTGTCAAAGCTTGCATCGACGTAACCCTTTACGACGAACTCTTTAACCACCTCCATAATCGAGAAAAATTCCTTAGTCCATTTAGTTACTAAGGATAACTTTGACTGCTGATCAGTGATTCAATCCTGGATCACTCTCTGTACAGACTTGCTGCAAGGCACACATCAAGTGTGGTACTCAGCATGGCATACTTTAGAGTCTATGGCTAAGGCGTAGAAGACGACCTTCGTCTATTTTCTTTATTCTGTCGTGGTCGGGTTTTGAGTCTTACTCAAATTCACACCTTACAACACAGCCAAGAACTCCTTCTTTGCTGATCTATTTTGAACTCCTTCAAAACTTGTCAAGGCATGCATCTTGTTGAAACTTCTATTAAGCGTTTTCGATCCATCTCCATAGATCTTGATGCTAAACGTTCAAGTAGCTCAATCCAGGCATTCCTTTGAAAAACTCCTTTCAAACAACCTTTTATGCTTCATAGAAACTCTACATTACTTCTGATCAACAATATGTCAACCACATATACTTATCAGAAATTCTATAGTGCTCCCACTCACTTCTTTGGAAATACAAGTTTCTCACAAACCTTGTATAAACCCAAAAGCTTCGATCAACTCATCAAAGCATATATTCCAACACCGAGATGCTTGCACCAGTCCATAGAAGGATCGCTGGAGCTTGCACACTTGTTAGTATTCTTAGGATCGACAAAACATTCTGATTGTATCACATACAATCTTTCCTCAAGGAAACCATCGAGGAAACAATGTTTTGACTTCCTATGTCCAATATTTCACAAATAATGCAGCAACTACTAACATAATTCAAACAGACTTTTAGTATCGCTACGAGTGAAAAAATCACATCATAGTCAACTCTTTGATCTTGTCAAAAACATCTTTGCGACAAGTTGAGCTTTTCTTAATAGTGACTTATCACCATCATCGTTTGTCTTCCTTTTAAAGATCCATCTTTACTTAATAGTCTTACTACCATCAAGCAATTCTTCCAAAGTCTACACTTTGTTTTATACATGGATCCTCTCTCGGATTTCATGGCCTCCGTCCATTTGTCGGAACCCGGGCCCACCATTTCTTCTCCATAACTCGTAGGTTCATTGTTGTTCAACAACATGACCTCCAAGACAGGGTTACCGTACCACTCTGTAGTAGTACACGACCTTGTCGACCTACGAGGTCTGTAGTAACTTGATCTGATGCTCAATGATCATTATCATTAGGTTCCACTTCAATTGGTGTAGGCGCCACAGGAACAACTTCCTGCGCCCTGCTAGACACTGGTTGAAGTGAGGGTTCAATAACCTCATCAAGTTCCACCACTCTCCCACTCAATTCTTTCGAGAGAAACCTTTCCTCGAGAAAGGACCCGTTTCTAGAAACAAACACTTTGCTTCTGGATCTGAGGTAGGAGATGTACCCAACTGTTCTGGATATCCTATGAAGATGCATTTATCCGCTTTGGGTTCGAGCTTATCAGACTAAAACTTGTTCACATAAGTGTCACAGCCCCAAACTTTCAAGAAACAACAGCTTAGATTTCTCTAAACCTCAGTCTATACTGTGTCATCTCAACGGAATTACGTGGTGCCCTATTTAAAGTGAATGCAGTTGTCTCTAATGCATAACCCATAAATGATAGTGGTAATTCAATAAGAGACATCAACCACATCAAATAGGTCGCGGCTATGACGTTCGGACACACCATCACACCATGGTGTTCTTGGTGGCATGAATTGCGAAACAACTTCCACATTGTCTTAACTGTGTACCAAAACTCGCAACTCAGATATTCATCTCTATGATCATATCGTAGACAGTTTATCCTCTTGTTACGACGAACTTCACTCTGAAACATAATTGAACTTTTTCAATATTTCAGACTTGTGATTCATTAAGTAAATACTCATGTATCTACTCAAATCGTCATTGAAGTAAGAACATAATGATATCCACTGCGTGCCTCAGCACCCATTGGACTGCATACATCAAAATGTATTACTTCCAACAAGTTACTATCTTGTTTCATCTCAATGTAAACAAGGCCTTGCTCATGTGGTATGATTTGCATGTCACCAGTGATTCAAAATCAAGTGAGTATAAAGATCCATCGGCATGGAGCCTCTTCATGCAATTTATACCAACATGACTCAAGCGGCAGTGCCACAAGTAAGTGGTATTATCATCATTACCTTGTATCTTTTTGCACTAATATCATGAACATGTGTAACACTACGATCGAGATTCAATAAACCATTGAAGGTCATTATTCAAGCAAATAGAGTAACCATTGTTCTCTTTAAATGAATAATCGTATTGCAATAAGCACGATCCAATCATGTTCATGCTTAACGCAAGCACCAAATAACAATTATTTAGGTTCAACACCAATCTCGATGGTAGAGGGAGCGTGCGACGTTTGATCATATCAACCTTGGAAACACTTCCAACATGTATCGTCACCTCGCCTTTAGTTAGTCTCCATTTATTCCATAGCTTTCATTTCGTGTTACTAATCACTTAGCAACCGAACCGGTATCCAATACCCTCGCGCTACTAGGAGTACTAGTAAAGTACACATCAACATCATGTATATAAAATATACTTCTTTTGATTTTGCCAGCCTTCTTATCTACCAAGCATCTAGGGTAGCTCCGCCTCAGTGACCATTCCCCTCATAACAGAAGCACTTAGTCTCGAGTTTGGGTTTAATCTTGGGTCTCTTCATTAGTGCAGCAACTGTTTTGCCATTTCACAAAGTATTCCTTTTAGCCCTTGCCTTTCTTGAAACTTAGTGGTTTTACTAACCATCAACTATTGATGCTCCTTCTCGATTTCTACTTTCGCAGTGTCAAACATTGAGAATCGCTCAAGGATCATTGTATTTATCCTTGATATATTATAGTTCATCACAAAGCTCTCACAGCTTGGTGGCAGTGACTTTGGAGAACCATCACTATCTCATCTGGAAGATCAACTCCCACTTGATTCAAGCGATTGTCGTACTCACACAATATGAGCACATGCTCAACTATTGAGCTTTTATCCTTTACTTTGTGGACAATGAATCTTGTCGGAGGTCTTATACTTCTCAACAAGGGCACAAGCATGAAATCACAATTTCATCTCTTTAGAACATCTCTTATGTTTCGTGACGTTTCAAAACGTCTTCAGCGCCTTGCTTCTAAGCCATTAAGTATTTTGCACTGAACTATCGCGTAGTCATCAGAAACGTGTATGTCGGATGTTCACAACATCCACAGACGGCTCTCGAGGTGCAGCACACCGAGTGGTGCAGTAAGGACATAAGCCTTCTGCGCAGCAACGAGGACAATCCTCAGTTTTACAGACTCAGTCCGCAAAGCTTCTACTATCAACTTTCAACTAAATTTTCTCTAGGAACATACAAAAATAGTAGAGCTATAGCGCAAGCTACATCGTAATTCGCAAAGACCATTAGACTATGTTCATGATAATTAGTTCAATTAATCATATTACTTAAGAACTCCCACTCAAAAAGTACATCTCTCTAGTCATTTGAGTGGTACATGATCCAAATCCACTATCTCATGTCCGATCATCACGTGAGTCAAGAATAGTTTCAGTGGTAAGCATCTCTATGGTAATCATATCAACTACACGATTCATGCTCGACCTTTCGGTCTCTTGTGTTTCGAGGCCATGTCTGTACATGCTAGGCTCATCAAGTTTAACCCGAGTGTTCCGCGTGTGCAACTATTTTGCACCCGTTGTATGTGAACGTTGAGTCTATCACACTCGATCATCACGTGGTGTCTCGAAACGACGAACTGTAGCAATGGTTCACAGTTGGGGAGAACACAATTTCGTCTTGAAATTTTAGTGAGAGATCACCTCATAATGCTACCGTCGTTCTATGCTAAATAAGGTGCATAAAGGATTAACATCACCTGCAATTCATGAGTGACATGATATGGCCATCATCATGTGCTTCTTGATCTCCATCACCAAAGCACCGGCACGACCTTCTTGTCACCAGCGTCACACCATGATCTCCATCATCATGATCTCCATCAACATGTCGCCATCGGGGTTGTCGTGCTACTCATGCTATTACTACTAAAGCTACGTCCTAGCAATATAGTAAACGCATCTGCAAGCACAAACTTTAGTTTAAAGACAACCCTATGGCTCCTGCCGGTTGCCGTACCGTCGACGTGCAAGTCGATATTTACTATTACAACATGATCATCTCATACATCCAATATATCACATCACGCCGTTGGCCATATCACATCACAAGCATACCCTGCAAAAACAAGTTAGACTACCTCTAATTGTTGTTGCATATTTTACGTGGTTGCCTTGGGTATCTAGTAGGATCACATCTTACTTACGCAAACACCACAATGGAGATGTATGAATTGCTATTTAACCTCTCTCCAAGGACCTCCTCGGTCAAATCCGATTCAACTAAAGTTGGAGAAACCGACACTCGCCTGTCATCTTTGAGCAACGGGGTTGCTTGTAGCGATGAAACCAGTCTCTCATAAGCGTACGAGTAATGTCGGTCCGAGCTGCTTCGATCCAACAATACCGCAGAATCAAGAAAAAACTAAGGAGGGCAGCAAATCGCACATCACCGCCCACAAAAAACATTTGTGTTCTACTCGAGATAACATCTACGCATGAACCTAGCTCATGATGCCAATATTGGGAAACGTCGCATGGGAAACAAAATATTTCCTACGCACACGCAATACCTATCATGGTGATGTTCATCTACAAGAGGAGATTTCCGATCTACGTACCCTTGTAGATCACACAGCAGAAGCGTTAAGAAACGCGGTTGATGTAGTGGAACGTCCTCACGTCCCTCGATCCGCCCCGCGAATCGTCCCACGAACCGTCCCGCGATCCGTCCCACGATCCGTCCCGCTATCCGTCCCACGAACCATATTGCGATCCATTGCACGAACCATCTTGCAATCCATCTCACGATCCGTTCCGATCTAGTGCTGAACAGACGGCACCTCCGAGTTCAGCACACGTACAGCTCGACGATGATCTCGGCCTTCTTGATCCAGCAATAGAGACAGAGAGGTAGATGAGTTCTCCGGCAGCGTGACGGCTCTCCGGAGGGTGGTGATCTATCTCAGCAGGGCTCCGCCCGAGCTCCGCAGAAATACGATCTAGAGGAAAAACCGTGGAGGTATGTGGTCGGGCTGCCGTGGCAAAGTTGTCTCAAATCAGCCCTAATACCTCAGTATATATAGGAGGGAGGGGAGGGGCCTTGCCTTGAGACTCAAGGAGCCCCAAGGGGTTCGGCCAAAGGGGGGAGGAGGAATCCTCCTCCAATCCTAGTCCAACTAGGATTGGAAGGTGGAGTCCTTCCCTTCCTTCCCACTTCCCCCTTTTTTTCTTTTCTCTTATCCTGCGCAGGGGCCTTCTTGGGCTTGCCCACCAGCCCACTAAGGGCTGGTGCGGCACCCCTAAGGCCTATGGGCTTCCCCAAGGTGGGCTGCCCCCCCCCCCCCCCGGTGAACATCCGGAACCCATTCGTCACTCCCTGTACATTCCCGGTAATGCCGAGAACTTTCCGGTAATCAAATGGGGTCATCCTATATATCAATCTTCGTCTCCGGACCATTCTGGAAACCCTCGTGATGTCCGTGATCTCATCTGAGACTTCGAACAACATTCCGTAACCAACCATATAACTCAAATACGCATAAAACAACGTCGAACCTTAAGTGTGCAGACCCTGTGGGTTCGAGAACTATGTAGACATGACCCGAGGGACTCCTCGGTCAATATCCAATAGCGCGACCTGGATGCCCATATTAGATCCTACATATTCTACGAAGATCTTATCGTTTCAAATTCAGTGCCAAGGATTCATATAATCCCGTATGTCATTCCCTTTGTACTTTGGTATGTTACTTGCCCGAGATTCGATCGTTAGTATCCGCATACCTATTTTAATCTCGTTTGCCGGCAAGTCTCTTTACTCGTTCCGTAATACAAGATCCCATGACTTACACTAAGTCACATTGCTTGCAAGGCTTGTGTGTGATGTTTTATTACCGAGTGGGCCCCGAGATACCTCTCCGTCACACGGAGTGACAAATCCCAGTCTTGATCCATACTAACTCAATGGACACCTTCGGAGATACCTGTAGAGTATCTTTATAGTCACCCAGTTACGTTGTGACGTTTGATACACACAAAGCATTCCTCCGGTGCCAGTGAGTTATATGATCTCATGGTCGTAGGAATAAATACTTGGCACGCAGAAAACAGTAGCAACAAAATGACCCGATCAACATGCTACCTTCATTAGTTTGGGTCTAGTCCATCACATGATTCTCCTAATGATGTGATCCCGTTATCAAGTGACAACACTTGCCTATGGTCAAGAAACCTGGACCATCTTTGATCAACGAGCTAGTCAACTAGAGGCTTACTAGGGATAGTGTTTTGTCTATGTATCCACACAAGTATTGTGTTTCCAATCAATACAATTATAGCATGGATAATAAACGATTATCATGAACAAAGACATATAATAATAACTAATTTATTATTGCCTCTAGGGCCTATTTCCAACATTTATTACTAGTTTTCTTAGATTTAACTTGTGGAACAAATGTAGACAAGAGTAATTGTTTGGCTATATAAGAAGAACTCTTCTTTCGAAGATAATCATTGATTGCTTTTAGAAACTCAGGCTCTTGCTCTAAATATAACTTCTCGAAGCGCAGCTTCTCGTGAATTATTGCAAGCTCTCTATGATCTTCCAGAGTAGATTCATGGGCTAACTTAAGAGTGTTTAATTCTTTAGTTAGACTCTCAATCTCCTGCTTATCATCATCACACGACTTATCTTGACTAGCATGATTATCATCAAGTTCATTTTCATTGATGTCACTAGTTTTATCAAAGACCAACTCATCATCTCCTAGTAAGTCCTCCTCATCACTATTAAATTCAAAGTACTCGGGGTGTGATACCTTGGGGCCTTTAGCCATGAAGCAGCTTCTAATCCCTCCATTTGGTGAATCAAATATGTCATAGGAGTTGTAGGATATGAGTGCAAGACCGACAACACCTTCATCTTGACTATAGTCGGAGTTGGAGTGGTAGCTTCTCTCGGATTGGTTGTCCGATTCAAAGCCAGATACCCATTCACCAACTTGAGCTTGATGTCTTCTTCTTGAGGTGCTCTTGGTGGACTTGTCCTTCTTCTTTGATTCCTTGCTTCTCCGGGAGGGTCTTCGTTCATAACAATCTTCTCTACTCCTTCTCTCTCTTCCAGGTGACTCATCTCTTGAGCTTAGTCTTCTAGGTAACTCTTCTCTTCTTTTGTGGGGGGAGGGGGCAAGCTCTCATTGGAGTAGTGTTCGGGCCTTCCACAACTATAGCAGTTTCGGTCACGACTAAATGAACGCTTCTCATCATATCTTAAGTTGGAGCTTCTCTCCTTGCCTCTACCCTTGTAGAACTTATTGAATTTCTTGACCATGAGGCTTATCTCTTCATTGGTGATAAGGTAGTCATTTGAAGTAGCGGGAGTATCACTTGAAGCTTTGTATGCACCACTTGACTTGTTGTGAAGCTCTTCTTTGTCCTTGAGTGACATTTCATGAGCAACAATCCTTCCAATGACTACTGTTGGCTTGAGATCTTTGTAGTTTGGCATCATTTGGATTAATGTGCACACGGTGTCGTACTTTCCATCCAAGGCTCTAAGGATCTTCTTGAAGATGAATTTGTTGGTCATCTCTTTGCTTCCCAAGCCAGCAATCTCATTTGTGATGAGAGCAAGCTTAGAATACATCTCAGCGACTCCTTCAGCATCCTTCATCTTGAACTTGTCTAGCTGACTTTGTAGCACATCCAACTTAAATTATCTGAAGTATTCGGTACCTTCGTGCATATCATCAAAGTATCCCAAATTTCCTTCGCTTCCTAAGTCGGCATTCTCAAGACTGCTAATTTTGTTGAACTCTTCGGGGCTTCGGCAGTTGAATAGAATGTCGCATGCTTGAGGGTTGTATTGGAAGATCTTCAATTCTTCCACGGCCGTATCACGATCCGATTCCCTTGCATGAGTAAATAATTCACCTTGCAAACCAACACAGACAACATCCCAAATGACAGGGTTATGACCAAGAATATGCATTTTCATCTTATGCTTCCGACTAGCAAAGTTTGTACCATCAAAGTATGGAGCTCTATGGTGGTAATTTCCCTCACTAGACGCCATACTATCCTAGGTTATGAAACCAATGCAATGGAGACTAAAGCTCTGATACCACTTGTAGGATCTGAAGTATGTCTAAAGGGGGGTGATTAGACTACTTGACCAAATAAAAACTTGGCCTTTTTCCCAATTTTAGTTGTAGGCAAGTTTTAGCAATTATAGAAAGTCAAGCACACCCTACACATGCAATTATAAGAATATACCTGCGGAAACAACATGTATATAGAGGGTAGGGACAGGAAGATCAAACGCAAACGTTGACACGATGATTTTTGGCATGGTTCTCATAGGTCGTGCTATTGTATGTTCATGTTGGTGGAGACCAACCCACTGAGGGTAAAGTCCGCGCGATTCCACGGAGGGCTCAACCTAGGAAGGATCGACTGAGAAGCAACCTTATCTATTCCATCACGGCTTACGTCCACAAAGGACTACCCTCACTCGGGGTAGATCTTCCCAAGTAGGTGATCTCCTTGCCCTTACAAACTTCTTGGTTCAACTCCACAACACTAAGTAGAAGGCTCTCAAGTGACACCTAACCAATCTAGGATACATCGCTCTCCAAAAGGTAATAGATGCGGTAGTACGATGAACTTCTTGCTCTTTTGCTTCAAAAGATAGTCTCCTCAACACTCAATCACTCTCACACATATTTGGCTTGGGTAGAGGAGATTGATTGGGTGGAAAGCAATTTGGGGAGGCTAGAAATCAAGATTCAAAAGGTAGAATTGGATTATCTTGATCTCAATACATGAGTGGGTGGCTCTCTCTTAGAAAAATGGACATGACAAGTGTTGGGTCGTTATGAGTGCTTCCTCTATGAATGATAGGTGGTAGAGGGGTATATATAGGCATGTGCAAAAATCCAACCGTTACAACTTTATTGCCCAACCCCGTGAAACCAAAGTGAAACTCGATGGGACCGACTAGTGCAAAATGTGGCAACTTTTGTTTTTTCGGTGAGAGCGATATATGAACCTCGGTGGTACCGGTTTTGGTTGTCCTAGTCAGTTTCCACAACTCGGTGAGACCGATTCTATAAACTTGGAAATTCCAATTTTAAGAAGTGAAATGACACTTTGTGTCACCGGGATACTAGGGTTTGGCATGGGATCTATGTGAGGTAAAACTCGCTAGGCCGAATGGAAAATGTTGGTGTCACCGAATTTTGGTCTTTGTGGATTTTGACAAAATATTTGTAGGAGAAATTCATGAGTATTTTTGGTGGCTATCTCTAAGCACTTGAGAACCAAATCATCATAGTCACCTCATACCCTTTTAATAGTATTGTCTTTCCTATGGACTCAAATGTGTTTTTTTTCACAAAATAGTAAATGTAGAGTCTTCAAGCTTGTTGTCAATAGATGGTCCTTCCATGTAGGGGTTGTCCTCGCAATCCTTAGCCAATGCATCATTGAACTTTTCTTAAATATACTAGATAGAATCATTAGGTCAATGACACATATGTTGTTATTAATTACCAAAACCATCTTAGGGAGAAGTTATGCTTTCAACAAATTAAAATATGTGAGATAGCACAATCAATTGAGAAGGCTTTTGTTTAGTTCGCTCGTCTCTGAACCGAAAGGTCTCTCGTTCAAACATGCATGTCTCACCCTTTTTATGAAGTTTTCAGCAGCAAAGAGAGAAAAAGAAAAGCGAAGATAGGCTAAGCCCAAGTAGCCTAGAAAATGTCGGGCAAATCCTATTTAGCAGTGCACGTGTTGGTTTCTTTTGTTTCTCTGAACCGGCGCGCAGGCGTGTTAACAAGGGTCAGCCCAATTAGCATTTTCCTTGAACTATTTAAAGTGCAAAAATGGGGCTTGCACAAGAACTGAATTGTAGACCTCTCCGTTCTGAGCGCACAATGCTAATCACTCGACCATCGCTAGCTTATATAACTTCTTACGTCCTCTTTGTTATTTACCTAGTTCACATCTCTTTTTCAGTTTTATTTTTTCTGTTATTTTTTATTTTCTTTTTATCAACTACGCGGTTGTAAACCGATGAACTTTTTGTTCAAAATCAATGAATTTTTTTTCAAAAACACCTGAACTTTTTTACCACTAATGAAATACTATCAATTGAACATTCTTTAAAATTTGATGAACTTTTTTTTTGAAAATCCATGATCTTTCTTTTCAAATTCGATGAACTTTTCTCAGGTTTAATAAACTTTTTATAACTCATTGGACTTTTTTGAAAATCAATGAACATTTTTAAATAATGATGAACTACTGTTCAAATTAGATGAATGTCTTTTTGAAATTGATGATGTTTATTTTAAATTTGATGAACATTTTCAAATTCAATGAACTTGTTCCAAGTTTGATGCACTTTTTAGAAGAAGCAATGAATTATTTTCAAAATAGATGAGCATTTTTCCAAATTGCATGATTTTTTTCAAATTCAATGAACTGTTTCTTAAATTCGGTGAACGTTTTTAAAATTCTTTAACATTTGTTGAAAGTTCGCGCACATTTGTGAATTCATAAACTTTTTTTCTGATCTTTTTTTTTTGTTTTCTTATAGGAATCAATGGTTGACTTGTTTTGTCAAGGGTAGCGACCGGTAAATCGATCGATGTATCGACCAATGGAACGAACCAACGAGCGCTTGCCTAATGGACCGACCCACAGATGACGGTGCATGAGCGCTAGCTTAGGAAACGGGCGCCCGTAGCGCCAACTAGGAGCTCCCTCGCTACCGAGCGACCAAGATTGCACCCCTTCAAGTGCTCGATTCAATTAATGCGCCGGCCTATTTAGCATTTTATTCCCCACCGTTTTTGGGATGGTTTTAGAACCTTCTCTAAAGCACTTTATTTTTTTTCTATTGTTTATTTTATTTAGTTTTCGTTTTTTTTCATTTAGTTTCCTTTCCTTTTTTGTTTTCTCTTGCTTTCTATCTCCTTTCTTTGTATTTTCCTTTTCTTTATCATTTTGGCGAATATGCTTGGAATTTATCAACGTTTAATGTAATCATGAATAGTTTTTGAATCACTAACAATTTCAAAATTATGAACATTTTTTTTAATACTACAATGGTTTTCCAAATTTGCTAAACAAAAATCTAATTGTGATTTTTTTTGAAACTATTGAACATTCATTGAATTGTTTGAAATTTAGGGCGCATTTTATTTAACCAATTGTCTCATTTTTTAAAAATTCACCAACATATTGTTTGTTTTGTGAACCGGTTTTGAAATACATGACCATTTTTTCGAATAGATGGACATTTTTTAAATCAGCCTACCTTGTTTAGGCCAATGATGTTTTTTGAATATTTGGGAAAAATCTTTGAAATTCACAAACATTTTTTCATTTTGTGTGAACATATTTAGACACATCATGCATATTATACAAATTACGGATTTGTTTTTCAAAGTAATGAACATGTTTTGAATATGCAAATATTTTTAAAAATTGTGAACATTATTTGATTATGAGAACTTTTTCAAAATCATGAACATTTTTTAAATATGCAAACGTTTTATGACTTCTTCAAAAGAAATGATGAATAAATTTATGCTTAATTGACGATTATTTTATGATCTCTTGAACTTTCTTTTAAAAATTTGCAATTAATCAAAATTTTAGAACTGTTTCAAATCTTGTATTTTCAAAACGAAAAAAAGCAGAGGTTCTCCAGCCCCGCGCATGGGAGGCTGTTGTGGGTGGGTGCACATTCCCACGTCCTAGGGTGCCCAGGTCACCAAATAGGACGAAATATCTTATAGGGGACTTCTATGCCCGGCTCGTTGCGGCCAACTGCCGAGTGGACGCCCAGGGGTAACCCGACTGGGCTGGCCAAGAATAATATTTGACAATTTAGAACATTTTTTGAAATAGCAAACATGTATTGAATTTTTAACAAAATTTCAAATAAGAAAAAAAAATTCACGAAAAAAATTACAAAAGCAGTGAAAAAAAATTGAATCTAGAAAAATATCTTGAAACCATGAACAGTTTTCAAATTGTGAACAAATTTTGAAACATGAACTAATTTTGAAATCATAAAACATTTTTCCAATTATAAAAAAAATCGAAACAAGAGTAAATTTCAAATTGTGAACAAAATTATTAAATTGTGAATATTTTTTCAAATTCCGGCACATTTTTGAAAATTCCAGAATATTTGTTCAAAATCCGGCATATTTTGCAAATGATGGAACATTTTTTAAAATTTCGGAACGTATTTTTGGAAAAAGCTGATATATTTTGATAAAATTTCCACAACAATTTTTCAAATTCCAGAACATGTTTTTTAAATCCAGGACATTTTATCAAATTAAGGAACATTTTTCAAATTGCAGAACATTTTTTAAATTCCAGAACACTTTTTCATATTCCGCAACACTTTTTCAAAGTCAAGAATTGGTTTCCTAATTTTCAACAATTTCTCATATTTCGGAATATTTTTTAAAAATACGGAACATTTTTCGAATATCCGGAACAACTTTTCAGATTTGGACCATTTTTTGAAATTTCAGAACATTTTTTCAAAATTCGGAATTCTTTTTGACTGTCCAAAACATTTTTTTAAATTCCGGAACATTTTTCAATTTTGAACATATTTTAAATTACAGAACATTTTTTCGAAAAGACGGAACATTTTTTTCAGATTTAGGAACATTTTTCAAATTAAGGAACGTTTTTCCAAATTCCGGAACATTTTCCAAATTACAAAACATTTTTTCAAATTCAGGAACATTTTTCAAAATTCCGGAACATCTTTTTAAATTCTCAAACATTTTTTGAAAATCCAAAACATTTTTAATGAGAAAAAAAAAGAAACAGAAAAGAATAAAGAAAAAAAAGCTAAAAATAAAAAAACGGGTGACGGAATCTTCTAGTACGTTCTCAAAACCAGAAAAAAACAGTTCAAAATCCCAAAGCCAGGATTGCTAATGGGCCCGCCCAAACCTGTCGCTGGCTGGCCCGCGTGCGTGAAATAGGATTTTCCATCTTATACGTCGTTCACTGCGTCAAACTGCCAGCACTTAGCACACACGAGTGACCGAACAGCGAAGCAATGGGCGCGGGCCCAGTTTTGTTCAGCTCCTTGAACCGGTTACTTTTTCTTTTGCCCTATCCGTTTTCTTTTCTTCTTTCCATTTTATTTTCTTTATTTTTCTATTTACTCTTTTTTCCTTTTATTAAAACTTTATATTATATTTTATAAAATAATAACACGTTCAAAATTTGTTATTAAAATTCGAAAAACTTTATTGCTTCTAGACAAATGTTCTAAAATTTCTAGAGAAATGTTCTAAAATTTAAATAATTGACGTTTTAAAAAATGTTGGGATTTTCAAAACAAGTTACGGATTTTCATAAAATATCCTTGTTTTCCTATTAATTTTTTTCCTTTCGATTTCTTTCTCTTTAACTTTTACTATTCCTTTTGGTTGACATTTTCAAAAAAAATTCTCTTTTTCAAAAAAATTTGTCGTGTTCAATTTTTTTTCATAGTTTTTATTTAAAAATTTGTGCTTCAAACAAAAATCAGGAACTGAAAAATTGTTCATATTTTCAAAAATGTTCATGTTTCAAAAACTATTCTTGTATTCAAAAAACTGCATTACTTTTCAATAATGGTCATATTTTCAAATACTTTAGGGATTCATGAAAATGTTTTTGTTTTGAACCCAAAAATTATGATGTCATAAAATTATTTGTGTTTCCAAAATAGTTCTCTCTTTCAAACTTTGGTCACGACTTTCAAAAAATGTTTCTGTTCAAAAAAATAGTTTCATTCTCGAAATTTGTTTACCATTTTCAGAAAATGTTTGTATGTCGAATAGTGTCCAGGAATTACAAAAACACGTATCTATTTGAAAGTTTGGTCACAATTTAAAATCACGAAAATAATTTATTAAACCTACCAAATAAATTTGAAAACACGAACATTTTGAAAATCCTAAAAACTTATTAATAATCCAGAGCATTTTTTGAAGTTATGAACTCTTTCTGGAAGGAGAATATTTTTTTTAGATATGCAAACATTTTTAGGGTTTGTGAATAAAAAATAATAGTACGAACGTATTTTGAGCTTGTGAACATTTTTTAAAATTGGGGAAAATATAATTTTAAGAATCAGGAAATAGAAAGAAAAGGAATTAAAAATAGAAAATAAAATTAACAACAAAAAATGAAAAAAATGAAAAAATATCAAAAAAGCACTACACTACCCGCATGCTTGTTGGGCCGACCCAGTTGGGGGTGCCCTCCAGGAAGCCCCGACTTATTGCCGTAGTAAGCGGCACATAGGAGCTCCCACATAGGACATCCCTATTAGCGCCCCATACGCGAGAGCAACTAGTTGAGAGCACTTCCACGAAAGCCTTCCAGCGATCACTCCCACGCGCCGCAACTTGGCGCATTCTCAACCGCCGCCACTTGTCGCGCTTTCACCGTTCTCTTCAGATTTTTCTTAGTTTTCGGCATACGTTTTTGGCTTTTTAGAGTGTGTTTTTTTGTTTTTTGTGTTTTGGTTTTTCACCGGTCTTTCTTAGTTTTTTATGAAAATAAAATATAAAAAAAAAAGAGGTGGGAAAAAAGAGAAGGACTCCACTTTCCAATCCTAATTGGAGTAGGATTGGAGTAGGACTCCTCCTCTCCCTTGGCCGGCGCACCCTTGAGGGTTGGCCCTCAAGGCAAGCCTCCTCCCCCTCCCTTCTATATATAGTGGTGATTTAGGGATGATTTGAGACAACTTTTGCCACGTGCAACTCAGATCCATACACCATAGTTTTACCTCTAGATCGTATTTCTGCGGAGCTCGGACGGAGCCCTACAAGAATAGATCCTCACCACAACCGGAGCATCGTCACGCTGCCGGAGAACTCATCTACTTCTCCTTCTTACTTGCTGGATCAAGAAGGCTGACATCATTGTCGAGTTGTACGTGTGCTGAACGCGGAGGTGCCGTCCGTTCGGCACTAGATCGGAACGGATCGTGGGACGGATCGCGGGACGGTTCATGGGACGGTTCGCGGGGCTGATCGAGGGACGTGAAGACGTTCCACTACATCAACCGCGTTTCTGAACGCTTCCTGCTGTGCGATCTACAAGGGTACGTAGATCCAAATCTCCTCTCATAGATGGACATCACCATGATAGGTCTTCGTGTGCGTAGGAAAATTTTTGTTTCCCATGCAATGTTCCCCAACAGTGGCATCATGAGCTAGGTTCATGTGTAGATGTTATCTCGAGTAGAACACAAAGGGTTTTGTGGACGGTGATGTTCGATTTGCTGCCCTCCTTAGTCTTTTCTCGATTCGGCGGTATTGTTGGATTGAAGCGGCCCGGACCGTCATTATTCGTACGCTTATGAAAGACTGGTTTCATCGATTGACATGCAATCTCGTTGCATAAAGATGACTGGCGGGTGTCGGTTTCTTCAACTTTAGTTGAATTGGTTTTGACCGAGGCGGTCCTTGGAGAGGTTAAATAGCAATTTACACATTGTCAGAGCATATATCTCCATATGTGGTTTTGGTAATTGATGACAATTCCTATGGACTAATGGTTGCCTTAAGTTATATTTATAGGATTTGTCCATAGGCACTTCTTGAAGTCCATCTGGTGGGTTCAAGGAGTTTATATGATGACCAAGATGGTATTCAAGGTATTATCCAAAGAATGGTCATAGAGACACAAGGTTGATCAAGATCTCAGACAAAGAGTAAATCAAGATGATCAACACACAAAGCGTACAAGATGTACCGAGAGGGATCAAGTGATCCCATGGTATGGTAAGCATTGTCCATTATGTGTTTGTGTACTAACCCATGGTCTTTGTGAGAGTTCTATGTGTGGGTTAGGTGTGTTTCCATGGGCTTGCGTCAAAAGGAAGATCTCATACAACCCATGAAGGATGATGTCAAGTGGTGATCATCATCAAGATTGCGGTGTGCAAGTTCAAGAGGATCAACACGAATATATCGTGCTTGAAGCTTGCCGTCCATTGTGGTGGCAATGGACTTGTGAAGGTATGATGAAGAGTGGCTCACCCATAGTGAGTATGGGGGAGCAATCAACTAGTCTTCATCAAGCCAACGCAATCAAGAAAGGTGGTCTATCTTGAGGAAGCCAAGATCATCATCATCTAGCTCAAAAGGTCGAGGTGCAAGGTATAGGTTTGCCCTTGATAGGTTTTCTGTTTAGGATAGAATGATGTACTGTCAAGGGGGGCTCTCAAGTGATTAGTTTGATCGTATCATTTTTTTGAGAGCTCAAACCATTTGCATCCTTGCATCATACTTCTTGGTTCTTATTTGGTGTTTCTCTTTGTGAGTTTTAGAGCTTATGGTGATCTTCATGACAAGCTCGAGTTCATCGAAAATGGAGCCCATATGCAACTACTATGATGTTTTCGATGTTGGAGTTTTTGCCGGTTCTTCATTCATAGAGGTCTCACATCTCTAGATCATTGGCATTTTCATATCAGCATGGTCTTAAGAGGTCGCTGTTTGGATTGCTCTTGTCGTCCTGAATCCAACAAGCTTGGGTTTGCTCGATTAGGAGCTCGTATGCGAAAGTTATGGCTGTTTCAATGGCGAGCGGTAGTACCGCTGGCCCTAGCGGTAGTACCGCTAGAGCTGGCGGTAGTACCGCTGGCCCAGCGGTAGTACCGCCTCTGGTCAGCGGTAGTACCGCTCCAGGACTTTAGTACCGTCATCTTTGAGGTTGTACTGCGTCGGACTTTTTGCGCAGACTTTCTTGGCGGTGGTTGCCTCGGTAGTATCTTTGCGCTACCATGGGCTCAGCGGTTGTACTGCTGCAGCCAGCGGTAGTACCGCTGGAGGGTCAGCGGTAGTACCGCTGCAGCCAGCGGTAGTACCGCCAGAGGGTCAGCGGTAGTACCGCTGGGCTCGGGCTGTAAGTGGGGGTAATGGTCTAATTCCTTCCCCCACTATATAAAGGGGTCATCTTCCCCCTTGGTTTTTATCCATCCGTTGAGCTCTTGTTCTACCTCCATTGTTGACATTCTTAGAGCTTGCTAACTCTCAATCCCTCCAATGATTCTTGCTTGTTCTTGAGGGAAAAGAGAGAGGAGATCTAGATCCACATCTCCACCAATCACTTTCTCCTCTATGTGAGGGGAACCCCTTGGATCTAGATCTTGGAGTTCTTTGTGAGCTCCTTGTTCTTCGTCTCATATTTCTCCATAGCTTTCGTTGTTGTGGAGGGATTTGAGTGTGAGGGACTTGACCACTTCGTGTGTTCTTGCCATTGCATTAGTTGCATCGGTTTGAGTTCTCCACGGTGATACGTGCAAGTGAGAAGTTGAGAAGCTTACTACCCTTGGTACTTAGTACCCTAGATATTGTTCTTCGTCGATGCTTTGGCGTCCTAGAATCTTGGTGGTGTCTCGGAGCTCAATCATTGTGGTGTGAAGCTCCGGGCAAGCGTCGGGGTCTCCAATTAGGTTGTGGAGATTTCCCCGAGCAATTTGTACGGGTACCGGTAACTGCCCCCAAGGGTTGCCACGTGTACGGGTCCGGTAACCGCCCCCAAGGGTTGCCACGTGTACGGGTTCGGTGACCGCCCCCAAGGTTTGCCATTTGTACGGGTTCGGTGACCGCCCTCAAGGGTCCCTTAGTGGAATCACGACATCTTGCATTGTGCGAGGGCGTGAGGAGATTACGGTGGCCCTAGTGGCATCTTGGGGAGCATTATGCCTCCACACCTCTCCAACGGAGATTAGCATCCACAAGGGTGTGAACTTCGGGATACATCATCGTCTCCCCGTGTCTCGGTTATCTCTTACCCGAACCCTTTACTTATGCACTTTACTTTGTGATAGACATATTGTTTATTGTAATATATCTTGCTATCACTTAGTTGTTTATATTGCTTAGCATAAGTTGTTGGTGCACATAGGTGAGCCTAGTTGTTTGTAGGTTTTGTGCTTGACAAATTAAACATTAGTTTTTTTCCGCATTTGTTCAAGCCTAAACCTTAATTATTTTAAAGCGCCTATTCACCCCCCCTCTAGGCGACATCCACGTCCTTTCACACATCTCCGTTGTGGTTTTTGTGTAAGTAAGATGCCATCTACTAGATACCCTTAGCAGCCACGTAAAACATGCAACAACAAATTAGAGGACGTCTAACTTTTTGCAGGGTATGCATGTGATATGATATGGCCAATGACGTCATGTGATATATTGGATATATGAGATGATCATGTTGTAATAGTTAATATCGACTTGCACGTCGATGGTACGGCAACCGGCAGGAGCCATATGGTTGTCTTTAAACTAACGTTTGTGTTTGCAGATGTGTTTACTATATTGCTAGGACGTAGCTTTAGTAGTAATAGCATAAGTAGCACGACAACCCCGATGGCAACACGTTGATGGAGATCATGATGATGGAGATCATGGTGTGGCGTCGGTGACAAGAAGATCGTGCCAGTGCTTTGGTGATGGAGATCAAGATGCACATGATGATGGCCATATCATGTCACTTTTGAATTGCATGTGATGTTCATCCTTTTATGCACCTTATTTTGCTTACAACGACGGTAGCATTATGAGGTGATCTCTCATTAAAATTTCAAGACGAAATTGTGTTCTCCCTGACTATGCATCGTTGCTACAGTTCGTTGTTTCGAGACACCACGTGATGATCGGGTGTGATAGACTCAACGTTCACATACAACGGGTGCAAAACAGTTGCACACGCGGAACACTCGGGTTAAACTTGACGAGCCTAGCATGTGCAGACATGGCCTCGGAACACATGAGACCGAAAGGTCGAGCATGAATCGTATAGTTGATATGATTAGCATAGAGATGCTTACCACTGAAACAATTCTCAACTCACGTGATGATCGGACTTGAGTTAGTGGATTTGGATCATGTACCACTCAAATGACTAGAGAGATGTACTTTTTGAGTGGGAGTTCTTAAGTAATATGATTAATTGAACTAATTATCATGAACATAGTCTAATGGTTTTTGCGAATTACGATGTAGCTTGCGCTATAGCTCTACTATTTTTATATGTTCCTAGAGAAAGTTTAGTTGAAAGTTGATAGTAGCAACTTTGCGGACTGAGTCCGTAAAACTGAGGATTGTCCTCATTGTTGCGCAGAAGGCTTATGTCCTTAATGCACCACTCGGTGTGCTACACCTCGAGCGTCGTCTGTGGATGTTGCGAACATCTGACATACACGTTTTTGTTGACTACGTGATAGTTCAGTGCGAAATACTTAATGGCTTAGAAGCAAGGCGCCGAAGATGTTTTGAAACGTCACGGAACATAAGAGATGTTCTAAGAGATGAAATTGAGATTTCATGCTCGTGCCCTTGTTGAGAGGTATGAGACCTCTGACGAGATTCTTTGTCTACAAAGTAAAGGAGAAAAGCTCAATCATTGAGCATGTTCTCAATTTGTCTGAGTACAATAATCGCTTGAATCAAGTGGGAGTTAATCTTCCAGATGAGATAGTGATGGTTCTGCAAAATCACTGCCACTAAGCTGCTAGAGCTTCATGATGAACTATAACATATCAAGGATAGATATGATGATCCTTGAGCGATTCAGAATGTTTGACACTGCGGAAGTAGAAATCAAGAAGGAGCATCAATTGTTGATGGTTAGTAAAACCACTAGTTTCAAGAAGGGCAGGGCTCGAAGGGATACTTCATGAAATGGCAAACTAGTTGTTGCTCTAATGAAGAAACCCAAGATTGAGCCCAAACCCAAGACTAAGTGCTTCTGTTATGAGGGGAACAGTCACTGAGGCGGAGCTACCCTAGATACTTGGTAGATGAGAAGGCTGGCGAAGTCAACAGAAGTATATTTGATATACATGATATTGATGTGTACTTTACTAGTACTCCTAGTAGCACGAGGGTATTAGATATCGGTTCGATTGCTAAGTGATTAGTAACTCGAAATGAAAGCTACGGAATAAACGAGACTAGCTAAAGGCAAGGTGACGATAAGTGTTGGAAGTGTTTCCAAGGTTGATGTGATCAAACATCACACGCTCGCTCTACCATCGGGATTGGTGTTAAACCTAAATAATTGTTATTTGGTGTTTGCGTTGAGCATGAACATGATTGGATCGTGTTTATTGCAATACGATTATTCATTTAAAGAGAATAATGGTTATTCTATTTGCTTGAATAATTACCTTCAATGGTTTATTGAATCTCGATCGTAGTGTTACACATGTTCATAATATTGATGCCAAAAGATACAAAGTAGTAATGATAGTACCACTTACTTGTGGCACTGCTGCTTGAGTCATGAAAGTATAAAATGCATGAAGAAGCTCCATGCTGATGGATCTTTGTACTCACTCATTTTTGAAACGTTTGAGGCATGCAAACCATACTTATTGGTATTAACGCATGAAGAAACTCCATGCAGATGGATCGTTTGGACTCACTTGATTTTGAATCACTTGAGACAGGCAAATCATACCACATGGAACAAGAGAGTAACTTGTTGGGAGTAATAAATTTTTGATGTGTGCAGTCCAATGAGTGCTGAGGCACGCAGTGGATATCGTTATGTTCTTACTTCACTATGGTTTGAGTAGATGCAGGAGTATTTACTTGATGAATCACAAGTCTGAAATATTGAAAAGTTCAAAGCTATTTCAGAGTGAAGATCGTCGTGACAAGAGGATAAAATGTCTACGATATGATCATAGAGATGAATATCTAAGTTACGAGGTTTTGGTACGCAGTTAAGACAATGTGGAGATTGTTTTGCAGTTCATGCCACCTGGAACACCATAGTGTGATGATGTGTCTAAACTTCATAGCCGTGCCCTATTGGATATAGCGCATACTATGATGTCTCTTATCGAATTACCACTATCGTTTATGGGTTATGCATTAGAGATAACCGCATTCACTTTAAATAGGGCACCACATATTTCCGTTGAGATGACATAGTATGAACTATGGTTTGGAGAATCCTGAGCTGTCGTTTCTTGAAAGTTTGGGGCTGCGACACTTATGTGAAAAAGTTTCAGTCTGATAAGCTTGAACCCAAAGCGGATAAATGCATCTTCATAGGATATCCAAAACAGTTGGATACATCTCCTATCTCAGATCCGGAAGCAAAGTGTTTGTTTCTAGAAACGGGTCCTTTCTCGAGGAAAGGTTTCTCTCGAAAGAATTGAGTGGGAGGGTGGTGGAACTTGATAAGGTTGGTGAACCGCCACTTCAACCAGTGTGTAGCAGGGCGCAGGAAGATGTTCATGTGGCGCCTACACCAATTGAAGTGGAAACTGATGATGGTGGTCATTGAGCTTCTGATCGAGTTACTACAAACCTCGTAGGTTGACAAGGTCACGTACTACTACAGAGTGGTACGGTAACCCTGTCTTGGAGGTCATGTTGTTGAACAACAATGAACCTACGAGCTATGGAGAAGCGATGGTGGGTCCGGCTTCCGACAAATGGGTGGATGCCATGAAATCCAAGAGAGGATCTATGTATGAAAACAAAGTGTGGACTTTGGAAGAACTACTTGATGGTCGTAAGACCATTAAGTAAAGATGGATCTTTAAAACGAAGACAAACGATGATGGTGATAAGTCACTATTATGAAAAGCTGGACTTGTCGCAAAGATGTTTCCGACAAGATCAAAGAGTTGACTATGATGAGACTTTCTCACTCGTAGCGATGCTAAAAGTCTGTTGGAATTATGTTAGTAGTTGTTGCATTACTTACGAAATATTGCACATAGGATGTCAAAACATTGTTTCCTCGATGGTTTCCTTGAGGAAAAGTTGTATGTGATACAACCAGAATGTTTTGTCGATCCTAAGGATGCTAACAAGTATGCAAGCTCCAGCGATCCTTCTATGGACTGGTGCAAGCATCTTGGAGTTGGAATATACACTTTGATGAGATGATCAAAGCTTTTGGGTTTGTACAAGGTTTATGAGAAACTTGTATTTCCAAAGAAGTGAGTGGGAGCACTATAGAATTTCTGATAAGTATATGTGGTTGACATATTGTAGATCGGAAGTAATGTAGAATTTCTGTGAAGCATAAAGGGTTGTTTGAAAGGAGTTTTTCAAAGGAAGACCTGGATAGAGCTACTTGAACACTGAGCATCAAGATCTATGGAGATAGATCAAAATGCTAGATAGAACTTTCAAATGAAATGCATGCCTTAACAATTTTTTGAAGGAGTTCAAAATAGATCAGCAAAGAAAGAGTTCTTGGCTGTGTTGTAAGGAGTGAATTTGAGTAAGACTCAAAATCCCGACCACGGCAGAAGAAAGAGAAAGGACAAAGGTCGTCCCCTGTGCCTTAGCCATAGACTCTATAGTATGCCATGATGTGTACCGCACCTGATGTGTGCCTTGCCACAAGTCTATTAAGAGGTACAGAGAGTGATCCACGATTGAATCACTGAACATCGGTCAAAGTTGTCCTTAGTAACTAATGGACTAAGGAATTTTTCTCGATTAGTAGAGTAGATATTTGGAGTATTTCCGAATAACAAGTAGTAGCAGCATCTATGAGATGACATAAAGACTTGTAAAGCACACACGGATCTGAAAGATTCAGAACTGTTGACTAGAACCTCTCTCATGGGCAAGACGTGATCAGACCTCAGAACTATATGGGTGTTGGATTCGTTAAAATCACATGGTGATGTGAACTAGATTATTGACTCTAGTGCAAGTGGGAGACTATTGGAAATATGCCCTAGAGGCAATAATAAATTAGTTATTATTGTATTTCTTTCATAATAATCGTTTATTATCCATGCTAGAATTGTATTGATTGGAAACTCAAATACATGTGTGCATACATAGACAACACACTGTCCCTAGTGAGCCTCTAGTTGACTAGTTCGTTGATCAAAGATGGTCAAGGTTTCCTGGCCATAGGAAAGTGTTGTCGCTTGATAACGGAATCACATCATTAGGAGAATCATGTGATGGAAAAGACCCAAGTTATATACGTAGCATATTGATCGTGTTATTTTATTGCTATTGTTTTCTGCGTGTCAAGTATTTATTCATATGACCATAAGATCATATAACTCACTGGCACCGGAGGAATACCTTGTGTGTATCAAACGTCACAACGTAACTGGGTGAATATAAAGGTGCTCTACAGGTATCCCGAAGGTGTCCATTGAGTTAGTATGGATCAAGATTGGGATTTGTCAATCCGTGTGACGGAGAGGTATCTCGGGGCCCACTCGGTAATACAACATCTCACACAAGCCTTGCAAGCAATCTGACTAAGTGTAAGTCACGGGATCTTGTATTACAGAACGAGTAAATAGACTTGCTGGTAACGAGATTGAAATAGGTATGCGGATACCGACGATCAAATCTCGGGCAAGTAACATACCGAAGGACAAAGGGAATGATATACGGGATTATATGAATCCTTGACACTAAGGTTCAACCGATAAGATATTCGGATAATATGTAGGATCCAATATGGGCATCCAGGTCCCTCTATTGGATATTGACCGAGGAGTACCTCGGGTCATGTCTACATAGTTCTCGAACCCACAGGGTCTGCACACTTAAGGTTTGATGATGTTTTAGTATAGTTGAGTTATATGTGTGGTTACCGAATGTCATTCGGAGTCCCGGATGAGATCACGGACATCACGAGGGTTTCCGTAATGGTCCGGGAACGAAGATTGATATATAGGATGGCTTCATTTGGTTACCGGAAGGTTTTCGGGCATTACCGGGAATGTACCGGGAGTGACCAATGGGTTCCGGAAGTTCACCGGGAGGGGGCCAACCCACCCAGGGGAAGCCCAATGGACCTAGGGGTGGCGCACCAGCCCTTAGTAGGCTGGTGGGACAACCCAAGAGGGCCTTGGCGCCAAGGAAAGAAAACCAAAGAAAAGAAAAAAAAAAGAGGTGGGAAGGAAGAGAAGGACTCCACTTTCCAATCCTAATTGGAGTAGGACTCCTCCTCTTCCTTGGCCGGTGCACCCTTGAGGGCTTGGCCCTCAAGGAAAGCCTCCTCCCCCTCCCTCCTATATATAGTGGTGATTTAGGGCTGATTTGAGACAACTTTTGCCACGTGCAACTCAGATCTAGACACGATAGTTTTACCTCTAGATCGTATTTCTGCGGAGCTCGGGCAGAGCCCTGCAAGAATAGATCCTCACCACCACTGGAGCGTCGTCATGCTGCCGGAGAACTCATCTACTTCTCCGTCTTGCTTGCTGGATCAAGAAGGCCGAGATCATCATCGAGCTGTACGTGTGCTGAATGCGGAGGTGTCGTCCGTTCGGCACTAGATCGAAACAGATCATGGGACGGATCGCGGGACGGTTCGTGGGACGGTTCGTGGGGCTGATCGAGGGACGTGAAGACGTTCCACTACATCCACCGCATTTGTTAACTCTTCCTGCTGTGTGATCTACAAGGGTACGTAGATCCAAATCTCCTCTCGTAGATGGACATCACCATGATAGGCCTTCGTGTGCGTAGGAATTTTTTTGTTTCCCATGCAACGTTCCCCAACAGATATTCCTATGAGTCAAGTCCACCAACACTAAATCGATAGAAAAAACAACGTCTTCTCTTTTAAACCCCGAGGGGATGAAAATCGTCTCGTGCCACCTCATAATCTCTGAAAGCTTAATGCACACGATTAGTCCGAAAGGGGCATTGTCATCAACCACCAAAACTACTTAGGGAAAATTATGCTCTTACAATCTCCCCCCTTTTTGGTGGGTTGATGACAATATGAGATTTGTCATTTCAAGAATAAAGAGACAGACTTAGACAAACCCAATATCTACAAAATATAGACAAGCTCCCCCTAGATGTGTTCTCTATTTGAGTATGCTCTTGGAATGCAAAAAACACACACTAGGATCAACACCCCCTATATTTTATAGACACGACCGTATACTTGCACATACAGGAAATGAATTAAGCAAGGATACAAGCATAGGAAATATAGGCTCACATAGTAGCTAAAGTAGACAAAAGGGAGTAGGAGAGGTAGCATATATCTTACACCATACTTTATTGCACACACGTCTGTACATCATAAACAAAAGCAAGCAAATAAAATGAGTTCACAAGAGGAAACACGAAGATGGGGATAAAACACCCGTGACTTAGCAAATCCAGCCTAAAAACTCTTTCCCATTTGGCATCGAGACACCAAAAGGTGCATAGATGACTAGAACAAGCCAAAGCGACGATGAGCTCAGTCTTCCTCATCATCATCTCCCTCATTCTCGGCAGACGGAGTAGAAACCACCTCCTCGGGCTCAGCCCATGGACAGTGCTCCTTGATCCAATCCTTCTCATCAGTGATCTTATCCTCAGACCCGCTTGTGGACATCCAGGCCAATCTTCCTTATGATGAGCTTGTCGTGACTGCGAGCCTTCTTGTCCTCTACATGAGCCTTATAGTGTCCCTTAACCTGCAAGCATAGAAGATTCTTCATCTTCGCCTTGAGGTTCGAAGCTCATGAAGGTTCAGTCTTAGATTTTGGTACAAAATCATAATCTGGCTCTGGCTCATCATCAGAGTCCGTGGGAGCAATCTCAGGAACCAAAGGTGGAATGCCCAAGTTCTCCTTCACACGAAGCTTAAGGATACCATGATGCACTAAACGGTTAGTCACCACGGGCTTGTTAGGGAATGCAACAATCCAGGTATCCTCAATCAACTTAAAGAGACAAGGGCCATAGATAAGCACCTTCGTGTCAAGCACAGCTAAACGCGGCTCCTTCCACATAATGTGGGAAACATCTAAAGTAGACTTGCATCCCCTCTCCTTCATGCACATAAGTAGCAGGTTCACGAGATAAGAATGAACATGGTCCTTGTTCCCAACGCGAGGAGACAGTGTGTTGCGAAAGATCCATTGCATGATGTCCATGAAGGGAATGACCTTAGTGCGATCACCCTTGGCAGTCTTCACAACATTGGAGTAACAAATAAGTTTGGACCTGTGAATAGCTTGAACTCCCTCAGTTTGTTGCCTCAGTCCAATAGGCTCATCCAAACCCCGATCAGCGTAGCCTAGAGAGTTCATGAAGGCTTTCCACTTGGAGCACAACACACGACCACTAGTCATCCATGTCAAGCTTTTCTCTTCATCCTGGTGAAAGTGAATGGTGGCATAAAATTGGGCCACATCTCGCTGTCAAACTCCTTATTGAAGACGATGATGGGAAACAGACCCCACTACAGATAGATAGCACAAGCTTTCACAAAATATTCAGTATGAGGGCGGGTGCCCATGTACCTTTTATCAATATACTTGACATCCACATAGAGGTTCGTCTTGTGCTTGAAAACACCTACATAAATGAGTGGTTGATCCTTGTTCCGGAAAGGACGCCCAACAAGAGCCTTGTCCTAAGGAAGGAAATATGGATTACGTTGACGAAAAGCTAGAAACTCCCTTGCATTCGTATCTTGAGGATTTTTGGTAGACTTCTTTTTGCCCACAGTTTTCTTCATAGATTGCCATTGAGTTTGAGGACTAGAACGAGCCTTTGCATCGTCAGACATGCGGAAATGCTTGAAGCCACGGCTAGTGTTCACGCGACGAGCAGCAGGAGTAGTGCTACTATCACCTGGAACTCACAAAGAAAGGAACGAGAAAAAAGAGGTGCAAATGAACTGCATAAGCCTAAAAATGAGAATAGAGATGAAACACAGAGAAGACTTGTTCTCTGGCACAAGTGGTAATATCACGGAGCAGGAGCGGTATTGCCGGAGCGGTAGTGCCAGTTGTGCACGGGCGGTAGTACCGCCCAGACCGCGGAAAAACTTCTAGGGCAGAGGGACAACATTACCGGCGCCGTAGAACCCAACACTTCGTGTGAACATCTACTATACTCAACCTAGCATCCATTTCACGTCCATCCCATGCCTAGGTAATGCGAAATAACATGGAAACGTCATGCATTGCCCTAGATATAAGATCCAAAAATTAAAACCAAAGATAAAATGATTGAGGTAAATCCAGTGTCCATGGCACAAGGGAGAAAGGGGGAATAATCCCATCGGATGGAAATGCAAAGGACGACACAGAATGGGGGATCCGGAGCCAGCCTTCGGTGGAGGTGTATCGGCCCGGAATCGCCGCTCTAGAAGATTCACTTTTTATTTCGTTATCAATTCTGTAGTTCGTTTGGTTGTCGCATTCATCATCGCATCATGCACATCATTTGCACTCCGTTGCCATCATATTTTCAAAACTTGCATCCTTATTAGTTGTCGGTTCTCTTCGTTCTCGTCGATGACCATTTTGAGACCAACCACACACGCATGCGCCCAGGACATTGTTAAAATATTGGTTTTAAAACTGTGTATAAAACCTTCTTGGAATGGGTCGAAAGTTCGTGTGCGGTCTTATTTTAATATAGGTAGACCGCCTGCCAAATTTCGTCACATTCGGAGGTCGTTTGATACCCCTACTGTTAGACCTATATGGGCACTATAGCCGGGTAAATTATCGGGCGTTTCGGTTTGTAACAAACCTATCACTCGCTGCCATCCTCCCTCCCTTCTCAGCCCAAAGCTACCTACACAGCCCACTAGCCCAGCTAGCCCCGCTCCACTTCTGTTCTGTCCGATTGAGATCAAATTGTCTGAAAATGGATGAAAACCCCCTAACCTAGCCATCCCTACCTATAAATGGACATTTTCCCTTGTCCATTTTCGGAAAACCTAATGCCCACCTCGATTTTCTTGCCCCACCAGCCACCAGCTGCCACCCACAACCACCTCTCTCCTACCAGCCACCACTAGCCTACCGATACCCAGATTGGGGCCTGACAGAGCCCATCAGGGCCCGAGGTGTCCGTTTCTGCACCGCTGGTTCCTCCATGAGCTCCCGCGCTGCCCTGCGCCCGGGGCCTTCGTCGTGCATGCCACCCCATAGCTTCGGCGGACCATGCCACCTCGCTGACCCGGTGCCCCATTGCTTATGCCTCCCCTTGCCTCGGTCATTGCGCATGGCTTTTCACCCTCGCAATGCTCGACCGCACCTTTACTTCTGTCGCCCTTGGACTTCGACCCCACCGCTGGATCCGCTTCTCCTGTGGCCAAATCTGCCATGCGCCACCGTCCGCGGCCACCTGAGGTGTCACCCTGCCGAAGCCCCGTAGCGTCGCCTCCGCACCCCTGGTCTGCTGCCGGGATCGAGCATGAGGCTCGATCGGCTCGAACTGCTCGCTCGGCCAACCACCCAAGTAGGTCGACCCAGCATCGTTCACGGCCTTGAAGGCCCAATGTGAGCCCCAGGCTACCCATGGCTATCTCCCGCGTGCGAGCAATGTGCCACTGTTGGACCATCCCAGATTCGGCCCATCGTGTTGTTTTTTCGCAGAATGATTTTTCCAATTAATCGAGGAATTGCATAATTACACAAAATGTCATGATTTAAAATTGCTAATAACTAATTAACCGTGCATCGCATGTAAAAACTTTATATATGTAAAATGTTCAGAATTTTGTGTAGATTAATAGTATTCCGCTTTCATGCATGATAAAAATATTTAACTTGCTATTTGAATGAAAAATGATTTATTTCATATCTAAATAATCGTAGCTCCAAATTAAATAACCTTTACATGAAAAATGTTCTACTCTTCGTGCTCTACATGTTTGTATAATTTGCATGAATAATAGGTGGCATCTAAATGCTCAAATCTTGGTTGGGAGTGCTTCATGAATAAGTCTAAAACTGTTATTTTATTCAAACTTGGCATGATGATTGCAACTAATCCGGAGTTCCTATGCATCTGGTTCCTTCGAGAATATTGATCTATGTGATGTGTCCTTCGACTCCATTCCATTGTTTGCCATAAAAATCATTTCTATCATGTCAGTTTTTTGCTCCCAAAGTGCTATCACGTTAAAACTGGTAATCTGTTTACTTTAAGTTCCATTTTTTGAAGCTCGAATTAAGCAAACGATGCCTCTTTTGAACGTGTGACAATGGAGTGATTTGTAGTATCCCATGTCTAGTTGTTGTTAGTAGGTTTGCCATGCCATGAATGTCATGTTTAGGTGTAGTTTTCGTCATGTGAACATGCCCTGAAAATGTTGCTATTTGTAAGGTCAAAATAATTCTAAGTCTGGAATGTGCTATATTTTGTTGCTATGTTTACATGCCTTTTTCTATTGATCAACAACCCCTTTGAGGTTGGTACAATGGAGTAAATTGTAAATCATGTTATCTGGTGTTAGTTTGTGCCATTAGTTTTGAAGTATAGGTTTTCCATCCTAGTTAATTTTGATGTCAAACATGTCAATCTCATAAAACTGTTGTTCCTTGCACCATGTTAATTTTTCTAAGTTCGTGAATTTGATTATTTCAAAATGACATGTTGTGTGGATGATAGCTATGAGTGTGTGCAAAATTAGACCTTGCTATTATGGAATGAAATGAAGTGCATCATGCCTACTAACTTCTTGTAAATTTTCATGCCATGATATGTCTTGTAGCATATGCTTTTATTGCTATCAATATGCCTTCATAATAAATCTGCCCTGTTAAAAACTGTTATTTTCACTAAGTCTGAAAGTGTGTTCAAGTAGCCATCTTCTCAACTCATTTCCTAGTGATCCATGCCTCTATTCAATTAGCTCCCATGAGATGAATTGTTGTGCATCATGTCAACTACTGCCCATATCCTATTTCTGCATTTTAGATTCATGTAGATTGTTGTTTTGGTGTGTGTAAATTGCCATGTTGCTGTTTTGGGAAGATTATGACTATATCTTGTATTGGTTGTTCTTATGGAGCCGTTGCTCCGTTTCGAATATGCCATATATGTAAGTTGCTTAGAATCTCATGTAGTTTCATAATACCTTGTTGCATCCATGATTTAACATTCTTGTGGTTGTCATTTGCATACATTTTGCATTCATGACATATTTACCTTGTGTTGGTCATATCTTTTAGACCGTAACTCTGTTTTGGATGATCTGTATATGTAAATCGCCTAGAATAACGTATAGAATCACATGGTGCAATTTGTTTCCCTGTTTAATAAATATAAAATATGATTAGTTCCCATCTGTACCAATTTCGAATTTAACATATCTGGTCGCATCGCAAATACTATAAGTTGTTTCCGGCCTCATTCACAATGCCTAGATAGGTATTTTATTTATGCTTTACTTCGTGCCATGTCTAATAAACATTTAAAGGTGCGAAGAAAATAAACAAGAGTGAACTAAATGTTTTGAATGTGGAGTCTCGTCAATATGCAACTCGTTGCATATTGAACTTCACTTAATGTGTAGGATATGATTGTTATGCTTTGCCATGTCATCCATATTTGTATGAACATGCGTCATATTATTTTGTGCATCATGTCATGCATATATGTTGGTGTTTATCGTGTATTGATTGTTCGTTTCTAAATTAATTCTTCTCGATAGAGTTTGATACGTCTCCAACGTATCTATAATTTTTTACCGTTCCATGATATTATGTTATCATTTTAGAACACTTTTTGTGCATTTATCTACTAATTTATATTATTTTTTAGCACTAACCTATTGACCCAGTGCCCAGTGCTAGTTGCTATTTTCTGTGTTTTTTGTACTTTTTAGGTTTCAGTAACAAACAAAGTCCTATTGACCTAAATTTTTTTGTGATTTTTTTTGAGCCAAAATAAGACCATGGATTATCGGAAGGAGACACGAGGTTGCACGAGCCCCCAACAAGCCAACAGGGCACGACCTAGGGGCGCACTGATGGCTTGTGGCCTATAAATTCTCATCTACCCTAAAAACTTTGAGGGACGTCCCGTAACCTTTTTTACGCCACCGCAAGTCTCTATTCCGATGGGAGGCCATCTAGAGATCCGTTATGGCACTCCCAGAGGGGGGATCGATCACGGAGGGCTTCTTCATCAACCTTGCTGCCCTCATGATGATGTGTCAGTAGTTCACCACAGACCCATCGGTCCATAGCTAGTACCTAGATGACAAACTCTCTCTTTCATCATCAATACAATGATCATCTCATCTTCGCTATGATCCATATGATGTAACTCTTTTGTACGGTGCGTTTGTTGGGATCCGATGAATTGTGGGTTTATGTTTAGATTATTCATGATAAATATTTGAGTTGTCTCTGAATACTTCTATGATTCTTATGTGCATGATTATGATAGCTTCGAAATTCTCTCTGATCTATTGAAATAGTTTGGCTAACTAGATCGGTATTCTTCGGTGAGAGAGGTGCATTGTGGTATGTTCAGCCTGGCGAATTTCTATATCCGAATGACAGAAAGGGACAAGATGCTTCTTTGAGTTTCTTCTACTAAGGATAAACAAATGGGTTTATTCATATTGCTTGACTTTACTTGGTCTACATCATGTCATATTACTCCATGCATTACTTCGTTCGTCATGAACTTAATATGTAGAGAGGCAAGCATAGAAGCGCTGTGGAAGTGAAGTAATAGTAATAGGTGCAGGCAGGAGTCGGCCTATTTCTTATGGTCATGATGCCTATATACACCTGATCATTGCCATGAATATCGCATAACTATTTGAGTCTCCTGTGATATATAATATGATTCTTATGTGCATGATTATCTTAGCTTCGTAATTCTATCTGATATACTGAAATAGTTTGGGCAACTAGATTGATATTTCTTCGGAGAGAGAGGTGCGATGTAGTATGTTCAACATGGGGAGTTTCTATATCCCAGTGACAGAAGGGGACAAGTCACATCTTTGTGTTGCTTACACTAAGGGTAAAATGATGGGGTTTATACATATTGGTTAATTTTAATTTGTCTACATCATGTCATCTTACTCAAAGCATTATTTCGTTCTTCATGAACTTAATACGTAGAGAGGCAAGCATAGAAGTGCTCTTGAATTGAAGTAATAGTGGTAGGTGCACGCAGTAGTCGTCCTATTTGATTATGGACGTGATGCATATATTTACATGATCATTGCCGGGAAAATCGCATAACTATCTACTCTTATATCAACTGCCCAACATTAATTTGTTTACCCACTGTGGGATATTTTCATGAAAGATGCCATTAGGGAAAACTATGCCCCCTAGGACTATTCACAATATATTGCTAAAACCTCCAATATCTTTGTGCCATTTATTTGCTTTTGTTTTATTTTTCATTTTACAATTATCCACACACCTCATTTGCTTGCAAATAACGAGACCAAGGGGATTGACAACCCTCTTGCCCGCGTTGGGTGCAAGCTGTTTATTATTTCGTGTGCAACCGTTAAAGACAATTGTGGTTTATATTCCTGTTGGTTCGATAAACCTTGGTTTCATAACTGAGGGAAATACTTAATCGCATTGTGCCACGATAACCCGTTTCTCTTCATGACAAAGCAAACGTAGATCACAAGTATCAGGAAGGATTTCTGGCGTCGTTGCCGGGGAATATCATCACTAACTATCAAGTAACCCCCCCCACAAAATTTCATTCACTTGTTCCTCTTTTTATTTTCTGGTATATTTAGTTCGTATCATAAAAAATACAAAAATATTTTTCTTTGGTTGCTTAGCTTGTCACAAGATTGCATATTTGTTCTCTAGTTTACTTGCTTAGCTATGCTATCTTTATCTTTGTCACACCAAAACAAAAATTAAAATGCAATAATAAAGATGACCGGATCCTCATCCACTAGCTAATCTTTCAAAAGACCCGTTGTCACATCCCTAGTTTCCATTTGAAGTTTAGCAAGATTGTGCTCATGTTTTATTCTTGCATTAAAAATGAAAATAGAAATCAAAGAAAAACCCTAGCACTTCCATATTCAACCCAATTCAAAACTTGTGATAAATCAATGAACCCAAAATGGCCTTCATAAAAGCCCACCATTTTTGATAAATATTGGAAACAATATTTCAGGGGTGGAACTTATTTTTAAAATACATTTGGCATTTTATTTAAATCATAAAAGCTACTGAAATTACCTAAATATGTGATTTTAAATATTCAGAATATCATAAAATGTTGAATTATTTATATGGGCTTGGATATAATTCAAATATCACCCATAACTATTTTTTACTATTTATGGGAATAGTTCGTTGCCACAATAAAATCAAACAAATGTCAGAAATGATTTAACAGAAACAGAAATGAAAAAAATGAGAAAACACTTACCTGACGCTCACCTTGGCCCAACCCATCTGCAACTGTCGTCTTCGCCTTGCCAGTCGGCAGCAGGAGGTGGCCGCCGCTTCCTTTGGCGCGGCCACGCACCTGAGTGTCTGCCTGGCCTCTCCGTCGCGCTAGCCGCGGAGGGATAAGCCTTCTGAGTCCATCCCAATCCTCTCCCTCTCCTCATTCGCTCTCCTGCCTCCCCTCCTCTCGCCCGCCATTAGAGCCGAGCTCGAGCTCAAGCTATCCATCGCCTCCGGCCACCGCAAGATTCCCCGAGCATGCCATCTTCTCCGCCTCGACGAGCACGTCATCCACGCCAAAGGAAACGAGCCCCCGAGCCCTGCATCACCCTCATATCCGTCGTCTTCCACCTTCGGCCGCTGGCAAGTCGTCATCGATTCATCGGATCCATCGCCTCCCCAAGCAGCCCGAGCCTCTCATCGACAGCGCCGTGAGCTACGGAGTGTTTCCCCCATCTACCCCTCTCTCTCCTGCTCTCTAGCCCTGTGGCCATCGAACCCGATCTCCGACCACCACCATGGCTCGTCGCCGGTGCTCTTTGGCCACCCCTAGCTCCTCTCACTGCCCTTGTTAGATGAGGTCGAGCCTGGGCTTCCTCCTAGTGCTCTCGACACTCAAACCCGAGCCTCAGAACACGTTTTAGAGCAACTCCGGCGAGGATCCGCCGCGGGTTTGGTCGCTGCCCGCGAGGCTCCGGTGGGGGCCGACGTGGATAGCTCATTAGAGCCTAATCCACCACTAGAGCCACTTACAGTGGGCCCCAGAGTGGGTCAAACCCCACTTAGCCTCTGGTCAGCGCGGGATTAGCCCCTGAGCCACTGACCAGTGGGCCCTACTGGTCAGGTTTGACCTGACCAGCCCCTATTGACCCTGTTGATGTCATGCTGATGCAGTAATACTTTTTCCGTTTTAAAATAATTCCAGAATAAGTGCAAAACTTTGGAAATTCATAGAAAATTAAATATAACTCCAAATTTGACAAATAATCTATGTAAAATGATCAAAACAATTCAATGAACACAATGGTGCTACTTTCATGCATGACAAACAAAGTTATGAAACAACATCAGGTCAAATCATTTAAAGGAATTTAATAATTATCCCACTTTAAATAATATTTGAACTTGAATTCAAATCAGCATCAAACCAAAGGTTTGATAGCCACACTAGCTTATGCTACATTTCATTTCATGCCATGTTCATGCATCATATTGTTGCATATGAATGTTATTGATTGTCGTTATTATTTCGGTAGGCTCTGCCCTTTCAAATACGCCTGAATATCCGACTGACGGATTTAATCCTTCTGTTGAGCAACAAGGCAAGCACCCTTTTGATCATCACGATATAATCCCATGTTCCTGCTCCTGCTCCCACTTATTGCATTAGGACAAAATATTTCAAATGCTTTACCTCGGTAGCTGAACCTATTCATTTGCATGACCTGTCATTGTCATAGTAAATAGCCAAACCTTGCAACCTAGGATACATGGTAGTTGCTTGAGCCATGATGTGTCTTATCCTGCTATGCCTGCTATGCCTAGAGTTGTGTCGGGTCTGTTTCATCTGGGTGATGCACAGGAATGGATGAATGTGTTCTAGTGACAAAGAATAAGTGTGGAACCTGATTTGGTAAAGGTACCGATGAACGGCTATGTAGGAGTACATGGCGGGTCGTTTCATTGGAACCGTCCTTAGGAACCGAGTTCCGTGTATGTAATCCAAGACTAGTTACTACCACATCCCGGGCTCTGAAATATGACCCTGCTCGACTTATTAATCGCCTAGTACTCGGTCTAGGAGTTGCAAGTAGTTTCTGGTGTTTATAGTCATGATGGAGGCCGTGCATAGTGCTAACCTTACATGTGCGCTATGATGCGGTAGGCAGTGGCACGGTGTACCAAGTGGCACCCGGATGGTGGGCTTGGGAACCCTGCGCACATCGTTTGGGGCCGTGGCGGAAACCTCGGCCGGACTTCCGTGCGAGTTCACTCTCGAATTGGCGATCAACCTAGACTAGGTATTAGCGTGGTTAACGGTCGTGGCCGACTCCCTCGCTGGGCTTCCACTTGAAGGTTGCCAAGGTGCATGACGTGCACATGGCGATAAGTGGCGAGAGCGTGTGTGAATAAGTACACCCGTGCAGGGTTATGATCTATTAGAATAGCCACGTCCGCGGATATGGACTACTTGGAGACATATGTTGTTCATAGATAACTCTAATGGCTACTCATAAAAGTATCATGATAAGTGTGAGTATCATGTATGGCATTTCCATAGGGAGACAGAAAGGAATCCATGATAGTGTATTGTTGAGGTGGTAGTGGACTCGTGTACGACTTATCAAACTTGTTTAAAACTATTTAGAATTGTAGTTTAGTCTAGCCAAGAGTCAAAGCTGGCTTGCTGCATGAAACCCCACAACCCCCTTTATTGATACACGTGCATGAGTAGATAATTCTGTTCTAAAGTCTTGCTCAGTACCTTTGTACTCATGTTTGTTTAATAGCTATTGCAGAAGATACCCACGAGCCAACAGGCGGGTTCTATCTAGACCTCGATGATGACGAGTAGCTGGTGTCCCAGCTATGACCTGGCCCCTTTCAGAAGGGATCTGTAGATAGTCAAGCTTTATGCCTTTTCCTTTCAACTGTCTGAACTCAGACAGTTTTAATGCTTCTGTTTGGTTTGTATGACTCTGCTTGTATGACTTGAGTGTCGGGTCATGTGACCCCTATCTGTATGAACTTATTATGCAAGACTCTTCCGAGTCTTCTAAATAAATGTTGTGATGTTGTTTGGTTATGTTATGATGCCATTGTTGTATCTATGCATATCGAGTATGTCATGCGTACGTGTGATGCACTGTGATATGTATGGGATTCGACACCTAGTCGTATGCCCTTAGTAGCTCTCTATACAGAGAAATGCCCCTTTATGTTTCCATCGAGCCTTGGTAGTTCGCTACTGCTTCGGACACATTGGTTGACCGTCATGTATCCTTCTTAGTTTCTATGTCTGTCCCTACGGGGAAATGTCACATGGTGTAATTGTTGGGGAACGTCGCATGGGAAACAAAAAATATTTCCTACGCGCACGAAGACCTATCATGGTGATGTCCATCTACGAGAGGGGATTTCCGATCTACGTACCCTTGTAGATCGCACAGCAGAAGCGTTAGTGAACGCGGTTGATGTAGTGGAATGTCCTCACGTCCCTCGATCCGCCCCGCGAACCGTCCCACGAACCGTCCCGCGATCCGTCCCACGATCTAGTGCCGAACGGACGGCACCTCCGCGTTCAGCACACGTACAGCTCGACGATGATCTCGGCCTTCTTGATCCAGCAAGAGAGACAGAGAGGTAGATGAGTTCTCCAGTAGCGTGATGGCGCTCCAGACGTTGGTGGTGATCTAATCTCAGCAGGGCTCCGCCCGAGCTCCGCAGAAACGCGATCTAGAGGTAAAACCGTGGAGGTATGTGGTCAGGCTGCCTTGGAAAAGTTTTCTCAAATCAGCCCTAATAGCTCCATATATATAGGAGGAGGGAGGGGAGGCTTGCCTTGAGGCTCAAGGAGCCCCAAGGTCTGCGCACCAAGGGGTGGATGAGTCCTCCTCCAATCCTAGTCCAACTAGGATTGGAAGGTGGAGTCCTTCTCTTCCTTCCCACCTCTTTTTTCTCTTTGATTTTCTATCTATGGCGCATAGGGCCTTCTTGGGCTGTCCCACCAGCCCACCAAGGGCTGGTGCGCCACCCCGAAGGCCTATGGGCTTCCCCGGGGTGGGCTGCCCCCCCGGTGAACATCCGGAACCCATTCGTCATTCCTGGTACATTCCAGGTAACTCCGAAAACCTTCCGGTAATCAAATGAGGTCATCCTATATATCAATCTTCATTTCCGGACCATTCCGGAAATCCTCGTGACGTACGTGATCTCATCCGAGACTCCGAACAACATTCGGTAACCAACCATATAACTCAAATACGCATAAAACAACATCGAACCGTAAGTGTGCAGACCCTGCGGGTTCGAGAACTATGTAGACATGACCCGAGTGACTCCTCGGTCAATATCCAACAGCGGGACCTGGATGCCCATATTGGATCCTACATATTCTACGAAGATCTTATCGTTTGAACCTCAGTGCCAAGGATTCATATAATCCCGTATGTCATTCCCTTTGTCCTTCGGTATGTTACTTGCCCGAGATTCAATCGTCAGTATCCGCATACCTATTTCAATCTCGTTTACTGGCAAGTCTCTTTACTCGTTCCGTAATACAAGATCCTGCAACTTAAACTAAGTTACATTGCTTGCAAGGCTTGTGTGTGATGTTGTATTACCGAGTGGGCCCCGAGATACCTCTCCGTCACACGGAGTGACAAATCCCAGTCTCGATCCATACTAACTCAATGAACACCTTCAGAAATACTTGTAGACCATCTTTATAGTCACCCAGTTACGTTGCGATGTTTGATACACACAAAGCATTCCTCCGGTGTCAGTGAGTTATATGATCTCATGCTCATAGGAACAAATACTTGACATGCAGAAAACAGTAGCAACAAAATGACACGATCAACATGCTATGTCTATTAGTTTGGGTCTAGTCCATCACGTGATTCTCCTAATGACGTGATCCGGTTATCAAGCAACAACACCTTGTACATAGTTAGAAGAGCCTGACTATCTTTGATCAACTGGCTAGACAACTAGAGGCTTGCTAGGGACAGTGTTTTGTCTATGTATCCACACATGTATATAAGTCTTCATTCAATACAATTATAGCATGGATAATAAACGATTATCTTGATACAGGAATTATAATAATAACTATATTTATTATTGCCTCTAGGGCATAATTCCAACAGTAATGGAGTCCTTGTAGCTCGCTACGACTCGTCTACACTCGCTGATGACCGACACCTGCTTTGCTGGGTTATGTATGCATGTCTCTGTGTAGTTGAGCCACTTGAGTTTATGACTAGTCATGTCGACCCGAGTTCTTTGACATTGGAATGCTAGCAACACAATTGCATACGTGAGTCAAAAGGCGCAAACGGTCCCGACTAAGGTAAGGTGGCAGCCGTGGGGTTAACCCTGCGTGAGACCGCAAAGGGATGCGATGTGTTACATGCTGGATTCTTATGGCTTAGGATCGGGGTCCCGACAGTGTTGGTATCATAGTCTGACTGACTGTAGGATCACCAAGCCAAACTGGTCGAAGTTAAGTCTAGAAATGCTTTAGTTATATATAAGCGAATTGTTTATTGAAGGGAATGTAAGTTTCTTGCTTATCTTCTCAAGTCATTCTATTCTGGTCATCCTCATCTTTTCTACGGGGATTAAGAATTAGGTTACCCATCTATCTCTCAGGATCGCGTGTTACTAATCGGTAGATTGTAGGAAAACGGTTCGAGAGTTATTCCGAGTTTCTTTTGTTCCAAGGAAAAGAAAATAAGTATTGATGACCATGGAATTGAACTTGATAGTTGAGTGGTTATGCTATCCTATCTTTTGTGGGTTGTCTCAAAATTATTTTTGAGCATTTACAGCCATTATGCTGCCCAATTTTATCTCCAGAGCTCTAATGCCTTTTGCATTACTCTCTATTTCAGATGCCTGGCCATCCTTCTCGTCAGGTGGTCCGTCTGACTAGGTGCATTGATGTGCCGGGTCACACGGCCATGACGGTCAGGATGATGTCAGTAGCCAGTTACCACTGGTACCCAGAGTATACAGTCGAGGAGCAGTACCGGGATTTCAACCAGAGTCAGTAGCTGTGCACTGTTAGGGTATTCCCAGATTACCCTGGAGCCGAGGAGCCAATACATTGGTCTTATGGATTGGGGGTTACCGTTGACATGGCAGTGCAAGATGCCGCCTATTCAATGTTGACCGTCATGAGAGCCAGATATGCACTGCTGCAGAATTCAGAGTTCTGTTATGTTCCCGCTTCTCAGCCAGGAGAAGAAGGATATCTCAGTGGGGTCTACTTTGATTCTTCTTTGGAGGATCCAGTGCTGCAGATTACCACTCAGATATTAGAGAATAGAGACCGAGATGCTCGTGCCCTTCGTATGGAGCTCTATGCTACTCGTGCCCGTCTCTGGACAACTTTGACACAGCTGTCACCTGTAGTTCAGACAGTGTATGGAGATATGGAGATGTTGAACCCCGTTACGACTCATGTTCCAGTTCATGTTGACTGGCCTGCTATAGGAGGTGTCACCCCTCTTCGGGGACCTCTACTACCACCAGTCAGGGGACCAAGGCCACACCCGTGTCCTTATGTTTCCAAGGGGTCTTGCTAGAGTATTTCCTGATCCACAGGTTCAGCTCCCAGGGCATGGAGGCAATCTGTATGAGATGTTTTATGCGGATGCCTGAGCCCGTGAGTGGAAGAGTAGTATTGTAAGTAGTTATGTTTCCACAGTCCTGTGTGTCTTGTGGAGTATGACTATGTCGTGAGATGAGTTCCGAGGCATAGATAAATAATGTATAGGAAGCTTCGAAAGCCTCTGATGAGTAGTATCATCTTTTCAGTAGCTTGCTCTTCAGTTTGAGGTTGTACTGAATTATGTAATGGTGTGTATGAACCATGGTGTATATATAGCAGTTGCTTGTTACCATGTTCTTCAGATGTTCATTTCCGCATTCCATGTGTTCAGTGCATTCTTAATCCATAGTTAGTATTGATGTTGATCTAGTCTAAGCTGTGAGTTTGTTTCCTAGGATGGTGTTTACCAGGCAGAACCGTGCCCCTAGCCATGAGCAGGGAGAAGGTAGTCAGGCAGCACAGGAGGAACTACCCCACCCACCTTCTCTGGCGGAGGTTATGCTCGAGGCAGAAAGAAACAAGCGAGAGACAAACCGTCTGCTAGAGCGTATTGAGAAAAATACGGCTCGTCAGCCACGAAATGACGCGGTCTCCCTCAATGACTTTGTGAAGCTGAATCCCCCGAAGTTCCATCACTCCGTCGATCCTCTCGACGTTGATGACTGGTTGTGCAGTATATCGCGCAGGATACGATCTGCCAATGTTTCTGAGGCTGACAAGATGACCTTCATTGCGTACTTCCTGGAGGGCCCCGCCAATCTGTGGTGGGAGAATTTTGAAGCTATGCGTCCTGCCGGACGAGCAGCCACATGGGCAGATTTCAGTGTAGCCTTCCGTCTGCACCACATTCCAGAGGGTCTGATGGACCGTAAGAGAGAGGAATTTTGTGCCTTCACCTAGGTAAAATTGACCGTGGATGCTTATAGCCGCGAGTTTGGTAATCTCTCTCGCTACGCAACTGAAGAGGTGTCAACTGACGCCAAGAAGCAAGCAAGATTCCGCAAGGGTCTTAGTGCCGAACTTCATCGCGACCTGCACCTTCATGAATGTACAAGTTTCCAAGCTCTTGTCAACAAGGCGATCAGTGCCGAGACTGGTCATACCGACTAAGAAGCCACAAAGAAGCACTCTCGCGACTCTGGCTCCTCATCCTGTTCAGCGTTTCAAAAGCGTCGGTTGTGGATCCCGAATAGCTCCCTGCTGCCAAGATATACCCCGAGGCCATCCCATGGGGCGCCTCAGGCAAACCAGACCAATCTCCCAGCAAAGACCTATGGTGGTCCAGCTAGTAATGCTGCACCACGTGCCAATCAGGTGACTTGTTACAAGTGTGGAGGACCAGGACACTATTCACGAGACTGTCCTTAGAATATAGCTGCCAAGCAACCTGGGAAGTCTGTTGGGCAAGGAATGTCGGGCAAAGCATATTATGTGAAGCCAACTCCTGCGCATGGTCGCGTGAATTATGTTTCAGGAGAAGAAGCTGTAGAGGATCCCGACGTCATTTTGGGTACGCTTCTTGTCAATCATCACCCAATGTCTGTTCTTTTTGACACTGGGTCATCTCATTCCTTCATTTCCGAAAGTTATGCGCAGTTGCATAACATGTCCTTTTGTGATATGCCAATCCCATTAGTTGTCCAAACCCCTGGTAGTAAATGGAAAACCTCTAGGATAAGTTATGACAATGAAATCCTAGTAGTCAGGCTAGTTTTTCTAGCATCATTGATAGCCCTTAAATCCTCAGATATCAATATCATCTTGGGTATGGACTGGATGTCAGCTCATTACGCCAAGATTGATACCCATACTAGGAATGTTCAGCTTATCCATCCCTCGGGTGAGATAGTTAATGTCTCAACTCGAGTTGCCAAATGCCAACTCTATTCCCTCAATGCTAGTCCTCTTCCAGAATTTGAAGACATTCCAGTAGTCTGTGACTTCCCGGATGTTTTTCCAGAAGAACTGCCAGGAATTCCACCTGACAGGGATGTAGAGATTGTGATAGATCTTGTTCCAGGAACTGTGCCAACAGCCAGAAGACCCTATAAGACGGCACCCTTAGAGCTAGCCGAACTTAAGAAACAACTAGATGAGGCCTTGAATAAAGGTTTCATTCGACCTAGCTCTTCTCCTTGGGCTTGTCCCGTCCTCTTCGTCAGGAAGAAGGATGGAACGGACCGGATGGTTGTAGATTATCGACCAATTAATCTGGTCACCATAAAGAACAAGTATCCGCTCTCCAGGATCAACGATCTGTATGGTCAGCTCACTGGATCCTCAGTCTTCTCCAAAATGGATTTGAGGTTGGGTTACCATCAAATCAAGATCAAGAACGGGGACATTCCAAAACCGGCCTTTGTCACTCGTTATAGCCAATACGAGTACACCGTCATGTCCTTCGGTTTAACCAATGCCCCAGCCACTTTCTCGCGCTTGATGAATTCAATCTTCATGTTGTATTTGGATAAATTCGTCGTGGTATACCTCGATGATATTCTCATCTACTCGAAGAACGAACAAGAACATGCCGAGCATCTAAGGATGGTATTGATGAAACTTCGAGAGCATCGCCTTTATGCCAAGTTTTCAGAATGTGAATTTTGGTTACCAGAAGTGACCTATCTAGGCCATGTAATCTCTTATAAGGGTATTGCTATTAATCCCGAAAGAGTTTAAGCCGTCCTTGATTGGACTCAACCTGAATCGGTTAAGCAAGTTAGGAGTTTTCTTGGTCTAGCGAGCTATTGTCGCCGCTTTGTCGAGAACTTCTCCAAGGTTGCAAAGCCTCTAACTGAACTCCTCAAGAAAGATAAAAAGTTCGACTGGACACCATAGTGTGGGCATAGTTTTCAGGAACTGAAAAGACGCCTGCCTTCCGCACGTGTGTTGCTACCACCAGATTTTTCTAAGGACTTTGTTATCTATTGCGACGCCTCGCGACAAGGATTTGGTTGCATTATCATGCAGTATCGTCATGTGGTTGCATACGCATCTCGACAGTTGCGTCCACATGAGGATAATTATCCCACACATGATCTTGAGCTTGCAGCTGTAGTCCATGCACTAAAACCCTGGCGACATTACCTTCTTGGTAATCGTTGTGAAATATTCACCGATCACCAAAGTCTGAAATATATCTTCACCCAGCCGGATTTGAATCTCAGGCAAAGACGGTGGGTCGAGTTGATCACAGATTACGACTTAGGGATAACTTACACCCCGGGGAAGGCCAATGTCATGGCTGATGCACTAAGTCGTAAGTCTTATTGTAACAATCTGATGTTACAACGAGGTCAACCACGTCTCTATGAGGAATTTTGGAAGTTAAACATCCACATTGTTCCTCAAGGACTCCTTGCTAACCTGGTGGCGAAACCTACTCTTAGGGATCAAATTGTAGCTGGCCAAAAGCGTGATAAGGGTATATCACGGATCAAGGAAAATATTATTAGCGGAAACGCTAAGGAATTCTCTATAAATGATCAAGATGTTGTGTTTTTCTAGAACCGTCTAGTGGTTCCTAAGAATCCACATATGAGGCAGTTGATCCTTAAGGAGGCTCATGATTCTCCTCTCACCATTCATCCTGGTAGTACTAAGATGTATCAGGATCTACGCCAGAGGTTCTGGTGGACTAGGATGAAGAGAGAAATTGTTGAGTTCGTTGCTAACTGCGACGCTTGCCGTCGAGTTAAGGCAGAACATCGAAGGCCTGCTGGCACCCTTCAACCTTTAGCTATTCCTGAATGGAAATGGGATAAAGTTAGTATGGATTTCATCACTGGTTTTCCCAGGACCAAGAAAGGAAATAATGCTATCTTTGTGGTCATTGATCGTCTTTCCAAAGTAGCTCATTTTCTTCCAGGTCGTGGGAGTATAACAGCTAGCCAGCTAGTAGAGTTATATATCTCTCGAATAGTGTCTCTTCATGGTTTCCCTGTGGAGATTAACTCAGACCGTGGAAGTATTTTTACTTCTCATTTCTGGGAAAGTTTTCAGAATGCCATGGGGACCCACCTATCTTTTAGCACTGCTTCCATCCTCAATCAAGTGGTCAAGTAGAAAGAGTAAATCAAATCCTAGAGGATATGCTTCGAGCTTGTGTTATATCGTTCCGTATGAATTGGGAGAAGTGTCTTCCATTCTTCGAATTTGCTTATAACAATAGTTATCAGTCAAGATTGGGCAAATCCCCTTTTGAAGTTCTCTATGGACGAAGATGTCGAACACCTCTTAATTGGTCAGAAACCGGAGAGAGGCAACTCTTTGGTCCGGATATGATCCAGGATGCAGAAGAGCAAGTTCGCGTTATATGTGAGAAGTTGAAAACAACCCAGTCTCGTCAAAAGTGCCAATATGATCGTCATCATAAGGCTGTGACCTTTGAAGTTGACGAGAAGGCTTACCTTCAGGTTACACCTTTGAAGGGTGCCCATCACTTCGGTATCAATGGCAAATTGGCTCCTCGTTACATTGGTCCTTTTCACATTCTTGCCAAATGAGGAGAAGTTGCCTACCAATTGGAACTTCCTCTGCATCTTTCCAAGGTTCATGATGTTTTCCACGTCTCGCAACTCAGGCGTTGCTTTTAGGATCCTATCCGCGAGGTGGACCACGAAACGCTTGATCTCCAAGATAACCTTTCATATCGAGAATACCCTATTTGTATTCTTGATCAAGCTGAGCGTACCAATCGACATCGAAACCTCAAGTTTCTTAAAGTTCAATGGTCAAATCATTCTGAAAAAGAGGCAACATGGGAAAGAGTGGACCGTCTCTGACTTGAGTATCCCGCGCTCTTCCCGACGACTTCCAAATCCCGGGACGCGATTCTTTTGAGTGGGGGTGAGTTGTCACATCCCTAGTTTCCATTTGAAGATTAGCAAGATTGTTCTCATGTTTTATTCTTGCATTAAAAATGAAAATAGAAATCAAAGAAAAACCCTAGCCTTCCATATTCAACCCAATTTAAAACTTGTGATAAATCAATGAACCCAAAATGGCCTTCATAAAAGCCCACCATTTTTGATAAATATTGGAAACAATATTTCAGGGGTGGAACTTATTTTTAAAATACATTTGGAATTTTATTTAAATCATAAAAGCTACTGAAATCACCCAAATATGTGATTTTAAATATTCAGAATATCATAAAATGTTGAATTATTTATATGGGCTTGGATATAATTCAAATATCACCCATAACTATTTTTACTATTTATGGGAATAGTTTGGAGCCAAAATAAAATCAAACAAATGTCAGAAATGATTTAACAGAAACAAAAATGAAAAAAATATGAGAAAACCCTTACCTGACGCTCACCTTGGCCCAACCCATCTTCTCATGTCGTCTTCCCCTCGCCAGTCGGCAGCACGAGGTGGCCGCCGCTTCCTCCGACGCGGCCACACACCTGAGTGCCTGCCTGGCCTCTCCGTCTCGCTAGCCGCAGAGGGATAAGCCTCCCGAGTCCATCCCAATCCTCTCCCTTTCCCCATTCGCTCTCCTGCCTCCCCTCCTCTTGGCCGCCATTAGAGCCGAGCTCGAGCTCGAGCTAGCCGTCGCCTCGAGCCACCGCAAGCTTCCCCGAGCATGCCATCTTCTCTGTCTCGATGAGCACGTAATCCACGCCAAAGGAAACGAGCCCTTGAGCCGTGCATCACCCTCATCTCCGTCATCTTCCACCTTCGACCACCGGCAAGTCATCGTCGATTCATCATATCCAGCGCCTCCCTGAGCAGCCTGAGCCTCTCATCGACATCGCCGTGAGCTCCGGAGTGTTCCCCCCATCTACCCCTTTCTCTCCTACTCTCTAGCCCCGTGGCCATCGAACCCGATCTCCGGCCGCCGCCATGGCTCGTCGCCGGTGCTCTCCGGCCACCCCTAGCTCCTCTTGCTGCCCCTGTTAGATGAGGCCGAGCCTAGGCTTCCTCCCAGTGCTCTCGGCACTCAAATCCAAGCCTCACAACACGTTTTAGAGCAACTCCGGCGAGGATCCGCCGCGGGTTTGGTCGCCGTCGGCGAGGCTCCGGTGGGGGCCGACGTGGACAACTCATTAGAGCCTAATCCACTCCTAGAGCCACTGACAGTGGGCCCCAGAGTGGGTCAAAGCCACTTAGCCTCTGGTCAGCACGGGATTAGCCCCTGAGCCACTAACCAGTGGGCCCTACTGGTCAGGTTTGACCTGACCAACCACTGTTGACCCTGCTGATGCAGTAATACTATTTTTGTTTTAAAATAATTCCAGAATAAATGCAAAACTTTGGAAATTCATAGAAAATTAAATATAACTCCAAATTTGACAAATAACATATGTAAAATGATCAGAAAAATTCAATGAACACAATGGTGATACTTTCATGCATGGCAAACAAAGTTATGAAACAGCACCAGGTCAAATCTATTAAAGGAATTTAATAATTGTCCCACTTTAAATATTATTTGAACTTGAATTCAAATCGGCGTCAAACCAAAGGTTTGATAGCTACACTAGCTCATGCTACATTTCATTTCATGCCATGTTCATGCATCATATTGTTGCATATGAATGTTATTGATTGTCGTTATTATTTCAGTAGGCTCTGCCCTTCCGGATACGCGTGAATATCCGACTGACGGATTTAAATCCTTCTGCTGAGCAACAGGGCAAGCACCCTTTTGATCATCCCGATATAATCCCATGTTCCTCCTCCTGCTCCCACTTATTGCATTAGGAAAAAATATTTCAAATGCTTTACTTCGGTAGCTGAACCTATTCCTTTGCATGACCTGTCATTGTCATAGTAAATAGCCAAACCTTGCAACCTAGCATACCTGGTAGTTGCTTGAGCCATGATGTGTCTTATCCTGCTATGCCTGCTATGCCTAGAGTTGTGTCAGGTCTGTTTCATCTGGGTGATGAACGGGAATGGATGAATGTGTTCTATTGACAAAGAATAAGTGTGGAACCTGATTTGGTAAAGGTACCGATGAAAGGCTATGTAGGAGTACATGGCGGGTCGTTTCATTGGAACCGTCCTTAGGAACCGAGTTCCGTGTATGTAATCCAAGACTAGTTACTACCACATCCTGGGCCCTGAAATATGACCTTGCTCGACTTATTAATCGCCTAGTACTCGGTCCAGGTGTTGCAAGTAGTTTCTGGTGTTTATAGTCATGCTGGAGGTCGTGCATAGTGCTGACCTTAGAGGTGGGCTATGATGCGGTAGGCAGTGGCACGGTGTACCAAGTGGCATCCAGATGGTGGGCTTGGGAACCCTGCGCACATCGTTTGGGGCCGTGGCGGAAACCTCAGCCGGACTTCCGTGCGGGTTCACTCTCAAATAGGTGATAAACCTGGACTAGGTATTAGCATGGTTAACGGTCGTGTCCGACTCCCTCGCTGGGCTTCCACTTGAAGGTTGCCGAGGTGCATGACGTGCACATGGCGACAAGTGGCGAGAGCGTGTGTGAAGAAGTACACCCCTGCAGGGTTATGATCTATTCAAATAGCCGCGTCCGCAGATATGGACTACTTGGAGACATATGTTGTTCGTAGATAACTTTAATGGCTACTCATAAAAGTATCAAGATAAGTGTGAGTATCATGTATGGCATTTCCATAGGGGGGCGGAAACAATCCACGATAGTGTCTTGTTGTGGTGGTAGTGGACTCGTGTACAACTTACCAAATTTGTTTAAAACTATTTAAAATTGTAGTTTAGTCTAGCCAAGAGCCAAAGCTGGCTTGCTGCATGAAACCCCACAACCCCCTTTATTGATACACGTGCATGAGTAGATAATTCTGTTCTAAAGTCTTGTTGAGTACCTTTGTACTCATGTTTGTTTAATAACTGTTGCAAAAGATACCCACGAGCCAACATGTGGTTCTATCTAGACCTTGATGATGACGAGTAGCTGGTGTCCCAGCTATGACCTGGCTCCTTTCAGAAGGGATCTGTAGATAGTCAGGCTTTATGCCTTTCCTTTCAACTGTCTGAACTCAGACAGCTTTAATGCTTCCGTTTGGTTTGTATGACTCTGCTTGTATGACTTGAGTGTCGGGTCATGTGACCCCTATCTATATGAACTTATTATGCAAGACTCTTTCGAGTCTTCTAAATAAATGGTGTGATGCTGTATGGTTTTGTTGTGATGCCATTGTTGTATCTATGCATATCGAGTATGTCATGCGTACGTGTGATGCACTGTGATATGTATGGGATTCGACACCTAGTCGTATGTCCTTAGTAGCTCTGTATACAGAGAAATGCCCCTTTGTGTTTCCATCAAGCGTTGGTAGTTCTCTACTGCGTCGGACACATTGGTTGACCGGCATGTATCCTTCTTAGTTGTTGTGTCTGTCCCTACGGGGAAATGTCACGCGGTGTAATGGAGTCCTTGTAGCTCGGTATGACTCGTCTACACTTGCTGATGACCGACGCCTGCTTTGCTGGGGTATGTATGCATCTCTCTGTGCAGTTGAGCCACTTAAGATTATGACAAGTCATGTCGACCCGGGTTCTTTGCCATTGGAATGCTAGCAACACAATTGCATACGTGAGTCAAAAGGCGCAAACGGTCCCGGCTAAGGTGAGGTGGCAGCCGTGGGGCTAACCGTGCATGAGACCGCAAAGGGATGCGATGTGTTACAGGCTGGATTCCTATGGCTTAGGATCGGGGTCCCGACACCCGTTTACGTTGAAACAATTGCTAGTGAAAGTGCACTAGATTATCTTTATGAGGTCTTGCTTGAAAATCATGAATTCAAAAATTGTGAAATTTATAAAGTGATTCATGATAGTTCCTCGAATGAAAGCATGATTGCTATATTGCTGAATTTTAATATGATCCTATATGTAATAATTATGAGAGGGGAAAATATGGTTATAGGGATTTTCATGTTCCTCACTTACCTCTCTTGATATTTAAATTATTAATGCTTCATCCTTCCTCCTTGCTTATGCTAGACACTTCTTTTCTTGATAAATTGTTTGCTTATAAAATTCCTATGCATAGGAATTATGTTAGACTTAAATTTTCTTTTTTCATGTTTTATGATGCTCTCTTCGTGATTCAAGTCTTGTCTTTTATGTGACATCATTGAAATTTCAAGCCTATCTTAATGGCTATAAAGAAATAGCTTGTTGGGAGAAAACCCAATAGTTATCATTTATTTATGTTAGTATGTGATAATATGATTATTTACTCTATAATAATTGTGTTTTTATGTTTTAATTTGTGTTTGTGCCAAGTAAATCCTTTGGGATGATTTTCATGATGAGTAGAATTGATATGGTTGAAAAACAGAAACTTTGATGCCTAGTGCGGAATTTCTCTGATTTTACTGGGATGTCTTTTTAATATGAATATTTTACACAACACTGATATAAAAATTACTAAGGTTTTCCTAATTTTCAGTATTTTTGGCGTTACATAATTAATGCAATTAAATATATTACTACAGATTGTTCTATTTTAAACAGATTCTGTTTTTGCATGCATAGTTTGCTTGTTTTGATTATGCTATGGATTATATTGGGCGGCTATAAGCCATGTAGAAGTTAGAATACACTACCTCATGCTAAAAAAGGATAAGAATCAATTTTTAACAGTAGTAAAAGTGTTTATTATGTCGCATATACTAAGGATCTCACGGAGTTTTGTTGAGTTTTGCGTGATTGAAGTTTTCATGTTTTGGGTATTATCTCGATGGACAAAGGAATGACAAGTGGCCAGAGCCTAAGCTTGGGTATGACCAAGGAACCCCAAGGTAATATTCTAGGAAGACTCAAGCGTCTAAGCTTGGGGATGCCCCGGGAAGGCATCCCCTCTTTGTCTCAATCCATCGGTATGTTACTTGGAGCTACGTTTTTATTTGTCACATGATATGAGTCTTGCTTTGACCGTCATTTACTTTTTTTTACTTTTACTTTCAGTTTTCCACACTCATTGTTTTCTGGATGCACCAATTTGAGAGAGAGAGATCATCATCATAATATGTTAGAATACTCTATGTGATTCACTTATATCTTTTGAGCTTAGCAGTTGCTCTAGTACTTCACTTATATCTTTTGAGCACGGCGACCAGTAGATTTTATAGAAATAACATGCTTTCGTTCCTTAGTTATATTTGTTTGAGAGTCAATAAATAGTTATGGTAATTTTCATGGGTCATAAGACTAGATCAAAAATAATGAGTGTTCAATAAGTGATAATTAAAACCATCATGTAGCACATATAGAAAAACTGTAGTTAATGATATTGATGTGGCGATATGAAAAGCTCTGAGTGCATAATCATTAATTAAGCAAGGTGTCAATATTAAGGGATGTTAAAACTTCTTGAACATCTGAGAAATTAAAAGGGCATGGTGATCATGTGCGAGCATTTCTATTCCTCATAGAAAACCTAGTGTTGCTTCGAGTCGGAGTCGCGCGATGGTTAATTCCTACCAATCCTCTCTCCAAGGGCATGCGAGTAGTACTTTGATTTGTGATAAGACTAATAAAACTTTGCAATAAGTATATGAGTTCTTTATGACTAATGTGACACCATGGACATACACAATCTCACTTCCTCATATTTGCTAGCCTCTCTAGTACCACGCATAGCCCATTCTCACCTTGAGGATTGGTGCAACTTTCGTCGGTGCATCAAACCCCGTGACATGATACGATCTGTTGCACATAAGCCTTATTATATCCTCCTAAAAAAATCCACCATACTTACCTATTATGGAATTTCCATAGCCATTCTGAGATATATTGCCATGCAAATTCCATCGTCACTTCACATGACTAGTTCGTTCATTATCATGTTGCTTTATATGATCATATAGAGTTGACATAGTATTTGTGGCAAAGCCACCAATTACCATATGTTGAATATATGTCACGCTAGATCATTGGACATCCTGGTACGCTGCCAGAGGCATTCATATTTGAGCAATGTTGCTTCATAGTTCATCATATCGACTTATCCATGAGGTGTAAGTAAATAAAAGTGTGATGATCATAATTATTAGAGCATTGTCCGTGTGAGGAAATAAAGATGGCAGAGGCCAAATGATCCCACCATATATATACATAAAATAAATGAGAGAAAAGGGACTTTGCTACTATCCTTTACCACACTTGTGCCTCAAAGTGGCACCATGTTCATCATGTAGAGAGTCTCATGTTATATCATTCATATGCTAGTGGGAATCAAAAAATATATAAACTTGGCTTGTATATTCCGATGACGGGCTTACTCAAATGCCCGAGGTCTTCATGAGGAATAAAGTTGGATGCACATGCTACCTAGCTTCAGTGGAGCTTTCATACACTTAGAGCTCTAGTGCATCATTTGCATGGCAATCCCTACTACTTGTGTCAATATCTATCGATGGGCATCTCCATAGCCTGTTGGTACACAAAGTTGATACAAGGTAATATTCTCCACTTTTCAACCCCTTTGAATCCTACCACCTTAATCTATTCCACCTTTATGCTATGTCCAATGGTTCATGCTCATGTATTGCGTGAAGAATAAAAAGTTGATGCATATTGAAAAGGTACGATGCAACCGACGCTCTAGAAGATTCCCTTTTTATTTCATTATTGTCGTGTGATTCATTTGGTTGTGACATTCATCATCACATCATGCGCATCATCCGCATTCCATCTGCACTTTGTAGCCATCATATTTTCAAAACTTGCATCCATTATTAGTTGTCGGTTCTCTCTATTCTCGTTGATGATGATTTGGAGACCAACCACACACGCACGCGCCCACGACATCCTTAAAATATTGTTTCTAAAACTGTGTATAAAACTTTCTCGGGATAGGTTGAAAGTTGGTGTGCGGTCTTATTTTAATGTAGGTAGTCTGCCTGCCAAATTTTGTTGTTTTCGGAGGTCATTTCATACCCCTACCGTTAGACCTATAGAGGCACTATAGCCGGGTTAATTACCGCACGTTTTGGTTTGTAAAAAAGATGTCATGGGCTGCCATCTTCCCTCTCTTCTCAACCCAAAGCTAGCTAACAACCCACTAGCCCAGCTAGCTCCACTCTACTTCTGGACCGTCCAATCGAGATCAAGCGGTCCAAAAATGGATGAAAAGCCCTTAACCTAGCCATGCCTGCCTATAAATGGACATTCCCTCATCCATCATAAAAAATGCTAATGCCCACCTCGATTTCCGCGCCCCACCAGCCACCAGCCGCAACCCACATCCACCTCTCTCCCACTAGCCGCACTGCATTAGAGCCCATAGTCGCGTCGGCCGCCCCCAGCTTCACCGGACCCCGTCGACCTAGTGCCCCATCACCTGCGCCTCGCCTTGCCTCGACCGCTGTGCAAGGCTCGCCGCCCTCGCCAGCGTCGGCGGCACCTTTTCCGCCACCTCCCATGGATGTCAACCCCGCCGCTCGTCGCCAGCGCTATCCGCCGCCGGATCAGCTCCTCCGGTGGCCGGATCTACCCCGCGGCACCGTCCCCGCCCACCTGCACCGCTGCCTCGATGGAGCCTTGAAGTGCTGCCGCCATGCCCCAGGTCGATTGTCCGGATCGAGCAGGAGGCTCAATCGGCTCGAACCGCTCTCTCACCCGAGCGCCCGCGTGGGTCAGCCAGCATCGACCGCATCCTCGTCCAGTATTACCCCCCATGGCCCTGCGAGGCCTCCTCACCGACGGCCTTCAAGGCCTGAGGTGAGGCCTAGTCTACCCCTAGCTATCTTCCGCCTGCGGGCGATGTATTGTATGTTGCGATCATACTAGATACCCATAGCAGCCACGTAAAACATGCAAAAACAAATTAGACGACGTCTAACTTGTTTTTGCAGGGTATGCTTGTGATATGATATGGCCAATGACGTGATGTGATATATTGGATGTATGAGATGATCATGTTGTAATAGTTAATATCGACTTGCACGTCGATGATACGGCAACCGGCAGGAGCCCTAGGGTTGTCTTTAAACTAACATTTGTGTTTGCAGATGCGTTTACTATATTGCTAGGATGTAGCTTTAGTAGTAATAGCATGGATAGCATGACAACCTCGATGGCGGCACGATGATGGAGATCATGGTGTGGCGCCAGTGACAAGAAGATCATGCCGGTGCTTTGGTGATGGAGATCAAGAAGCACAAGATGATGGCCATATCATGTGACTTATCAATTGCATGTGATGTTAATCCATTTATGCACCTTATTTTGCTTAGGACGACAGTAGCATTATAAGGTGATCTCTCACTAAAATTTCAAGATGAAATTGTGTTCTCCCCGACTGTGCACCGTTGCGACAGTTCGTCATTTCGAGACACCACATGATGATCGGGTGTGATAGACTCAACGTTCACATACAACGGGTGCAAAACAGTTGCACACGCAGAACACTCGGGTTAAACTTGACGAGCCTAGCATGTGCATACATGGCCTCGGAGCAGAAGAGACCGAAAGGTCAAGCATGAATCGTATAGTTGATATGATTTGCATAGAGATGCTTACCACTGAAACTATTCTCAACTCACGTGATGATCGGACTTGAGTTAGTGGATTTGGATCATGTACCACCCAAATGACTAGAGAGATGTACTTTTTGAGTGGGAGTTTATCAGTAATTTGATTAGTTAAACTCTAATTATCTTAAACATAGTCTATGTCCACTTCGCAATATTTTACGTTGTAGATCAATGGCTCACACGGTAGCAACCCTGAATTTCAATACGTTCCTAGAGAAAGCTAAGTTGAAAGGTGATGGAAGCAACTTTGTAGACTGGGCTCATAATCTAAAGCTCCTCCTACAATCTAGGAAGAATGATTATGTCCTTAATGCAGCGCTAGGAGATGAACGACCCGTTACGTCTAGCCAAGATGTTTTGAACGCCTGGTTAACACGTAAGGAGGACTAGTCAGTAGGTCAATGTGCAGTCTTGTATGGCTTAGAACCGGGACTTCAACGTTGCTTTGAGCGTCATGGATCATATGAGATGTTCCAGGAGTTGAAGTTTATCTTTCAGAAGAATGCCCGGATCGAGAGGTATGAGACCTCCGATAAATTCTATGCTTGCAAGATGGAAGATAATTCGTGTGTTAGTGAACATGTGCTCAAAATGTGTGGCTACTCAAACCGTCTAGCTGAGCTAGGGATTGAACTCCCGCAAGAGGCTACCACTGACAGAATTCTTCAATCACTGCCACCTAGCTATAAGAGCTTTGTGTTGAACTATAACATGCAAGGGATGAACAAGTCACCCGGCGAGTTATTCGCGATGCTGAAAGTCGCAGAGTCAGAACTCCGGAAAGAGCATCAAGTGTTGATGGTCAATAAGACCACTGGGTTGAAGAGAAACGGCAAAGGCAAGAAAGGTAACTCCAAGAAGAGCGGCAAGCCTGTTGCCAATCCGATGACGAAACCCAAGGCTAGACCTAAGCCGGAAATAGAGTGTTATTGTTGCAAAAGAATGGGTCACTGGAAGCGCAACTGCCCCAAGTATTTGGCTGATAAGAAGGCGACCAAAGAAAAATCAGGTATATTTGATATACATGTTATTGATGTGTACTTAACCAACTCTCGTAGTAGTGCCTGGGTATTTTATACCGGTTCTGTTGCTCATATTTGCAAATCGAAGCAGGAACTGTGGAATTAATGAAGGCTAGCGAAGGATGAAGTGATGATGGGCGTGGGAAATGATTCCAAGGTTGATGCAATCGCCGTCGGCAGAGTCTCACTTCAGTTACCATGAGGATTAGTTATGAACTTAAATAATTGTGATTTAGTGCCTATGTTAAGCATGAACATTATATATGGATCTTGTTTATTGTGAGACGGTTACTCATTTAAGTCAGAGAATAATGGTTGTTCTATTTCTATGAGTAATATCTTTTATGGTCATGCACCCAATGTGGGAGGATTGTTCATACTGAATCTTGATTGTGATGATACACATATACATAACATTGAGACAAAAAGATGTAGAGTTAATAATGACAGCGCCATGTTTTTGTGGCACTGCCGCTTAGGTCATATTGGTGTAAAGCGCATGAAGAAACTCCATTCTGATGGGCTTTTGGAGTTACTTCATTTTGAATCACTTGACACGTGCGAACCATGCCTCATGGGAAAGATGACTAAGACTCCGTTCTCCGAAACAATGGAGCATGCAAGTGACTTGTTGGAGATCATACATACCGATGTGTGCGGTCGGATGAGCGTGGATGCGCGTGGCGGATATCGTTATTTTCTCACCTTCACTGACGATTTGAGTAGGTATGGATATATCTACTTGATGAAGCACAAGTCTGAAACGTTTGAGAAGTTCAAGCAATTTCAAAGTGAAGTTCAAAATCATCATAACAAGAAGATCAAGTTCCTACATTCTGATCGTGGGGGTGAATAGCTGAGTTTCGAGTTTGGTGCTCACTTGAGACAATGTGGAATCGTTCCACAGTTAACACCGTTTGTAACACCATAACGTAATGGTGTGTCCGAATGTCGTAATCGTACTTTGTTAGAAATGGTGCGATCTATGATGTCTTTTACCGATTTGTCGTTATCATTTTGGGGTTATGCATTAGAGACAGTTGCATTCATTTTAAATAGGGTACCATCAAATTCCGTTGAGACAACACCATACGAGCTGTGGTGTGGCAAGAGGCCGAAGTTGTCGTTTCTTAAAGTTTGGGGATGTGATGCTTATGTCAAAAAGCTTCAGCTTGAAAAGCTAGCACCTAAAGCGGAAAAGTGCGTCTTCATAGGTTACCCAAAGGAAACAGTTGGGTACACCTTCTATCTCAAATCCGAGGGCAAAGTGTTTGTTGCTAAGAACGGAGCTTTTCTTGAGAAGGAGTTTCTCTCGAAAGAATTGAGTGGGAGGAAGATAGAACTTGATGAGGTTGTCGAACCTCTAATCCCTCTAGATGGTGGAGCAGGGCAGGGGGAAACCTCTATCGAAGCGACGTCGGTGGAGGAGGAAGTTAATGATGATGATCATGACACTTCGGATCAAGTTCTTATCGTACCTCGCAGGCCGACAAGATCACGTACTGCTCCTGAGTAGTACGGTAATCCTGTCTTATCAATCATGTTGTTTGAAAACAATGAACCTGCAAATTATGAAGTAGCAATGGTGGGCCCGGATTCCAACAAATGGCTGGAGGCCATGAAGTCCGAGATAGGATCTATGCATGAAAACAAAGTGTGGACTTTGGAAGTATTACCTGAAGGCCGCAAGGCTATTCAGAACAAATGGATCTTTAAGAAGAAGATGAACGCGGACGGTAATGTGACCGTTTATGAAGCTCGACTTGTGGCAAAGGGTTTTTCACAAGTTCAAGGAGTTGACTATGATGAGACATTCTCACCGGTAGCCATGCTTAAGTCCGTCTGAATCATGTTAGCAATAGCTGCATTTTTCGATTATGAAATCTGGCAGATGGATGTCAAAACGACATTCCTTAACGGTTTTCTTAAGGTAGAGTGTATATGATGCAACCCGAAGGTTTTGTCGATCCAGTGAATGCTAACAAAGTATGCAAGCTCCAGCCATCCATTTATGGACTGGTGCAAGCATCTCGGAGTTGGAATAAGCGCTTTGATGAGGTGATCACATCATTTGGGTTTATACAAGTGGTTGGAGAATCTTGTATTTACAGGAAAGTGACTGGGAGCTCTGTGGTGTTTCTAATATTATATGTGGATGACATATTGCTGATTGGAAACAACGTGGAATTTTGGAGAGCGTAAAGGATTACTTGAATAAAAGTTTCTCTATGAAGGACCTAGGAGAAGCTGCTTACATTCTAGGCATTAAGATCTATAGGGATAGATCAAGACGCCTGATAAGACTTTCACAAAGCACATACCTTGATAAAGTTTTGAAGAAGTTCAAACTGGAACAGTCCAAGAAAGGGTTCTTGCCATCATTACAAGGTATAAAATTGAGTAAGACTCAGTGTCTAGTAACTGCGGAAGATAGAGAAAAGATGAGTAACGTCCCCTATGCTTCAGCCATAGGTTCTATCATGTATGCAATGTTGTGCACTAGACCGAACGTCAGCCTGGCCATAAGTATGGCAGGCAGGTTTCAAAGTAATCCAGGAGTGGATCACTTGAGGGCGTTCAAGAATATTCTGAAGTACCTGAAAAGGACTAAGGAAATGTTTCTCGTTTATGGAGGTGATGAAGAGCTCGTCGTAAAGGGTTACGTTGATGCAAGCTTTTACACTAATCCGGATGAATCTAAGTCTCAAACCAGATACATATTTATTCTTAATGAGGGTGCGGTAAGCTGGTGCAGTTCCAAGCAAAGCGTCGTAGCAGATTCTACATGTGAAGCAAAGTACATGGCTGCCTCGGAGGCAGCTAAGGAGGGTGTCTGGATGAAGCAGTTCATGACGGATCTTGGAGTTGTGCCGAGCGCACTAAATACAATAACTCTATTATGTGACAACACTCGTGCCATTGTTTTAGCAAAGGAACCAAGGTTTCACAAGAAGACCAGACACATCAAAACGACGCTTCAACCTCATCCGCGACTACGTCGAGGGAGAGGACGTAAATATATGCAAAGTGCACATGGATCTGAATGTAGCAGACCCGCTGACTAAACCTCTTCCACGACCAAAGCATGATCAACACCAGAACTGTATGGGTGTTAGATTTATTACAATGTAATTCGCATGATGATGTGAGGGCAAGATTATTGACTCTAGTGCAAGTGGGAGACTGTTGGAATTATGCCCTAGAGGCAATAATAAATATAGTTATTATTATAATTCCTGTATCAAGATAATCGTTTATTATCCATGCTATAATTGTATTGAATGAAGACTCATTTACATGTGAAGACTGGATTATTGACTCTAGTGCAAGTGGGAGACTGTTGGAAATATGCCCTAGAGGCAATGATAAAATAGTTATTATTATATTTCCTGTTTCAAGATAATCGTTTATTATCCATGTTATAATTGTATTGAATGAAAACATAGATACATGTGTGGATACATAGACAAAACAATGTCCCTATCAAGCCTCTAGTTGGCTAGCGAGTTGATCAAGGATGGTTAAGGTTTTCTGACCATATGCAGGTGTTGTCACTTGATAACTAGATCACATCATCAGGTTTAGCGGCATTGACGTGTGGAAGGACATTCTGTAATCGATCAAGCATTGGCAGGTCATCGGAAGTAGTAACCTATTCTAGTTCCGGCTCTTCTTATTCCGGCTTAGGGGTGAAGTCGGATTCACTGTCGCTATCTACTTCCGTGTTCTGGGGTGAAGTAGAGCGGTTCTTGAAAAGTTTTTTGGAAAGACGTGTTTCTTGAAAGAATTATCCTTCATATGTGTATGGTTTAATGTGAGGTTCATAATCCACTTCATTGTTGGGAGGTGGTCTAGCACATGGCGGCGCTTCATAAATGACATCCCAACCATTCAGATTCTTATTAGTTTGACAGGCCCACGATAGATAGAAAACTCGGCTCACCTGTTGAGCCATAATATAGACATTGGGAGCATCTAAATGGGTGCTTTATTTGATTTAGACTAGCCCTATATGTTCATGAGTCCTTCTAGTCTCCTTGCCTCGAACCAATAACATTTGAAGACTACGACGTTCAGTGGGTTTTCACCATAGAATTGAAGTTCATAAATTTCTTCAACTCTTCCATAATACTCGGTACCTCCTTCGTCGATAGCAGAACGTCCAATGCTATTGGTTTCAAAGCACTGGCTCGTGCGAGCTTCCCTTTGAACAGGATGAGGTTAGATCCACCTTTTTAGGGTTGCCCGCATTGTACCGAGGCTTCGGATTATGCAAATGACGATTTTTGGCTTCGTAGTGTGTTGTCATGAAGTTTGCCACCTCCTCGGTAATGAATGCCTCGGCCATCGATGCTTCAATTCTACGTTTATTTTTACATTTTACTCAAAGCGTCTTCTGCATCCTCTCAGTTGAAAATCACCAATAATTTTGCACGGGCCCCCCAATCTTGCCTCAGTCGGGAGATGTAAAATCAAATGCTACATTGGATTGAAGAAGCCCACTGGAAAAATCTTCTCTAACTTCTAGAACAACTCTAGCGCCAACTCCTCCATGCCGTCTACCATGCCAGGCGATAGTTCTTTTGCACAAAGGCCACAGAAGAAATAGCTCAGATCTGCTAGTACTAGCCATTCATCCTCAGGAATAAAGCCACGCAACATCACCGGCATTACCTGCTCAAGCCATATGTGTCAATCATGACTCTTGAGACCAAATATTTTCAATTTTTGAAGAATGTCTCCCCACTTTAGATTCGCTGCATATCCATCGGGGAACGTCAACTACATTTTCGTCCACAAGATAATTTCCCTCATAGCTCCCCTTCCAAGATTAAACCAGGCCTTTAGCTTCGACCAGTTCTGCTTTCCTTTTGATTTTCGCATGTTTTGTAACGGTCTATCACATAGAGTCTGTTGATCGACTATAGAATTAGGAAAATCCTATGATTTCCCCTTTATGTCGAATAATGTACCAAAAATGGGCTTTCCAATATTCTTTTCAGTGTGCATCAGGTCGATGTTGTGTGGAAGAAGGAGGTCTTTGAAGTAAGTCAGATCCCACAATTGTCTTGTGAGTCTAGGCATGTTCCGAATTATACTCCTTGAAATACCCTGGACACTCTGGATCAGGCTCGAGAGCGTTTAACTAATCGAGGATCTGTTGGCCTGTCAACACACGTGCTATAGATTTTTTTACAACTGTACCTTTGGCGAGGATCCAGCAACTGTCTATGCAAGTAGAAGCAAGAATACTTCCGACCAGCCTACAACCAATGAAGCTGAAGATCTGCCTTGCATGTGGGGAATGAGAACCTTCCATGTGCACACAATCTAGTGAATAACTCATACACGGGCAAGTCATGCATCGAATAAATGTACCACACAAGCATTTTGAAATTTTCTTTTCTAGCGGCATAGTATGTCTAGAACCCATTATCCCAAGCTTCTAGCAATTCTTCCTTAAGCGGCTGCATATACACATTCATATTCTTCCCCGGATAGTTGGGCACTAGAATTATCAACGTCAAGAATATGTTCTTTCTTTGCATAATCTGTCCGGGGGAGATTGAGTGGAATGACAAATACATGCCAACAACTGATTGGGTTGCCATCATACCAAACGGATTGAACCCATCTGTGTCGATGCAGACTCGAGGATACCTTGGATTTGCAGCTTTATCCGGATGGAATGCATCGAAGTTCTTCCACCCAAAAGCATTTGATGTGTGTACCAACATATGATTCCCATCTGCATCTAATTCGGTTCTTTTGCCCAATTTGTGCCATGTCATCTGTATGGCCGTTTATTCGACCATGAAAAGACGTTGAAGTTTTGGTATGATTGGCATATACCTAAGAATATTAACAAGGATTTTGGTCTGCCTCTTCTCACCCATACTGTTGTCTACCACAATGTACCTAGAAGACTTGCAAATGGGATAATATTTCAAGCCCGCATACTCAAGCCTAAATAAAGCATATCCTTTATCTGAGGCATCTATCTTCTCATAGGGCATCTTAAGTAGACGGAGTATTTTGTCCGACTGGTACAAGTTTGCACGCATGAAAAGGCCTAGGAACAGAGTTTCCTCTAAAAGCATTATTGTTGCCAAAGTTATTCCTACCAATAAAGTTAACGTCCAAGCTAGCGTTGCTACTCTCAATCAAAGAAGACAAAGGCATATCATTAGGATCCAAAGGAGCACTTCTACTAGCAACCAAATTCATTAACTCATCCATCTTAGCACTCAACGAGTTAATTTGTTCTATAGCGTGTACCTTCTTACTAGTAGGTGACCTTTCAGTGTGCCATTGAGAGTAGTTCGTCATGATGTTGTGTAAGAGCTTTGTGGCTTCCCCTAACGTGATTTCCATGAACGTTCCACCTGAGGCGGAGTCCAAGATATTTCTAGAAGCGAAATTCAAGCCAGCGTAAAAGATTTGAATAATCATCCAAAGACTCAAGCCATGAGCGGGACAATTTCTAATCATTAATTTCATTCTCTCCCAAGATTGTGCAACATGTTCATGATCAAGTTGCTTGAAATTCATGATATCATTACAGAGAGAGATGATCTTAGCCGGCGGAAAATACTTGGATATATAAGCATCTTTGCACTTATCCCAAGAATCGATACTATTTTTGGGCAAAGAAGAAAACCAAGTTTTTGCGCGATCTCGCAACGAGAAAGGAAAAAGCTTCAATTTAATCACGTCATTATCCACATATTTTTTCTTTTGCATATCGCAAAGCTCAATGAAGGTATTGAGATGGGATGCGGCATCTTCACTAGGAAGGCCAGAGAATTTCTCATTCATAACAAGATTCAGCAAAGCGGCATTGATTTCATATGACTCCGCACTAGTGGCGGGAGCAATCGGAGTACTAATAAAATCATTATTATTAGTATTCCAGAAGTCACAAAGTTTGGTGTTTTCGTTCATGGTGACTTCAGCAAGCAAGCAAGCACACAAGCAAACAAAGAGCAGGCGAGAAAATGGGCGAACGAAAAGGCGACCGAAAAAGGCAAGCGAAAAAGGTAAATTGGTGAAATGGGGGAAAGGAAAACGAGAGGCAACTCGCAAACAAAGTAAATGCAAGATATGAGTTTGCGACACCTACTTGGATGAGTCCTTGACTTCACCTTCCTCCCCGGCAACGGCGCTAGAAATTCTTCTGCTATCCCACAAACAACAGCGCCAGAAATTGACACGTTGACGGAGGCTGGGCTTGTGTTGGTTTTTCACTTGAAGGGGAAAGGGTGATCCAGCACAGGAGCAGTAAGTATTTCCCTCGGTTTGAGAACCAAGGTATCGATCCAGAAGGAGGGTATCGTCAAGTCCAGAGTACCTGTGCAAACACAAACAAGCTTGCACCCAACGCTTCAAAGGGGTTATCAATCCCTTCAAGATTGTTTGCAATGTGAGATCTGAAGGCGGAAAGTGCAACGAAGTAAAAAGTGCAAGGCTCAAAATATGGTGTGGAGTAGACCCTGGGGGCCATAGTGTTCACTAGAGGCTTCTCTCAAAATAGCAAGTATTACGGTGGATGAACAAATTACTGTCGAGCAATTGATAGAACCGCGCAAAGTCATGACGATATCTAAGGCAATGATCATACATATAGGCATCACGTCCGAGACAAGTAGACCGATACTTTCTGCATCTACTACTATTACTCCACACATCGACCGCTATCCAGCATGCATCTAGTGTATTGAGTTCATGACGAACAGAGTAACGCTTTAAGCAAGATGACATGATGTAGAGGGATAATCTCAAACCAATGATAAAAAGCCCATCTTTTTACCCTTGATGGCAACAACACGATGCGTGCCTCGCTACCCCTTCTGTCACTGGGTGAGGTCACCGTACGGTATGAACCCAAAACCAAGCACTTCTCCCATTGCAAGAATCATAGATCTAGTTGGCCAAACGAAACCCACAAGTCGAAGAGAATTACAAGGATATGAAATCATGCATAAGAGAGATCAGAAGAAACTCAAATAAGATTCATAGATAATCTGATCATAAATCCACAATTCATCGGATCTCGACAAACACACCGCAAAAGAAGATTACATCGGATAGATCTCCATGAAGATCATGCAGAACTTTGTATTGAAGATCCAAGAGAGAGAAGAAGCCATCTAGTTACTAGCTACGGACCCGTAGGTCTATGGTGAACTACTCATGTTGTCGGGGGGATAACCCCGGGGTAGGCTCATCAAGCCTGCTCCTTCATTTTCGGCTCAAAGGACATGAAAAAATACAATTTACTAAGGCCCAAGTCTTCTGGCCGGCTAGGCTGTGCCTACTGGTTGGAGGACGAGGCGGCCATCTCTTTGGCCGGCCAGGCAACCCGTGCCGGCTAGAGTCGAGGCGGTTACCTCTTCCGGGCCGGCCTGGTCCAGCCGGCCGGCTAGGAACGAGGCGGCCGTGCCCAGGCCGGCTGGCCAAGCAGGCTAGCCGGCCAGGGATCACAAGTCACATCAGATCGTAGGTCAGGATGAGACCTTACGATTAAAGGTAGCTACGCGTCAACAATAGTACTGGATCGGGGCGTCCAGCAGGTACAAGCATCGGCGGCCATGCCGCTGACCTCCCCCGGCTCTGATCCATCACCTAGCATAGTGTTGTACCGTCGCACTCCCACTCCATTACTGCACTTGGCGTGGGGAACAGTGGAGGCGGTCGTACAACCTGCCCATGACGAATCTCGCTGGACGACGCTCGACGTACAGCGCGTACTCGGCGTCAACCTTACGCGAGAGGTTCATTGGCCAGCCGGCGGGTCCCACTGCCAATCGAGACCATGTAGCCGGCGGGCCCCTCAAGCAACAAGACAAGACTCTCGTGGGCCCCTGGTCAGCCGGCGAGGCTGCCAGCCGGGTCCCACTCTTGTACCCTTTATCCATATTGTAGGCCGGTGGGTTCGTCTATAAGATCCCCCGGTCACCCTCCATGCAGGGGGATCCGATCATTCCACGGACGAACAACACTTCATACCCACCAACCACATAGAGAGAGGCAGAGACGAGTCGGCTGCTCCCCTCTTCCTCCTCCCAACACAGCTCCAGGAGCGACATTGTAATCCATTCATACACATCAAACACTTTGGTAGGACTAGGGCTCTTATCTCTACGAAGAGCCCTGAACCTGGGTACATCGTGCGTTCCATGCTTGTACCAACCTCGTTCCCGGCGTCCTCCTTTGTCCCTTAGATTCTCACCGACTTTAGCCTACCTATGCATATGTTGTGAGTATTCACCGACATTTGGCGCCCACCGTGGTGCCGATCGCGGCATCGGCTGGCTTTACGCGTTGGGCGGGGCCCCGCACCTAGGCCACCGGATGCATCGCGTCTGGATCGGTTTGCATGCCCGTGGAGCCCGCTTTCGATGAGGCAACACCGATGATGATCGACGTCCCCGTCCGCCATGCGGATTCGGACGAAGATTCTGATGACGAGGTGCTTCCTAGCGTCGTCGTTGCTACTATGGAGAACCTCAGCGTTCTCTTTAGCGACCTACGTCTCAACGATGGTCCACACTACTTCGGTGAGGACTTCGACATTGAGGCGCTCTCTGCCAGCTTCGGTAGGCTCTCTATCGCTGAGACGCCTGCCCATGACGTGTATCCCAGCAACGTCCTCGTCTTTGACGGCCCTACGCCGTTGGTGGGGTTCTTCACCCCGTACCACGTCGCCGCTGTCTCCAACGTCATGGAGGTGATGGTTATTGGCGCTGGCACCAGCACGACTCACGGCAAGGCGTCAGCACATGCTGGTGAGCCCGCTGCTGCCACCGCTGATACTCTTCAGGACACCATCGCCGGCCTGAAGACACCCGTCGCTGCTTCCGTGAACCCTAGTGATGCCCGGGCCTCACAGGAGGAGGCTCGCAAGCGTATCTTGGAGGAGGGCATTGCCTTCTCCCCGGCAAAGCGTCGGATGGAGGCCACGCATCGCGAGTATAACTCCGCATACGGCCTCACTCCGATTTCCGAGGCCCCTAGTCAGCTTCGATCGGTCCGCAGCCGTGGCCGGTTCATTGCCGAAGTCCTAGGCGGCAATCTACCCACCTACGATACCCCTCGATCCAACATGCGAGAGACGCAGGCGACCATGGAGGAGATGGCGAGCCTGGAAGGCGAGGAGCGCGCTTTCTAGGAGAAGCGGGTCAAGGATCTCCTTGACGTCGCCAACCAGCAACACACTTGGCTTGACCCCGGTCATGTTGGAAATATGCCCTAGAGGCAATAATAATTAGTTATTATTATATTTCTTTGTTCATGATAATCGTTTATTATCCATTCTATAATTGTATTGATTGGAAACACAATACTTGTGTGGATACATAGACAGAACACTGTCCCTAGTAAGCCTCTAGTTGACTAGCTCATTGATCAAAAATGGTCAAGGTTTCCTGGCCATAGGCAAGTGTTGTTACTTGATAACGGGATCACATCATTAGGATAATCATGTGATGGACTAGACCGAAACTAATAGATGTAGCATGTTGATCGTGTCATTTTGTTGCTACTGTTTTCTGCGTGTCAAGTATTTGTTCCTCTGACCATGAGATCATATAACTCACTGACACCGGAGGAATGCTTTTTGTGTATCAAACGTTGCAACGTAACTGGGTGACTATAAATATGCTCTACGGGTATCTCCGAAGGTGTTCGTTGAGTTAGTATGGATCAAGACTGGGATTTGTCACTCCGTATGACGGAGAGGTATCTCGGGGCCCACTCGGTAATACAACATCACACACAAGCCATGCAAGCAGTGTGACTTAGTGTAAGTTGCGGGATGTTTTATTACGGAACGAGTAAAGAGACTTGACGGTAAACGAGATTGAAATAGGTATGCGGATAATGACGATCGAATCTCAGGCAAGTAACATACCGAAGGACAAAGGGAATGACATACGGGATTATATGAATCCTTGGCACTGAGGTTCAAACGATAAGATCTTCGTAGAATATGTAGGATCCAATATGGGCATCCAGGTCCCGCTATTGGATATTGACCGAGGAGTCTCGGGTCATGTCTACATAGTTCTCGAACCCGCAGGGTCTGCACACTTAAGGTTCGACGTTGTTTTATGCGTATTTGAGTTATATGGTTGGTTACCGAATGTTGTTCGGAGTCCCGGATGAGATCACGGACGTCACGAGTGTTTCCGGAATGGTCCGGAAACGAAGATTGATATATCGGATGACCTCATTTGGTTACCGGAAGGTTTTAGTGCATTATCGGAAAAGTTTCGGGCTCATCGGTAGTGTAGTGGGAGTGCCGGGAGGGGTGCCGGGGACCATCAGGAGGGGTGTCACGCCCCAAGGGGTCTCATGGGCTATGGGAAGAGATAAACCAGTCCCTAGTGGGCTGGAATAAGTTCCCACTAAGGCCCATAAGGTTTGAGAAGGAAAAAACACAAGGTGGAAAGAGTTTCCAAGTGGGAAGGTGGAATCCTACTCCAAGTAGGATTGGAGTAGGACTCCTCCACCTCCAATTTTGGCCAAACCTTTAGGTTTTGAGGCTGCCTCCTCCCCTCCCTCCCTCCTATATATAGTGGGCTTTTAGGGCTGATTTGAGACAACTTTTGCCACGGCAGTCCGACCACATACCTCCACGGTTTTACCTCTAGATCGCGTTTCTGCGGAGCTCGGGCGGAGCCCTGCTGAGATTAGATCACCACCAACCTCCGGAGCGCCGCCATGCTGCCGGAGAACTCATCTACCTCTCCGTCTCTCTTGCTGGATCAATAAGGCCAAGATCATCGTCGAGCTGTACGTGTGCTGAATGCGGAGGTGCCGTCCGTTCGGCACTAGATCGGAGCGGATCGTGGGGCGGATCGCAGGACGGTTCGTGGGACGGTTCGCGGGGCGGATCGAGGGACGTGAGGACGTTCCAGTACATCAACCGTGTTTCTTAACGCTTCTACTGTGCGATCAACAAGGGTACGTAGATCGGAAATCCCCTCTCGTAGATGGACATCACCATGATAGGTCTTCGTGCGCGTAGGAAATTTTTTGTTTCCCATGCGACGTTCCCCAACAGTGTCATCATGAGCTAGGTTCATGCGTAGATGTAATATCGAGTAGAACACTAAAGTTTTTGTGGGCGGTGATGTGCGTTTTTCTGCCCTCCTTAGTCTTTTCTTGATTCCGCGGTATTGTTGGATCGAAGCGGCTCGGACCGACATTACTCATACGCTTACGAGAGACTGGTTTCATCGCTACGAGTAACTCCGTTGCTCAAAGATGACCGGCGAGTGTCGGTATCTCCAACATTAGTTGAATCAGATTTGACCGAGGAGGTCCTTGGATGAGGTTAAATAGCAATTCATATATCTCCGTTGTGGTATTTGCGTAAGTAAGATGCGATCCTACTAGATACCCATGGTCACCACGTAAAACATGCAACAACAATTAGAGGACGTCAAACTTGTTTTTGCAGGGTATGCTTCTGATGTGATATGGCCAACGATGTGATGTGATATATTGGATGTATGAGATGATCATGTTGTAATAGTTAATATCGACTTGCACGTCGATGGTACGGCAACCGGCAGGAGCCATAGGGTTGTCTTTAAACTAACGTTTGTGCTTGCAGATGTGTTTACTATATTGCTAGGACGTAGCTTCAGTAGTAATAGCATGAGTAGCATGACAACCCCGATGGCGACACGTTGATGGAGATCATGGTGTGACGCCGGTGACAAGAAAATTGTGCCGGTGCTTTGGTGATGGAGATCAAAAAGCACATGATGATGGCCATATCATGTCACTTATGAATTGCATGTGATGTTAATCCTTTATGCACCTTATCTTGCTTAGAACGACGGTAGCATTATGAGGTGATCTCTCACTAAAATTTCAAGACGAAATTGTGTTCTCCCCGACTATGCACCGTTGCGACAGTTCTTCGTTTCGAGACACCACGTGATGATCAGGTGTGATAGACTCAACGTTCACATACAACGGGTGCAAAATAGTTGCACACGTGGAACACTCGGGTTAAGCTTGACGAGCCTAGCATGTGCAGACATGGCCTCGGAACACATGAGACCGAAAGGTCGAGCATGAATCGTATAGTTGATATGATTAGCATAGAGATGCTTACCACTAAAACTATTCTCGACTCACGTGATGATCGGACTTGAGATAGTGGATATGGATCATGTACCACTCAAATAACTAGAGAGATGTACTTTTTGAGTGGGAGTTCTTAAGTAATATGATTAATTGAACTAATTGTCACGAACATAGTCTAATGGTCTTTGCGAATTACGATGTAGCTTGCGCTATAGCTCTATCGTTTTTTATATGTTCCTAGAGAAAATTTAGTTGAAAGTTGATAGTAGCAAACTTTGCGGACTGAGTCTGTAAAACTAAGGATTGTCCTCGTTGCTGCGCAGAAGGCTTATTTCCTTAATGCACCACTCAGTGTGCTGCACCTCGAGCGTCGTCTGTGGATGTTGTGAACATCCTACATACACGTTTCTGATGACTACGCGATAGTTCGGTGCAAAATACTTAATGGCTTAGAAGCGTGGCGCCGAAGACGTTTTGAAACGTCACAGAACATGAGTGATGTTCTAAAGAGATGAAATTGTGATTTCATGCTTGTGCCCTTGTTAAGAGGTATGAGACCTCCGACAAGATTCTTTGTCCATGAAGTAAAGGAGAAAAACTCAGTCGTTGAGCGTGTGCTCAGATTGTTTGAGTACGACAATCACTTGAATCAAGTGGGAGTTAATCATCCAGATGAGATGGTGATGGTTCTCCAAAGTCACTGCCACCAAGCTGTGAGAGCTTCGTGATGAACTGTAACATATCAAGGATAGATACATTGATCCTTGAGAGATTCGTGATGTATGACACTGTGAAAGTAGAAATCAAGAAGGAGCATCAATGGTTGATGGTTAGTAAAACCACTAAGTTTCATGAAAGGCAAGGGCTAGAAGGGATACTTCGTGAAACAACAAAACAGTTGCTGCACTAATGAAGAGACCCAAGTCTAAACCCAAACCCGAGACTAAGTGCTTCTGTTATGAGGGGAACGGTCACTGAGGCAGAGCTACCCTAGATGCTTGGTAGATAAGTAGGCTGGTATTGTCAAAAGCAGTATATTTGATATACATGATGTTGATGTGTGCTTTACTAGTACTCCTAGTAGCGCGAGTGTATTGGATACCGGTTCAGTTGCTAAGTGATTGGTAACACGAAATGAAAGCTACGGATTAAACGGAGACTAGCTAAAGGCGAGGTGACGATACGTGTTGGAAGTGTTTCCAAGGTTGATATGATCAAACGTCGCACGCTCCCTCTATCATCGGGATTGGTGGTGAAAGCCAAATAATTGTTATTTGGTGTTTGCGTTGAGCATGAACATGATTGGATCATGTTTGTTGCAATACGATTATTCATTTAAAAGAACAATAGTTATTCTATTTGCTTGAATAATTACCCTCAATGGTTTATTGAATCTCGATCGTAGTGTTACACATGTTCATAATATTAGTGCCAAAAGATAAAAAGTAATAATGATAGTACCACTTAGTTGTGGCACTGCCACTTGAGTCATGTTGGTGTAAAATGCATGAAGAAGCTCCATGCTGATGGATCGTTTGGACTCACTTGATTTTGAATCACTTGAGACATGCAAAACATGCCACATGAAACAAGTAGAGTAACTTGTTGGGAGTAATGCATTTTTGATGTGTGCAGTCCAATAAGTGCTAAGGCACGCAGTGGATATCATTATGTTCTTACTTCACTGACGATTTGAGTAGATACATGAGTATTTACTTGATGAATCACAAGTCTGAAATGTTGAAAAGTTCAAAGCTATTTTAGAGTGAAGATCGTCGTGACAAGAGGATAAACAGTCTACGATATGATCATAGAGATGAATATTTGAGTTACGAGTTTTGGTACGCAGTTAAGACAATGTGGAAATTGTTTCGCAGTTCATGCCACCTGGAACACCATAGTGTGATGATGTGTCTGAACGTCTTAGTCACGCCCTATTTGATATGGTGCATACTATGATGTCTCTTATGGAATTACCACTATCGTTTATGGGTTATGCATTAGAGACAACCGCATTCACTTTAAATAGGGCACCGTGTATTTTCGTTGAGATGACACAGTATAGACTAAAGTTTAGAGAAATCTAAGCTGTCGTTTCTTGAAAGTTTGGAGCTGCGATGCTTATGTGAAAAAGTTTCAGTCTGATAAGCTCGAACCCAAAGCGGATAAATGCATCTTCATAAGATATCCAAAACAGTTGGATACAGCTCCTATCTCAGATCCGGAAGCAAAGTGTTTGTTTCTAGAAACGGGTTCTTTCTTGAGGAAAGGTTTCTCTCGAAAGAATTGAGTGGGAGGATGATAGAACTTGATGAGGTTATTGAACCATCACTTCGACTAGTGTGTAGCAGGGCACAGGAAGTTGTTCCTGTGGCGCCTACACCAATTGAAGTGGAAGCTGATGATGGTGATCATTGAGCTTCAGATCAAGTTACTACAAACCTCGTAGGTCGACAAGGTCGCGTACTACTACAGAGTGGTATGGTAACCCTATCTTGGAGGTCATATTGTTGAACAATAATGAACCTACGAGCTGTGGAGAAGCGATGGTGGGCCCGGATTCCGACAAATGGCTGGAGGCCATGAAATCCGAGAGAGGATCCATGTATGAAAACAAAGTATAGACTTTGGAAGAACTACTTGATGGTCGTAGGACTATTGAGTAAAGATGGATCTTTGAAAGGAAGACAGACGACGATGGTGATAAGTCACTATTAAGAAAAGCTCGACTTGTCGCAAAGATGTTTCCGACATGATCAAACAGTTGACTATGGTGAGACTTTCTCACTCATAGCGATGCTCAAAGTCTGTTAGAATTATGTTAGTAGTTTTTGCATTATTTTTGAAATATTGCACATAGGATGTCAAAACATTGTTTCCTCGACGGTTTCCTTGAGCAAACATTGTATGTGATACAACCAGAAGGTTTTGTCGATCCTAAAGATACTAACAAGTATGCAAGCTCCAGCGATCCTTCAATGGACTAGTGCAAGCATCTTGGAGTTGGAATATACAGTTTGATGAAATGATCAAAGATTTTGGGTTTGTACAAGGTTTATGAGAAACTTGTATTTCCAAAGAAGTGAGTGGGAGCACTATAGAATTTCTGATAAGTATATGTGGTTGACATATTGTTGATCAGAAGTAATGTAGAATTTCTGTGAAGCATAAAAGGTTGTTTGAAAGGACTTTTTCAAAGGAATACCTGGATTGAGCTACTTGAACGTTGAGCATCAAGATCTATGGAGATAGATCAAAACACTTAATAGAAGTTTCAACAAGATGCATGCCTTGACAAGTTTTTGAAGGAATTCGAAATAGATCGGCAAAGAAGGAGTTATTGACTGTGTTGTAAGGTGTGAATTTGAGTAAGACTCAAAACCCGACCACGGCAGAATAAAGAGAATAGACGAAGGTCGTCTTCTATGCCTTAGCCGTAGACTCTAAAGTATGCCATGCTGAGTACCGCACCTGATGTGTGCCTTGCAGCAAGTCTGTTAAGAGGTACACAGAGTGATCCAAGATTGAATCACTGATCAGCGGTCAAAGTTATCCTTAGTAACTAAATAGACTAAGGAATTTTTCTCGATTATGGAGGTGGTTAAAGAGTTTGTCGTAAAGGGTTACGTCGATGCAAGCTTTGACACTAATCCGAATAACTATGAGTAGTGAAACGGATTCGTATAGTAGAGTAGATATTTGGAGCATTTCCGAATAGCACATAGTAGCAGCATCTATAAGATGACATAAAGATTTGTAAAGAACGCACGGATCTAAAGATTCAGAACCGTTGACTAAAACCTCTCTCACGAGCAAGACGTGATCAGACCCCAGAACTATATGGGTGTTGGATTCGTTGAAATCACATGGTGATGCTAACTAGATTATTGACTCTAGTGCAAGTGGGAGACTGTTGGAAATATGCCCTAGAGGCAATAATAATTAGTTATTATTATATTTATTTGTTCATGATAATCATTTATTATCCATGCTATAATTGTATTGATTGGAAACACAATACTTGTGTGGATACATAGACAAAACACTGTCCCTAGTAAGCCTCTAGTTGACTAGCTCGTTGATCAAAGACGGTCAAGGTTTCCTGGCCATAGGAAAGTGTTGTTACTTGATAACGAGATCACATCATTAGGGGAATCATGTGATGGACTAGACCCAAACTAATAGACGTAGCATGTTGATCGTGTCATTTTGTTGCTACTATTTTCTGCGTGTCAAGTATTTCTTCCTATGACCATGAGATCATATAACTCACTGACACTGGAGGAATGCTTTGTGTGTATCAAACGTCGCAACGTAACTGGGTGACTATAAAGATGCTCTACAGGTATCTCCGAAGGTGTTCGTTGAGTTAGTATGGATCAAGACTGGGATTTATCACTCCGTATGACGGAGAGATATCTCGGGGCCCACTCGGTAATACAACATCACACACAAGCCTTGCAAGCAATGTGACTTAGTGTAAGTTGCGGGATGTTTTATTACGGAACAAGTAAAGAGACTTGCCGGTAAACGAGATTGAAATAGGTATGCGGATACTGACGATCGAATCTCAGACAAGTAACATACCGAAGGACAAAGGGAATGACATACGGGATTATATGAATCCTTGGCACTGAGGTTCAAACGATAATATCTTCGTAGAATATGTAGGATCCAATATGGGCATCCAGGTCCCGCTATTGGATATTGACTGAGGAGTCTCTCGGGTCATGTCTACATAGTTCTCGAACCCGCAGGGTCTGCACACTTAAGGTTCGACGTTGTTTTATGCGTATTTGAGTTATATGGTTGGTTAACGAATGTTGTTTGGAGTCCCGGATGAGATCACGGACGTCACGAGGGTTTTTGGAATGGTCCGGAAACGAAGATTGATATATCGGATGACTTCATTTGGTTACCGGAAGGTTTTCGTGCATTACCGGAAAAGTTTCGGGCTCAGCGGTAGTGTAGTAGGAGTGCCGGGAGGGGTGCCGGGGACCATCAGGAGGGGTGTCACGCCCCAAGGGGTCTCATGGGCTATGGGAAGAGATAAACCAGCCCCTAGTGGGCTGGAATATGTTCCCACTAAGGCCCATAAGGTTTGAGAAGGAAAAAACACAAGGTGGAAAGAGTTTCCAAGTGGGAAGGTGGAATCCTACTCCAAGTAGGATTGGAGTAGGACTCCTCCACCTCCAATTTCGGCCAAACCTTTAGGTTTTGAGGCTACGTCCTCCCCTCCCTCCCTCCTATATATAGTGGGCTTTTAGGGCTGATTTGAGACAACTTTTGCCATGGCAGCCCCACCACATACCTCCATGGTTTTACCTCTAGATCGCGTTTCTGCGGAGCTTGGGCGGAGCCCTGCTGAGATTAGATCACCACCAACCTCCAGAGCACCGTCACGCTGCCGGAGAACTCATCTACCTCTCCGTCTCTCTTGCTGGATCAAGAAGGACGAGATCATCGTCGAGCTGTACGTGTGCTGAACGCGGAGGTGCCGTCCGTTCGGCACTAAATCGGAGCGTATCGTGGGACGGATCGCGGGACGGTTCGTGGGGCGGATCGAGGGACGTGAGGACGTTCCACTACATCAACCGTGTTTCTTAACACTTCTGTTGTGCGATCTACAAGGGTATGTAGATCGGAAATCCCCTCTCGTAGATGGACATCACCATGATAGGTCTTCGTGCGCGTAGGAAATTTTTGTTTCCCATGCGACGTTCCCCAACAGGTCAAGCCCAGTCAGAGTCTCCGGGACCCAACCCCGGATCACGCCAAGAGATCCGGTCAGCATCATGCCAAGAGATCTTCCTCGCATCGCACCTCCGGCCGGAGGGGCGAGGGAAGCCAAGACCAGCGCTCCCAGTGCCAGATCGAGCACACTTCGGGCAGGCGTCGCGGAGGCGACGAAGGCGATTTGGAGTGTGAGATTCTTCACCCGGGAAGAACTCATGTCTCTGGTTCGCGAGGCGCCTCCCCTCTCGCCATTCGGATTGGCGCTCGCACTTCCCAGGATGATCGGGACACCCGCAGGCGTCTCATCGTCCTGGCCCAGTCAGCCCTCCTGGAGGAAGACGGTCCCATCGGTATGGCCTACTTCGGCCCCCGGATCCGAGGGGAGCCGTTCCCCTGAGGTTTCACCTTGCCTCGGGACACTCCCAAATACAACGGTACGGCCAAGCCAGATGACTGGATGATCGACTACACCACGGTCGTCGGCATCGCCACGGGCAACAAGTACGTAGCAGTCCGCTATGTGCCACTCATGTTGGCCGGCTCGGCTCGGACTTGGCTTAACAGCCTTCCGGCCGGCAGCATCAACTCCTGGGTGTACTTCGAGGAGGCATTCGTCTGCAACTTCACTGGCACCTACAAGCGCCCTGGCCGGCCTCGCGAGGTGGCCATGTGCATCCAGAAGCCCGACGAACCCCTTCGCGACTACGTCACCTGGTGGACAGAGCTCCGCAACTCCTGCGAGGGGGTGCATGAGGTACAAGCCATCCAGTACTTCATCGACGGTTGCTGAGATGCCACCCTCCTCAAGCACAAGCTTATGTGCTCCGAGCCCACCTCTCTGGTGGTGCTCATGGCCAAGGCAGACAAGTACGCCACGGCCGACTCGGTGATGCGCGTCAAGATGACCGCCTCGGACAAGGCTGTCCCTACGCCGGCTACTCCCAAGCCGGCCGGGGACAACCGGGGCGGCCAGAACAACAACAAGCGCAAGGCGGATCAAATGGATTCGCGCTCCAACATCAAGTTGGTAGCCAACGTGGAGGGCGCGACGTCGGCTCCTCAAGACGACCCTCCACGGAAGCGTTCCAACAGGAACAATGCCAACTGGCTGCCCAGGCAGTCCTTCGAGCAACTGCTCGACGCCCCCTGCAAGATACATTCTGGGGCGCAACCATCCGGCCACACCCTTCGACAGTGCAGCTTCATGCGCCGGCTGTCGCAAGGGGACGGCCTGCCGGCTCCCCCACGTGCACGTGCAGCGCCCCGTGCACCGGCTCCTCGTCCTGCTCCGGCTCCACCACCGCCGCCTCACGATGACGGCCACCTCCATGACGACTACCCGCATCAAGACGGAGCATTCGTCGTCTTCACAAGTGAAGGCGACGACAAGCACAACCTGCGCCAGAGGCGGCGCGAGGTGAATGCCACGGTTCCCCCGGTTCCCCAGTACATGCATTGGTCTCACAAACCAATCACATGTAGCCGGGTAGACCATCCTACAGTGATGCCCAATCCGGGCTCATACGCGCTCGTCCTCGATCCCACCTTCACCTCCAAGAGGCTCACCTGCCGGTTCTCCCGGGTGCTGGTCGATGGCCGCAGCAGCATCAACATCCTCTACCTCAACACTCTCCTCAAGCTCGGGCTCAAGGAGACGGACGTCCTGCCGACCAGTACTGTCTTCCACGGCATTGTGCCTGGACAGTCCTGCTCGCCCATTGGCAAAATCTAGCTGGACGTCCTCTTCGGCGACAAAGCTCACTTCCGCCGAGAGTCCATATGGTTCGAGGTAGTGGACCTCAGCAGCCTGTATCACGCGCTGCTGGGCAGACCGGCTCTGGCCAAATTCATGGCTATCCCGCACTACGCCTACCTGAAGATGAAGATGCCGGGTCCCAAGGGCATCATCACTGTTGTTGGCGACTACAAGAAGTCGCTCGAGCGTGCCCAAGATAGCAGCTGCCTCGCCGACGCCCTGGTGATTGCTTAGGAGAAGCGGCAGATCGACCGGCTCATGGCCCAGGCTACTGAGCAGCCGACGATTCCTTCTCCTCCGTCCCAGTCGGCCGGCGAGGGCTCTTTCAAGCCGGCCAAAGAGACCAAGCAGGTCCCACTCGACCCTGCCAACCCCAAGCATTTCGTCACCATCAGGGTTGGCCTCAGCCCCAAATAGGAAGGCGAGCTTGTCGACTTCCTCCGTGAGAATCGGGACATCTTTGCATGGTCTCCCAAGGACATGCCGGGTGTTCCGAGGAAGTACGCCGAGCACAAACTTCACGTCCGACCGGATGCAAAGCCGGTGAAACAACCTTTGCGCCGCTTCGCCGAGGGGAAGCGAGGCACAATCGGAGAAGGGAACACCCGGTTCCTTGCAGCCGGCTTCATCATGGAGGTTTTCCACCTAGACTGGCTGGCTAATCCAGTCCTAGTGCTAAAGAAGAACAACACCTGGCGAATGTGTATCGACTACACTAGCCTGAATAAGGCCTGTCCGAAAGACCCTTTCGCGTTGCCTAGGATAGATCAAGTGATCGACTCCACTGCAGGCTGTGAATTGCTGTCGTTTCTGGATGCTTATTCAGGCTACCATCAAATCAAGCTGGATCCAGTTGATCGCCTGAAGACCTCCTTCATCACGCCCTTCGGGGCCTACTGCTACACCACCATGACGTTCTGTGTGAAGAACGCTGGTGCGACGTTCCAACACTGCATGCAGTAGTGCCTACCGCCACAGATCGGCAGAACATCCACGTCTATGTGGATGACATCGTCGTCAAGACGAAGCAGCACTTCGGCCTCCTCGACGACCTGCGGGAGACGTTCGCCAACCTGCGCGAGTACAAGATCCGACTCAACCCGGAGAAGTGCGTCTTTGGGGTTCCAGGCGGAAAACTCTTGGGGTTCTTCATGTCCGCTCGTGGCATCAAGGCGAACCCCGAGAAGATCGGCACCATCGAGCGGATGGTGCGGCCGGCTCGGATGCTAGACTTCCAGAAGTTCGCCGGCTGCCTGGCGTCCCTTAGCCGGTTCGTCAGCCGGCTTGGCGAGAAGGCCCTTCCACTCTACCAGCTCATGAAGAAGACGATGAAGTTCGAGTGGAACGACCAGGCGGACGAAGCCTTCCACGACCTCAAGCGGGTCATCTCGAACCTGCCAATCTTGGCAGCACCGGCTGAAAGGGAACCCATACTCATATACATTGTAGCGACCACTCACGTGGTTACTGTAGTGTTGGTGGTTCAGCGCAGGGAGGAGGGCAAGGCACTGCCAGTGCAGCGCCCTGTCTATTACCTCAGCGAGGTCTTGTCCGCCTCCAAGCAGAACTACCCACATTACCAGAAAATGTGTTATGGTGTTTACCATGCTGCAAAGAAGTTGAAGCAATACTTCCAAGAGCATGCCATCACTATGGTGAGCACTGCTCCACTTTCAGAGATCATGGGAAACCGTGATGGCACGGGCAGAATTTCCAAATGGTCCATCGCCATGGCGGACCATGATATTCGATACGAGCCTCGCACCGCCATCAAATCTCAGGTGCTAGCCGACTTCCTAGTCGACTGGGCCGAGACCCAGTTCGAGCCGCCGCCTCCAGACTCTACGCATTGGCGGATGCACTTCGACGGCTCGAAGATGCGGATGGGTCTGGGAGCCGGCATCATCTTGACATCTCCGAAAGGAGACCAGCTCAAGTATGCTCTCCAGATCCACTTCGCCGCCTCCAACAACGTCGTTGAGTACGAAGTACTGGCCCACGACCTCCGGCTCGCCAAGGAGATTGGCATCCGGTGGCTCATATGTTTCCGCGATTCAGACTTGGTGGTACAGCAAGTTTCTAGCGAATGGGACGCCAAGGATGCCAACATGGCAAGCTACCGCTTCCTCATCCAGCAGCTCAGCGGCCCCTTCGAGGGCTGTGAGTTCCACAACGTTCCCAGAGCAGACAATGAGGCGGCTGATACACTGGCAAAGATTGGCTCCATGAGACAGGCTATCCCAGCTGGCGTCTCCCTCGAGCAAGTCCATAAGCCGTCTATCAGGCCGTCTCCCGAGTCGGCATCGATCTTCGTGCCAGCTGACTCTACGGTGCAAGCACCGTCGGCTCCACCAGCTACGCCGGCTACAGCTCCAGTGCCGGCTGCGCGGGTCAAGTCGACTCCAATAGCGGCACCGGCTGAGCCCACGGTGCAAGCGCCGTCGGCTCCACCAGCTACGCCGGCTACAACTCCTGTGCCGGCTGCGCGGGTCATGCCGACTCCAATAGCCGCACCGGCTGAGCCCACGGTGTAAGCGCCGTCGGCTCCACCACCTACGCCGGCTACAACTCATGTGCCAGCTACGCTGGCCATGCCGACTCCAATAGCTGCACCGGCTACAACAACAACTCCGGCTCCGCCCTGCCTCGAATCCTGTCGTCTCAACACCTAGTGGGTGGACGTCATGGAGGTAGACGGTAAGCCAGTTGCTGCAGCAACACCAGAGACACCTCATTTCGAGTCCACGACCGCTGCTCCATCAAGCTTGGGGGCTGCAGAAGCCCCTAACAGTCAGGTCGAGGCAGAGCCAGCCCTTGTGCCGGCTCCTTCATGGGCTCAAACTATCCTGGCCTTCCTCCTTCGCAGCGAGCTTACTCAAGACGAGGCGGAGGCGAGGCAGATCCAGCGCAGGTCTGCAGCCTACGCCATCATCAAGCGCAAGCTGGTGCGGTGCAGCGTGACCGGCGTGTTCCAACGCTGCGTCGAATTAGAAAAGGGACAGGAGATCCTGAGAGACATTCACCACGGGGAGTGCGGGCATCATGCCGCCTCTAGAACCCTGGTGGCCAAGGCGTTCCGCCACGGATTCTACTGGCCCACGACCCTCGAGGAGGCCGTGGATCTGGTCGAAAAATGCGAAGGCTGCCAATTCTTCAGCGCAAAGAGCCACATGCCGCCTTCGGCCCTCAAAACCATCCCCCTGTCATGGCCATTCGCCGTCTGGGGGCTGGACATGGTAGGACCCTTCAAGACGGCTCATGATGGAATGACTCATCTCTTGGTAGCCGTCGACAAATTCACCAAGTGGATTGAGGCCAGACCTATCAAGAATCTTGATGGCCCCACGGCCGTCAATATCATCACGGACATCTCTGTTCGATATGGCGTCCCGCACAGCATCATCACCGACAACGGCACCAACTTCGCCAAAGGCGCTCTGGCGCTCTACTATTCCAAGGTAGGCATTCGGCTCGATTTGGCATCAGTGGCACATCCCCAGTCGAATGGCCAAGCGGAGAGGGCCAACGGCCTGATTCTGGCCGGCATCAAGCCAAGACTGGTGGCACCACTTGTCAGATTGGCCGGATGTTGGATTGAAGAACTGCCGGCTGTGTTATGGAGCCTCCGCACCACGCCCAACCGGTCGACCGGCTTCACTCCGTTCTTCCTCGTATACGGGTTTGAGGCTATTATTCCCACGGATATCGAGTTCGACTCGCCTCGGGTCACCCTATACACGGAAACGGAGGTGAAGGAAGCAAGAGAAGACGGCGTTGACCTCCTTGAAGAAGCAAGGGACTTAGCCTTGAGCCGGACGACCATCTATCAACAGAAGCTGAGATACTACCACAGCAAAAAGATCAAGCCTCTCTCTTTCTGGGAGGGAGACTTGGTTCTCAGAAGAATCCAGCGCACTACCGGCCAGCACAACCTCTCATCCCCATGGGAGGGACCCTTCATCATTAGTAGGGCGTTGCACAACAGCGCTTACTACTTGATCGATGCCCAAAAGCCAAGGAAGCGCAAGAGGGACGACTCCGGCCAGGAGACGGAACGTCCATGGAATGCGGCGTTGCTTCGCCCGTTCTATTGCTAGAAGGCAAGTATCAAGCAAAGGAAAGAGCATGCAAATGTATCTTTCTCCCTCTTCAGGGATCCTCAATGAATGCAATAAAAAGAGCATGCCTCATGCTTCTTTTTATCGAGAGTTCTCACTCCGTACACGTCCCTTGTTGGCTTCAATAAGCCCAGGGCTACACTGCGTACGCCCCTTGCTGGCTTCGATAAGCTCGGGGGCTACGCTGCGTACGCCCCTTGCTGGCTTTAACAAGCTCGGGGGCTCGCTAGCCGCTCAGACGCCTTCCCTATATTGTAGAAGAACACATAGTGTAAACCGGCAGATCCCTGGTCACCTCGTACGAGCCTGCGGACTGGCTCCGACCGTCTGGCTTGCGAGGCGACGCCAGATAAGGCCGGATGCATGCAAAGTTCGACTACAAAAGGGTCGCCGGCTCGGGATGGCTCGATCAAATTTACAATCTCATTCAGGCTGGCCTCTGCTGGTTTATGTCTTAAATCTTTAAGTCTTGATGGCTTCGAAAAATCTAAGTCTTGTGTTCTAAGGTCAGAAACCCCGACCCGGTCACAGACCGGCTCCCGGCTGTCGGGCTGGCGGGGTGGAAACTTAGGAATACAAGGATTGGAGAAAAAGGAGTCACCCAGGAATCAAAAGATAAAGATATAAAACAGCACGCATGGCAATACGAATATAATGCTGAATACATACATTCAAAATGCATTGGCCGACGGCCCACGTTCATTACATCCCCCAGTGGGTGGAACAACAAAAAGGACACCGGCTACGGGGCTGCGGCCTCATCGGTCGCCCCAGCCGCTGCTCCTGAAGTGGTGGCTTCACCATCCCCGTCTGCTCCTGAGGCGGTTGCACCGTCTCCTTCGCGAGGGCTCTCGGCTCCATCCTCACCGAAGTTGGCGTACGCCGCACCGCTGGAGGCGGCAGCAGAATCCACAGCGTGGGTCGCCTCGCCGTAGCTGCCATCAGGGTCATAGGGCTGAAGGCCGTGCAGATGTTCACGGATCACACCGCCATCTTCACCCCGCTCCAAAACAAAATCGTCCCAAGCGGCGTCATCGGCGATACGCTGGCCCTCACGCGCAACACCTCTTCCACGCCCTGCAGCTCCGCCTTCGAGCCATTGCGCTGAGCGACGAGCTTGCCCAAGTCCAGGTTTCGATACCAGGACTTGGCCAAGCGCAAGGCCATGTAGGCTCCAGCGCGCGCGATAGAGGCGCACCAGGCATCCAGGCGTTCCTCGCTAGCTGCAAGCCAGCGGGCGAGTCGGCTCATAGACTGTAACGACCAAGATGCGGTCCTTTCCGGTCTGGGGGTCGAGGCCCCCGAATAGGAAAGAAGCGCATCTAAGCGTTTCGCAAGCAAGTAAACATAGCACATAGTAATAATTACAGTAGACAATTTGGGATTCAACTGTCTTCTTATTAATAATACAGAGTACAACGCAGATACAAACAAGGTAGTTCCGGTACGGACTACAAAACAAGGAAAATGCTATGCTACCCGCTGCAGGCCCACGATCACGACCACGGCTCAGTCCTCTGGATAGTTCACGTAAAGGCGATCTGTCTCCTCGTCATACTGCCACGCCAGCTGGGTGCCATCGGGATCATCTGTCTCTGGGGTACCTGTACCTGCTGGGAGTTTCGGAGGAATCCATGAGCTACGGGGACTCAGCAATCTAAGACCTTGGTACCAAATCTAATCAAGTTAGTTGGGTAAGGAAGGGGTGAAGTGTTTCAGGCTGCTGCGACCTATGATTGAATAAGTGGCTAACTTACGCGAGAAGGAAGTGAAAGTGGTCTACGCTAACGATCGGGAATACTTGATCAGGAAGTGATCCTGAACACCTACGTACGGCAATCATAACCCCACCGTGTTCCCGGTCGAAGAGAGATCTTCGAAGGGACAGTCACGGTTACACACACAGTTGGCACATTTTATTAGTTTAAGTTTAAGTTCTCTAATACCGGATGTTAACAAAATATTCCAAGTTGCCACATAACCTCAACTCTAGGTGAAACCAAAGCTTCACTGGGATTCCTATACGCAAGACAACACTAGCAGGACCTCCCGACGTGTCGACGACCCTGATAAGAGCCGCGTATCTCAGTCTCAGGACACGCCGGATGAGCACAGCGTACGGTGGCCTGATAGACATCCCCCGAGTTGCCCCAAGTTGGCCCCGCACACGACTCAAGTTTGGACCAACGCTCATGAGGAGCACTGGCCCGGGTTGTTGATTAGAATCCTCGGGGTAGCTATTCCCTATGCAGTTTATTATTAAGTGATTAGCAAATTAACACCAAAGTTGGGTCCTGCCGGACAAGCCTTAACACTACGCGATTTATCAAGGGGGTCCCCATAAGAACCCCGAACATGTTAGGAGCGATCATTATGGAATCAAACACCGGTAACCGGTAACTAAGGCGGCAATAACGGAACAAGACACCCGGCAAAAGGCTGGGCCTCCCGTCATTTACCAAGTATATAGATACATTAATTAAATAACAGATATTAATATAATGATATCAAGCTCATGTCATCACATGAGTTTAAATCACCTGCAACTAACAATGCTAACATTAGTAGCTGAGCAAGCCTACCTAGCCATGCAAGTTTGCTAGGAAAGAGTAAGGTGTTTAGGCTCATGGCATATGAAAAGGCAATATATTTTCAGTGGTAGGCAGCGAGCAATTTTACATGGAATCGAAACTAACATAACAAGTCTAGAGATGGGATCAAGGTCATATCATCTTGCCTGTGATATCCTCAGCTTGGAATGGTTCTGGATCGTCCTGCACGTACTCTCCTGACTCCACGTATTCGTTCTCCGCTCCCGGTGCTACCCAACACAAGAATAACAGACAATGAACAGAAGCACCACAAAATGCAACAATCACATGATGCATGAGATGAAAGTTGAGCATGCACCACTATTTATATCACTAGCACAAGCAAAAAAACTACAGCAAGTTTCTGGACAGAACTTTACACTAACCTATTTGGACATGCATGGGAATGATATGAACAGATGCATCTCGTAAAAACGGTGCAAAACCATGTAAAGAACTTTGCAAACGGAGCTACGGATCAACGGGAATCAACGATACACGATATGAAGCCCTACGTGAAAGATTCAACACCACACACACAATTGGCACAAATCTGGTGTTCCCAGGTTGCCAAGACTTATATTAACCCAACATCAATGAAATGGAGCAAGGTAGAACACCACAACAACAATTAAGCACAAACTTTGAACAAAATGGCAAAACTACGCAATCTGCTAGTGTTTGCATCTTAGCTGTTTGTGAGCCACATGCAACATAGCTACAGGTCTTCAAATATGACAAATAATATATGTGGCTGTTGCCAACCAAGAACAATACAAGCCCCAGCAAGAATCACAGCAAAAGGAATTAAACTCTATAAGATACAAGGCCACAAACTTTCCCAAAACCATCAGATCTCAGGGACTTAGTGAAAATTCCTGCACCTGAGTTTCTGTTTCTGTTCTGAAGCTTTTTGACAGCAATCAGAACACAAGCTACTGGACTCCAATTGACTTAAAAATTGACAGGGAGCTTCACAAACATATCAGGTTCAAAACACTAGCACTGAACTAAGTCCAGTTATCAACAGAATGACCAGTACATCCTCATCTACAGGGGAAGCAAATGTTTCCAGCATTCCAGACTTAGTGAAATTTTCAGAGTTCAAAAATCTGGAATTTTCCAGCCACATGCCCACTTTGTCTAGGCATAGTTTGCACACACATGTCACCAAGAGGTGATTGACACGACTATGGTGTTGAGCACAAACCCCTACTACGAACACACAAAGATCCATGCCCTTGGGCTCCATCTATACCATGGAAACAAAGCCCAAACCTTCAACAAAATGTAAATGCAACTCCCTAAGGTATTCTTCTAATATGACAAATACATAGGTGAATCTTATGTGCACAATGACAAAGTGACATGGGGGTTTGAACCCCATGTTTGTGTCATGCACATCAACAACACCCACACCCATATCACAATATTATTAGATCAAGCACATCACAATGGGACCCTAGGCTATCAAGAGAGTATGCACCCCCCACATATGGGCATGTGATGGTACACACTCTCACATGCATTACTAGGATCTTACTAGGAATCATGTCTTACTCAAGGAGCAACCCCCACAACATTCTACTCTAGCTTAACTAGTAAGCTCCACCTTCACATGCTATCATAGTTGGCCAACTAGTACATCACTTCACATCAAAACATGTGGTGAGGGGGAGGCACCCACACCCCACTAATCAATGCAAACAATTAAAACTACCAGATCAACTTAGCCCACACCAAAGTTCAAAAGTTGGGGCTATACAAGATTAGCTAGTGCAACTTGTCACCTCAATGCACAACACACACAATTGTCAAGGCATCTAGCATCATCCCCTATCAAGGTTAACTCCACTTCACTAAGGTGCAACCACCATAAACATCACAAGTATAGCAATATCATTTAACACCTCTTAGTGTGCAAACACACACACAATTATATCTACTCCACTATACTAGCAGGAACAGGAACAAACACCACTGTGTGAAGGAGTTAAATAAACCACAGAAATAATGAAACTAACAAGCCACTTGTGTAGGAGTTAGGAAGCAGAAAAGAAATAGGCAGAAAAAGAAAAGAAACAACAAAAAGGAACAGGGGCTCCTGGGAATCGAACCCAGCACCCCTGGTGTCCAGCAGCAGCAACAAACCACCACGCCTCTGCCATCTATTCGACAGGATGGAGGAAGGCAACAAGGTGAACTGCTCCCGGTCACTGTGCACCACCGAATTAGCAAAAAAAAATAGGCCGAGAGGGGGATCGAACCCAGAACCTCTCATCAGGCATGCATGAGATCGACCACTGGGCTACGAAGAGATATCTGACAGAGGGGGAATCTCACACAGGAAAAGCTAACAGAAATCATCCTCTGACTACTGAGAACGCCGGCGACAGAGAACTGACGGGCTCCCCTTACCGGCGTTGCCGCGCGGCGCTACCGGCGACGAGGGGGTTTCTCTGGCCACGGCGCTGCTGTCGAGAGGGGGGAGGAAGCCCTCCTCCTACTACAACGAGTCTACCAACGATCTGAACCAAAAGGAACCCACGAAAGCTGCTGGCTTGGGTCCTGCCGGATAGTGGCCTCCCGTCAGAGAAGGAGGCGCTCGCCCTCCCGACGCAGCGGCTCCTTGCGCTGGGTGGAGGCGCTGCTGCTGCTACCTCTACCAACCGGCAGCAAGGCGCCACCACAACACCACGCACCCCTCGCCCGCTAACTATACGACGAACAGCAGCAGAGAAGGAACGAAGATCCTACTGCAGATCATGACCGAACCGAGGAGGAGGAGGCAAGGGGCGATGAACCTTGCCTTGGGGAGAAGAGGGGGCGCCGAACGGGGAGGAGGAGCGCCGGAGGGGAAGAAGACGAGCCGAAGAAGTCGTCCTGCCGTAGACCAAAGCAGGGGAAGGAGAAGTCACCGTGAGCACATCCTTGACGGGCTCGGGGTCGTCGGCGTGGCCGTTCTCCGGGGCTTCTAGCGCCAGGAATGGATCGCAGGGATCCACCCCGAGCGCCTGGACATGGCGACGACGGCGAACGGAGGCGGGGCGCGACGGTCACCGGCGATGGCCTACTGCTCTTTTGTCTACTGTCACCACTACCTTACCTGGCAGAGAAGAGAGGAAGAGAGATGGGGAACGAGATGGTGGCGGCGCGAGGTGGGAGGAGAGGAGGAACCCTAGATGAGGGGGGAGAGGCTCGGACGCCAACGCACTAATAAGGGCCTCGACGTTGCTACTCATGGCGTCTACACCTCTCTCTCTCTCTCGAGCTGACGGAAAGAAGAAAGCGGGGGAAGAAGGAGTAACGCCGTCAGGGGAAAGAAAGGAGGGAGGGGAGGCCTCGCCTGGGCTCCTCGCGGTGGGATGGAGACCTACTGGGCCGGCACGGGAGGAAGACCTACTGGGCCAGGGAAGGGAATAAACACACAGGAGGTTTTCTATTTGGATAAAACCCACACAGGGAGGAAAATACTACACAAAATAAACTACTGGAAAGAAAAAAACAAAAGGAAAAAACTGCTGGTCATAAGGAATTATGGCCCATTTGGGAAAAATAGGAAAGCAATATTTGGAGCCATTGAAATAATTGCAAAACAGAAATTATTTTACTGTTTTGGGTTTATTTGCACCTTTAAAATTCAAATAACAAGTCAGCAAAAATACCCCTCCTCATAAACACAATTTAATCTAACCACCAGACATTTTAGAATCATTTTTGGGAAGAAGGAATTTTGACATGGAGTAATAGGAGGGAAAAGGAATTTTAAATAGCAAGAGCTTTAAAAGTCTAGCACTCACTCCTTTATTACACACACCATTATCACATGAGCACCACAAAAGATAATAACCAACCCCAACATCATACCTACAAGATCACATGCATTAACTCACAACACCACAACACTACTCTTAGTAAGAACATATGCAACATGATCATGACATGCAATCATAAGGTATGGCAAGGAATGATGTGTTATGCATGCATGCAAGGGGAGTAAGTACTAAGGGACACACATGAAATCATGGCACAAAATGATATCATCAAAATCTCTGACAAGGTGGCCCCACATGGAAGGTTACAAGAAGGGAAAGTCCTACACTTGGGGCATTACAAACTCTCCCACACTACAAAGAAGATCCTGACCCCGAGATCTAAGACTGAAAGAAATTGGGAAATTCGGAACGGAGGTGATCCTCGCGTTCCCACGTAGCCTCTTTATCGGAATGGTATGACCACTGCACTTTGAGAAACTTGACAGACTTGCTACGGGTCTTGCGCTCAGTCGCCTCGAGAACCGCAACTGGATGCTCACGATAAGAGAGGTCAGGCTGAAGATCGATATCCTCAAGATGCACAGTGCGCTCGGGGTTCTTGAAACACCTCCGAAGCTGAGAAACATGGAACACATCATGGACATTTGCAAAGGTTGACGGAAGCTCGAGCTGGTACGCTAGGTCGCCCCTCTTGCCAACCACTCTGAACGGACCAACGAAACGAGGCGCAAACTTGCCTTTGATGCCAAAACGCTGAATACCCTTCATAGGCGACACCTTGAGATAGACAAAATCATCAAGCTCATACGACATGTCACGGTGCTTGCTATCGTAATAGCTCTTCTAACGGGACTGAGCTGCTCTGAGGTTGTCGCGAATGATCCGACACATCTCCTCAGCTTCTTCTATCATATCATTGCCAAGGATCTGACGCTCGCCTGTCTGGGACCAGTTGAGCGGAGTACGACACTTCCTGCCATAGAGAATTTCAAACGAGCCTTGCCAGAGCTAGCTTGATAATTGTTGTTATACGAGAACTCCGAGAAAGGCAGACAATCCTCCCACTTCATGCCAAAGGAGATAACACAGGCTCTCAGCATGTCCTCAAGAACTTGATTCACTCTCTCCACTTGACCACTAGTCTGAGGATGGAACGCTGTGCTGAAGCGGATCTTCGTGTCCATAGCAGACTGAAAAGAGTCCCAGAACTTGGAAGTGAAGATACTGCCGCGATCTGATGAGATCATCATAGGTACACCGTGCAACGAGACAATCCTCGAGGTGTACAACTCTGCCAGCTGTGCTGCTGAAATGGACTCCTTGACTGGAAGGAAATGCGGCACTTTACTCAATTTGTCGATGACGACGAAGATAGCGTCATTACCCTTCTTGGACTTCGGAAACCCTGTGACGAAGTCCATCTCAATGTGATCGAACTTCCACTCGGGAATCGGCAAAGGCTGCAAGAGGCCCGCTGGTCTTTGATGTTCTGCTTTCACCCTTCGACATACATCACACTCGTTGATGAATTGTGCAATTTCACGCTTCATACGGGTCCACCAGAACGACTGCTTCAAGTCATGGTACATCTTGGAACTTCCTGGATGAATAGAAAGCAGAGAATTATGAGCTTCTTCCATGATCACCTTCCTGAGATCACCTTTCGGGACGACAAGACGGTCCTCGAAAAATAAAGTGTCCCTGGCATCCACAGTGAAACACTTATACTTGGGAAGGCTCTTTCCCACACCAATCTTGACCTTCTTCACCATAGTATCAAGTAGCTGAGCTGCTCTGACCTGATCTTCCAAGGTAGGAGAGATCTGAAGGTTCGCAAGAAAACCCTGAGGAACCAGCTGAAGATTGAGCTTCCTGAAAGACTCAGAAAGACCCGGCTGGAGAGGTTGCAGAATCAGACTGTTGCAATATGCCTTCCTGCTCAATGCATCTGCCACAACATTTGCCTTGCCTGGCATGTACTCAACACTCGGATTAAAATCCTGGAGCATTTCCACCCAACGTGTTTGCCGAAGATTCAAGTTAGGCTGAGTGAAGATATACTTGAGGCTCTTGTGATCGGTGAAAACTTCAACCTTACGTTCCAACAAGAGATGTCTCCAAGTCATCAAGGCGTGCACAACAGCTGCTAGCTCGAGATCGTGCACAGGATAGTTCTTCTCCGCAGGCTTCAGCTGCCTGGAGGTATAAGCAACCACCTTCCTATCTTGCATCAAGACTGCACCAAAACCCTGAAGAGAAGCATCGCAAAAGACCTGGTACGGGTTGGAATCATCCAGAGGAGCCAATACCGGAGTGGAGGTAAGCTTCTCTTTGAGTGTATCAAAAGCCAGTTGACACTCTGGAGACCACACATACTTGACACCCTTCTGAAGAAGACTAGAGAGCGGCTTGGCGATTTTGGAGAAGTTCTCAACGAATCTTCTGCAGTATCCGGCAAGACCGAGAAAGCTTCGAAGCTGCTTCACATTCTGCGGAGGTTCCCATTCAACAATGGCCTGAACCTTGGACGGGTCAACCTTAATGCCCTTGGCAGAGATAATATGCCCAAGATACACCACTTCTTTCAGCCACAACTCGCACTTGGAAAACTTGGCATACAGCTTGTATTCTCTCAGTTTATCAAGCACCAACCTGAGATGTTTCTCATGTTCTTCCTCATCCTCAGAAAAGACCAGAATGTCATCGAGATAGAGCAAGACAAACTCATTCTTGAATGGCGAGAAAATATAGTTCATCAATCGGCAAAAAGTCGGAGGAGCATTAGCCAGACCGAAAGACATGACCGTATGCTCATATGAGCCAAAACTGGTCCTGAATGCCGTCTTCGCAATGTCTTCCTCGCGAATGCGAATCTGATGATAGCCCATTCTGAGATCAAGCTTGGAGAATACTTTAGCACCTTTCAGCTGCTCGAACAACTCATTTATGTTCGGAAGTGGGTATTTGTTCTTGATTGTCTTCTTGTTCAATGGGCGGTAATCGACACACAGCTGTTCCGTACCATCCTTCTTCTTGACAAACAGAACACCAAATCCCCACGGAGACGAGCTTGGTCTGATCAAACCCAAACGCTCCTGCTCATCGAGTTGCCTCTTGAGTTCCTTCAACTCTTCTGGACCCAGCTTGTACGGCCGCTTGCACACTGGCTCTGTGCCTGGCTCAAGCTCAATGACGAACTCCACTTCACGGTGCGGAGGCATCCCTGGCAGCTCTTCAGGAAACACGTCCTGATACTCGCAGACTACTGGAACTTGCTCAATGGGATTGATCTCACCCTTTTCATTCAAGGAGAACAAGCGGATTGTGTCATCGCGCGCCGCGGATATAATCACATCCTCCGAAGAGTGGGTCACTTTCACTTCTTTAGCTGCACAATCAATTGATGCCTTATTCATGGCCAACCAGTCCATACCAAGGATCAAATCAATGTCGGACTTGCCCAAGACAATAGGAGACGCCATTAAAGCATAATTGTCCATCTTGATAGAAACATCCGGAACCCGACAATTGGAATTCATCAATCTACCAGGAGACACTATAGACATAGGCTTAACCAAATCTTGACAAACAAACTCATGCTTAGCAAAGAAAGGACGGGACATGAAGCAGTGTGATGCACCAGAATCAAACAAGACTTTAGCAGGAAAATCATTGACTAGAAGATTACCCATGATCACATCCGATGAATTTTCTGCCTCAGCTGCATTCACCATGTTGACTCGAGCTGATCTGGGGTTGAAATTCACAAGAGCGTTGCTAGGAGGTTTGCCTGGAGGAGGAGGCGGCAGACGGAGCTGAGAAGTGCATTTGTTGGCATAGTGACCCTTCTGCCCACATTTGTGACAAGTGACCTCTGCTGGCTGCCGGAACTGAATCTGAGGAGGCTCTTGCTTCTGATGCTGATATCTCTGCTAGAATCCAGGGTTGGGTGGGCGGGAAGAACCACGTCCACCTGAGTGCTTCGGCTGCTGAGAGTGCCGAGGAGGAGGAGGAGAAACCCAAAACCTCTGTTGCTTCTAAACCACCTGAGTCAAGGAAGAGCTGGAATCTCTGAGACGTTTCTTGAAGTTCTCTACCCTGAGCAAGGCTGCCTCTACTCTGAGAGCTAAGTTATAGAATTTTTCAAACTCCTCAGGATCGTGCAAAGCGAGTGCTAACTGCAAATCCTCCTTCAAGCCACCCCTAAACTGGTATATCTTGCTCTTCTGATCCGGAACATCCTGCAACGCGTAATGGGCCAGCTCGTGGAACTCAACATTGTACTTGTACACAGAATTGCTGCCCTCCTTCAAGCGCCTGAACTTCTCGCGCATCTCCTCAACAAAACTGGAAGGGATGTAGTGGGACCTGAAGTCACGACAAAACTCGTCCGGAGTCATCACCCTGCCACCTCTGGAGTCCTTAAGCTGCTACCACCAAATAGAAGCCTGCCCCTTCAACTGGAATGTTGCAAACTTGACGTAGTCCTCTAGACGCACATTGCTACACTCAAAATGCTTGTTCATATCACGGATCCAATCTTCCGCATCAAACGGCTGGTCGCAAGAAGTGAACGTCTTAGGCTGGTTTGACAGGAACTGACCCAGACTGGCGAAGTGATTGCCACCCTGCTGGAAATTGCCTTGCTGATGATTGGCTCTCTCCTGGATCAACTGCAACAGCATCTGAGTATTTGCATTGGTAGCTGCCATCATCGCCTGCCAGGCCTCTGCAGGAGGAGGCGGCGGCGGTGGCGGAGGAGGAGGTGGAGGCGGCATATCCTCACGCGCTGGGGTCTGACGAGTTGGTGGAGCCATCCTGAAGACGGACAACATATTAGTCCACAGAATAATTGAAGATAAGCTGAATCAAAAGACAGAATATCTGAATAGAACTTAGCATTGCACTCGAACAACATAGCAAGAGTGCATTCTCAAAGTAACAGACGACAGAACTCCGATAAGGCCACAGCAAACAAGTGTGAGCTAGAACTGCTCGGAACAAACATATGATCGAGATTTCCCAAACCTCAATCAAGCGTCTGTAGGAAGATAGTCCTATAAGATACTACCAGATATCCCACCTATGAATTCCCGAAATAACTGGTCATGCAATCAGGCACCCGGATACAAGGAGTATTTCACACAACTCCTAAACTAAGCCGTCACCTGTATCACATCCTTCAACACACAACCAGCATCTCGGACCTTCGTCTACCACAGATCCTCGTGATCACAACGATACAAAGTGTGGTAGTACCCCCGAACAATCTACACCAGTACTTGGGACGTCGGGGTTATCTCACCACTACCCGTATTGAAGCAACAACGAACACCCGCCGTTCTTAGATACTCAGAAATCTGAATGATGGCGATGTGCGCGATAATCCCTGGAGCTCAACTCCCCTGATACTTAGAGCAGATAGGAGGCACCAGGACATGATTCCATCACATCGAAATCATATAGATTTCACAAATACACGCGTGATCCTAAAAAAAAATTTGAGCAAGAAAAGGAGTAGAGTTAAAGATTTCCTAAGACGGAAGCCTCACTAGAATAGAGAAGAAGAGAAAATAGAAACCTACTCTCCGATATAACTAAGACTCAAAACATTTACTAGAGTCGACTCGGCCAAATACGATCACACAAAGGCTCCTGTGATCGTAAGGCTCTGATTACCAACTTGTAACGACCAAGATGCGGTCCTTTCCGGTCTGGGGGTCGAGGCCCCCGAATAGGAAAGAAGCGCATCTAAGCGTTTCACAAGCAAGTAAACATAGCACATAATAATAATTACAGTAGACAATCTGGGATTCAACTGTCTTCTTATTAATAATACAGAGTACAACGCAGATACAAACAAGGTAGTTCCGGTACGGACTACAAAACAAGGAAAATGCTATGCTACCCGCTGCAGGCCCACGATCACGACCACGGCTCAGTCCTCTGGATAGTTCACGTAAAGGCGATCTGTCTCCTCGTCATACTGCCACACTAGCTGGGTGCCGTTGGGATCATCTGTCTCTGGGGTACCTGTACCTGCTGGGAGTTTCGGAGGAATCCATGAGCCACGGGGACTCAGCAATCTAAGACCTTGGTACCAAATCTAATCAAGTTATTTGGGTAAGGAAGGGGTGAAGTGTTTCAGGCTGCTGCGACCTATGATTGAATAAGTGGCTAACTTACACGAGAAGGAAGTGAAAGTGGTCTACACTAACGATCGGGAATACTTGATCAGGAAGTGATCCTGAACACCTACGTACGGCAATCATAACCCCACCGTGTTCCCGGTCGAAGAGAGATCTTCGAAGGGACAGTCACGGTTACACACACAGTTCGCACATTTTGTTAGTTTAAGTTTAAGTTCTCTAATACCGGATGTTATCAAAATATTCCAAGTTGCTACATAACCTCAACTCTAGGTGAAACCAAAGCTTCACTGGGATTCCTATACGCAAGACAACACTAGCAGGACCTCCCGAGGTGTTGACGACCCTGATAAGAGCCGCGTATCTCAGTCTCAGGACACGCCGGATGAGCACAGCGTACGGTGTCCTGATAGACATCCCCCAAGTTGCCCCAAGTTGGCCCCGCACACGACTCAAGTTTGGACCAACGCTCATGAGGAGCACTGGCCCGGGTTGTTGATTAGAATCCTCGGGGTAGCTATTCCCTATGCAGTTTATTATTAAGTGATTAGCAAATTAACACCAAAGTTGGGTCCTGCCGGACAAGCCTTAACACTACGCGATTTATCAAGGGGGTCCCCATAACAACCCCGAACATGTTAGGAGCGATCATTATGGAATCAAACACCGGTAACCGGTAACTAAGGCGGCAATAACGGAACAAGACACCCGGCAAAAGGCTGGGCCTCCCGTCATTTACCAAGTATATAGATACATTAATTAAATAACAGATATTAATATAATGATATCAAGCTCATGTCATCACATGAGTTTAAATCACCTGCAACTAACAATGCTAACATTAGTAGCTGAGCAAGCCTACCTAGCCATGCAAGTTTGCTAGGAAAGAGTAAGGTGTTTAGGCTCATGGCATATGAAAAGGCAATATATTTTCAGTGGTAGGCAGCGAGCAATTTTACATGGAATCGAAACTAACATAACAAGTCTAGAGATGGGATCAAGGTCATATCATCTTGCCTGTGATATCCTCAGCTTGGAATGGTTCTGGATCGTCCTGCACGTACTCTCCTGACTCCACGTATTCGTTCTCCGCTCCCGGTGCTACCCAACACAAGAATAACAGCCAATGAACAGAAGCACCACAAAATGCAACAATCACATGATGCATGAGATGAAAGTTGAGCATGCACCACTATTTATATCACTAGCACAAGCAAGAAAACTACAGCAAGTTTCTGGACAGAACTTTGCACTAACCTATTTGGACATGCATGGGAATGATATGAACAGATGCATCTCGTAAAAACGGTGCAAAACCATGTAAAGAACTTTGCAAACGGAGCTACGGATCAACGGGAATCAACGATACACGATATGAAGCCCTACGTGAAAGATTCAACACCACACACACAATTGGCACAAATCTGGTGTTCCCAGGTTGCCAAGACATATATTAACCCAACATGAATGAAATGGAGCAAGGTAGAACACCACAACAACAATTAAGCACAAACTTTGAACAAAATGGCAAAACTACGCAATCTGCTAGTGTTTGCATCTTAGCTGTTTGTGAGCCACATGCAACATAGCTACAGGTCTTCAAATATGACAAATAATATATGTGGCTGTTGCCAACCAAGAACAATACAAGCCCCAGCAAGAATCACAGCAAAATGAATTAAACTCTATAAGATACAAGGCCACAAACTTTCCCAAAACCATCAGATCTCAGGGACTTAGTGAAAATTCCTGCACCTGAGTTTCTGTTTCTGTTCTGAAGCTTTTTGACAGCAATCAAAACACAAGCTACTGGACTCCAATTGACTTGAAAATTGACAGGGAGCTTCACAAACATATCAGGTTCAAAACACTGGCACTGAACTAAGTCCAGTTATCAACAGAATGACCAGTACATCCTCATCTACAGGGGAAGCAAATGTTTCCAGCATTCCAGACTTAGTGAAATTTTCAGAGTTCAAAAATCTGGAATTTTCCAGCCACATGCCCACTTTGTCTAGGCATAGTTTGCACACACATGTCACCAAGAGGTGATTGACACGACTATGGTGTTGAGCACAAACCCCTACTACGAACACACAAAGATCCATGCCCTTGGGCTCCATCTATACCATGGAAACAAAGCCCAAACTTTCAACAAAATGTAAATGCAACTCCCTAAGGTATTCTTCTAAGATGACAAATACATAGGTGAATCTTATGTGCACAATGACAAAGTGACATGGGGGTTTGAACCCCATGTTTGTGTCATGCACATCAACAACACCCACACCCATATCACAATATTATTAGATCAAGCACATCACAATGGGACCCTAGGCTATCAAGAGAGTATGCACCCCCCACATATGGGCATGTGATGGTACACACTCTCACATGCATTACTAGGATCTTACTAGGAATCATGTCTTACTCAAGGAGCAACCCCCACAACATTCTACTCTAGCTTAACTAGTAAGCTCCACCTTCACATGCTATCATAGTTGGCCAACTAGTACATCACTTCACATCAAAACATGTGGTGAGGGGGAGGCACCCACACCCCACTAATCAATGCAAACAATTAAAACTACCAGATCAACTTAGCCCACACCAAAGTTCAAAAGTTGGGGCTATACAAGATTAGCTAGTGCAACTTGTCACCTCAATGCACAACACACACAATTGTCAAGGCATCTAGCATCATCCCCTATCAAGGTTAACTCCACTTCACTAAGGTGCAACCACCATAAACATCACAAGTATAGCAATATCATTTAACACCTCTTAGTGTGCAAACACACACACAATTATATCTACTCCACTATACTAGCAGGAACAGGAACAAACACCACTGTGTGAAGGAGTTAAATAAACCACAAAAATAATGAAACTAACAAGCCACTTGTGTAGGAGTTAGGAAGCAGAAAATAAATAGGCAGAAAAAGAAAAGAAACAACAAAAAGGAACAGGGGCTCCTGGGAATCGAACCCAGCACCCCTGGTGTCCAGCAGCAGCAACAAACCACCACGCCTCTGCCATCTATTCGACAGGATGGAGGAACGGAACAAGGTGAACTGCTCCTGGTCACTGTGCACCACCGAATTAGCAAAACAAAAATAGGCCGAGAGGGGGTTCGAACCCAGAACCTCTCATCAGGCACGCATGAGATCGACCACTGGGCTACGAAGAGATATCTGACAGAGGGGGAATCTCACACAGGAAAAGCTAACAGAAATCATCCTCTGACTACTGAGAACGCCGGCGACAGAGAACTGACGGGCTCCCCTTACCGGCGTTGCCGCGCGGCGCTACCGGCGACGAGGGGGTTTCTCTGGCCACGACGCTGCTGTCGAGAGGGGGGAGGAAGCCCTCCTCCTAGTACAACGAGTCTACCAACGATCTGAACCAAAAGGAACCCACGAAAGCTGCTAGCTTGGGACCTGCCGGACAGTGGCCTCCCGTCAGAGAAGGAGGCGCTCGCCCTCCCGACGCAGCGGCTCCTTGCGCTGGGTGGAGGCACTGCTGCTGCTACCTCTACCAACCGGCAGCAAGGCGCCACCACAACACCATGCACCCCTCGCCCGCTAACTATACGACGAACAGCAACAGAGAAGGAACGAAGATCCTACTGCACATCATGACCGAACCGAGGAGGAGGAGGCAAGGGGCGATGAACCTCACCTTGGGGAGAAGAGGGGGCGCCGAACGGGGAGGAGGAGCACCGGAGGGGAAGAAGACGAGCCGAAGAAGTCGTCCTGCCGTAGAACAAAGCAGGGGAAGGAGAAGTCACCGTGAGCACGTCCTTGACGGGCTCGGGGTCGTCGGCGTGGCCGTTCTCCGGGGCTTCTAGCACCGGGAATGGATCGCAGGGATCCACCCCGAGCGCCTGGACATGGCGACGGCGGCGAACGGAGGCGGGGCGCGACGGTCACCGGCGATGGCCTACTGCTCTTCTGTCTACTGTCACCACTACCTTACCTGGCAGAGAAGAGAGGAAGAGAGATGGGGAACGAGATGGTGGCGGCGCGAGGTGGGAGGAGAGGAGGAACCCTAGATGAGGGGGGAGAGGCACGGACGCCAACGCACTTATAAGGGCCTCGACGTTGCTGCTCACGGCGTGTACACCTCTCTCTCTCTCTCGAGCTGACGGAAAGAAGAAAGCGGGGGAAGAAGGAGTAACGCCGTTAGGGGAAAGAAAGGAGGGAGGGGAGGCCTCGCCTGGGCTCCTCGCGGTGGGATGGAGACCTACTGGGCCGGCACGGGAGGAAGACCTACTGGGCCAGGGAAGGGAATAAACACACACGAGGTTTTCTATTTGGATAAAACCCACACAGGGAGGAAAATACTACACAAAATAAACTACTGGAAACAAAAAAACAAAAGGAAAAACCTGCTGGTCATAAGGAATTATGGCCCATTTGGGAAAAATAGGAAAGCAATATTTGGAGCCATTGAAATAATTGCAAAACAGAAATTATTTTACTGTTTTGGGTTTATTTGCACCTTTAAAATTCAAATAACAAGTCAGCAAAAATACCCCTCCTCATAAACACAATTTAATCTAACCACCAGACATTTTAGAATCATTTTTGGGAAGAAGGAATTTTGACATGGAGTAATAGGAGGGAAAAGGAATTTTAAATAGCAAGAGCTTTAAAAGTCTAGCACTCACTCCTACATTACACACACCATTATCACATGAGCACCACAAAAGATAATAACCAACCCCAACATCACACCTACAAGATCACATGCATTAACTCACAACACCACAACACTACTCTTAGTAAGAACATATGCAACATGATCATGACATGCAATCATAAGGTATGGCAAGGAATGATGTGTTATGCATGCATGCAAGGGGAGTAAGTACTAAGGGACACACATGAAATCATGGCACAAAATGATATCATCAAAATCTCTGACAAGGTGGCCCCACATGGAAGGTTACAAAAAGGGAAAGTCCTACACTTGGGGCATTACATAGACGCCGGCTCCACGCCATTCGGCCATAGAGCCGCCACCATCGACGAGCCTCCAACCTGGAGCTGAGCCACAGACTCGCCCAGGGCGTAGAGGCGGGCCCGAAGGCCCACCCCGATCTCCTCCACGCTCTAGCCGGAGGTAGTATCTACCTCCTGCCGAGCCGCGCGGCGCTCCTCACGGCTCAGCTCGATGGCAGTGTCGGCTGTGACCTGGGTCACAGGGAAGAGGCCAAAGACAGGAAAACAAGGGCGCAGTAAGAAGAGGAGACGACCAAAAAACTCAAGACAAAACAAAAAAGAGAGACTCACAATGGAAGGCGCCATCGGTCTCATGGGCGCTCTCGAGGACCTCGAGCTCCCGCACCTTGCTCGCATAAGTAAGGCGGGCAACCTCTTCTTGGAGATTCGCCGCGGACTCCAGGGCCTTGGCCAGCTGTGACTGCATCTGGACAAGAGCTCCCTCCTTCTCCCTCAAGGCGGCGTCCTTGAGGGCCATCTCCTTGAGATGAACCGACACAAGGCGGTCCACGTCGGCAGAGTAGGAGGCCTCCTTCTCCTGCAGCATGCCGCGCAGCTGCTCCAGCTCGACCCGGCTGGCCGCCTCGAGCTCCTTCTTCTCCGTCTGGAGAAGAGCCAGCTGCCCCTGGAGCCGGTCGCCAGCGCCTCGCAGAGCGTCCCGCTCCATGGCGACCTCGCCCAGCTGAACTTTGAGCTCGGCGATCTGGCCATCAGCTGCCAGATGCTGAGTCCGTAGCTCATTATAGGCCTGCGCCTGAGCATCATAAAGCTCCTGCCAAAAAAGCAAAGAAGTAGGATTAAGATTCGACCTGGTTAAAACCTAACCAGCCCGATTCTCGGGGGCTACACCGAGTGGGTGCGCTAGTGCGCCCCCACTAAAGAAGCACAACAAGATAAGAAGTCCAAAGAGATTCGGCCTGGCCGATTATCGGACGACCCGATTCTCGGGGCTACACCTAGTGAGTGCGCTCGCGCCCCCACTGACGGAAGAAGAGGAAAAAAGGAGAAATTCAAACCCGAGATGAGGCACTTACCCTGGTGCGGGCCTCCACGCGCTCCATGTCGCCGCACACCACGCGGGCCGACTGCTCCACCTTGGACCGGCCGCTGGTAAACAGCGACACCAGCTCCGGGACACCGATGAGCGCAGTACCAGAGGGCAGTCGCGCGCGCGCCAAGTTGGTCGCCCACCATGTCTTCATGGGCCGGCTCCCAACCCGGCCTCCAGCTCCCGGCGCAGTCGGAACGTGGCGGGGAACGATGATGGCGCTGGCTCCGGGTGCCGGCTCGACAGCTGGCTCCGCCAATATCACGGCTGGTGCCGCCTCCTCAACGGGAGGTGGACGGGCCGCATCTGGCGCATCCATGGCCACCCCTGACGCATCAGGGGCCGCGTCCGGCGCGTCCAGGATCAGCTCCTGCGCGTCGGGCGCTGCTTCGGCCCTGGGGGAGTCGGGGATCGTCTCCAAGTCCACCGGCGCTGAGGCATCCGACTCAGAGGGCTGGGCCCCCTCAACCCTCGGGGCGTGCCTTGAAGCCTCTTCGCTAGCTGGCTCCTTCATGCGAGCATGCGCGGAGGGGTCATGTCTAGCCTTCGCATGCTTCTCCGCCGGCTTCTCGGCCCGGCTGGGGCGAGATTGCCCCACGGCCGTCTTCCCCGCGGCCACGTCCCACCGGTGCTTGGACTGCGTCTCAAGCTCCCTCTGGGCAGCAGCGGCTGCTCCCCAGCCAACCCGCTCGGCTGCGAAGGCGGTGTCTTCCTCCACGTCCTCCGCCTCCCTGTCGAGCAAGGTTCTTAAGGAACAAAGCTTCCCACAAGATAAACGAAGAAAAGGGGGAGGGGATCTTACCCCGCGACCATAGGCACCTGCCTCCGGCTGGCACCACGACGCTTCTTGGCGCCGCCTGCTCATGCTCCAGCTGGAGGACCCGGCGTCGGCCGCTTAGGAGCCGGCCTGGATGTCGTGGAACCCTTGCCCTTCCTCCCGGCCACCTCGTCGGCGGTGGCTGCCCCAGCCCTTTGACGCCTGCCATGCGTCAGGGCAGGCTGGTGACCTCCTCCACCCCGTTGGAGTCCTCCTCGAAGGCTGCACCAGAGAAGAATGAGGGAGTCTCGTCGTCATCCGTCCAGTCTGCGACGGAGGGCCACAGGTACTCACCAGACGGCTCTATACCTTCCGACTCCACGGCGTTCTCCGAGCCTGTGGAGGAGTCTGAGCGAGACTCAATCACGCCCTCGTCCTCAATCTCCGAGGCGTCGGACACATCCACGTCGTGAGCGGGCGGACGGAGGGATCCCTGCAACTTCTCGAACAGCTGCGAAAAAGGATTCAACCGCCGGCTCGACGGTCGGTTGCAAAACGAAGAGTGAAGAACGAAGAGACCACTTACCATTGGAGGCGGATAGGACCTGTTGAAGGGGGTCATCCCCCACGACCATTCCCCGCCGTCGTCCACGCGGGCGGTGGAGATCAGGTTCACCCGTCGCGCTACCGCGCCAGGGCGAACCTCTTGGTGGACAGCCTGTAGGGATCATGCTGGCCGCTCATCTGGCACACCAGATGTGGCCGAAATTTGCAGCGGCAGGATCTGGCGGGTCACCATAGTGGTGAGCAGGTCACAGCCAAGGAGGCCGCTCTTCTCCAGGATCTCGAGGTGGGCACAGATCAGTGCCACCTCGGGAATCGGCTTGGGGGTCTTCGCTGCCCAGTTCAACCTCGTCGGTGGGTCGATATTGAATGGGGGCATGTTGAGGGCGTCCTAGGCGGGGTCGGCGTTCTTCACGTAGAAGAAGCCTTTCTGCCAGTGCTTGATGGATTCCTGTAGAGGCATCTGGGGGAAGCCCGACTTCGAGCGGTGATGCACCAGCGCGGCTCCACACGGCGTCATCGGGCGCGGTGCGGTGAGCTTCTCCACCTCGGACTTTTACATGGCGATGGATTGCTGCTTGAAGAAGAACAAGCTGCCCCACAGATCGACGCGGGGCTCGATCCCCACAAAGCCCTCGCACAGGATCACGAAAGCCGACAGCTGCAGTATGGCGTTCGGCGCCAGGTGATGCTGCTGCAGGCCAAAGAAGCGAAGCCACTCGGAGAAGAAGGCGCTGGCCGGAAGCCCGAAGCCCTGGTAGATATGCTCGGTGAAGACCACGACCTCTCCCATGGCGGGTGTGGGAGCGGTCTCGGCGCCGGGGAGTCGCACCAGCACCTGGGAGGCTGGGGGCAGCAGCCGGTGATGACGGAGCGCCCTGATGTGCTCTTCGCTACCCAGCCAGGCTCCCTGCAATGAAACCTTCTGCGACGAGGACCTTTTCGAGGAAGAGCAGCCGGCCATGGCTGCGGGCGGCTGAAACTTGAAGGGGCTGGTGGCTTTGCAGCGACGAAGGCGTGGAAGACGAAGAAGGCGAGATCTTTCTCTCTTGGCTCAGGGAGGAAGAGAGCGTGAATGCGGGGCAAGAAGGGGGGCGAATGGCCTCCTCGGAACCCGTGCATCCCATTTAAACCCCACGAAGCATCGTGGGGAGGGGATCCGGTGCGTGCGGGACCCCCCACTAACCCCGTGTATTACGGGCAGTAGCGCTTCCCTAAGCCCAACCGTCGCGGAGTAAATCCGAAGAGGATCTCTCACGCGGAGGCAGAGGGGGCGTCGTGGCAGGACCTAGGGCCCAGGCATGGTCCCGTCACGAGTAATAACCATCATTACGTCAGGCGGGGCCTGGCACGTGGCGCTCTCTGGGCGACCTACGACGAAGCCGAGGCGTCGCTTCGAAGCCAACCGGTTTCGGAGCCGGCGCTCCTCGTCACGAATGGCGGCAAAAATACCAAGACAAATCATCAAGCCGGTGAGGCCGCCCCCCGCAGGCGACAGGCCTCTCCAGCTTTGGGGACTACTGTCGAGGGGATAACCCCGGGGTAGGCTCATCAAGCCTGCTCCTTCATTTCCGGCTCAAAGGACATGAAGAGATATAGTTTCCTAAGGCCCAAGTCTTCTGGCCGGCTAGGCTGCGCCTAGAGGCTGGAGGACGAGGCGGGCATCTCTCTAGCCGGCCAGGCAACCCCTGCCGGCTAGAGTCGAGGCGGTTACCTCTTCCGGGCCGGCCTGGTCCAGGCAGCCGGCTAGGAATGAGGCGGCCGTGCCCAGGCCGGCTGGCCAAGCAGGCTAGCCGGCCGGGGATCACAAGTCACATCAGATCATAGGTAAGGATGAGACCTTATGATTAAAGGTAGCTACGCGTTAGCAATGGTATTGGATCGGGGCGTCCGACAGGTATGAGCGTCGACGGCCATGCCACTGACCTACCCCGGCTTTGATCCATCACCTAGCATAGTGTCGGACCATCACACTCCCACTCCATTACTGCACTCGACGTGGGGAACAGTGGAGGCGGTCGTACTACCTGCCTATGATGAATCTCGCTCGACGACACTCAACGTACAGCGCGTGCTCGGCATCAACCTTACGCGAGAGCTTCATTGGCCAGCCGGCGGGTCCCACTGCCAATCGAGACCATGCAGCCAGCGGGCCCCTCAAGCGACAAGACAAGACTCTCATGGGCCCCTGGTCAGCCAGCGAGGCTGCCAGCCGGGTCCCCCTCTTGTACCCTTTATCCATATTGTAGGACGGTGGGTTCATCTATAAACCCCCGGGTCACCCTCCATGCAGGGGGATCCGATCATTCCACGGACGAACAACACTTCATACCCACCAACCGCATAGAGAGAGGCAGAGACGAGCCGGCTGCTCCCCTCGTCCTCCTCCCAGCACAGCTCCAGGAGCGACATTGTAATCCATTCATACACATCAAACACTCCGGCAGGACAAGGGGTCTTATCTCTACGGAGAGCCCTGAACCTGGGTACATCGTGCGTTCCATGCTTTTACCAACCTCGTTCCCAGCGTCCTCCTTTGTCCCTTCGGTTCTCACCGACTTTTGCCTACCTATGGCATATGTTGTGAGTATTCACCGACACACGCATCATCGGAGAGGTCATGGTGTTGATGAAGAAGCCCACCATGTCCGAATCTCCCCTCCGGCAGGGCATCAGAACGTGCCCCAGATGGGATCTTGCGGAGACAGAAGCTTGCGGTGGCGGAAAAGTACTTTCGATGATCTCTTGATTTTTTTGGGATTTTTAGGGAATTTTTGGGATTTTTAGGGATTTTCAGGGGACAGTCAGGGGGCCCACAAGCCTGGATGGCGCGGCCTCCCCCTGGCCACGGTGTGGGGGCTTGTGGGGCCCCTGGAGCTACCCTGCCTTGGCTCCCAAGCTTCCTGATCTTCTTCCGTTCCACAAAAAATCTTTTCAGGGATTTTCTTCCGTTTGGACTCCGTTTCAAAATCTCCTCTGAAAGGGGTCAAAAACATGGAAAAACAGGAACTCGCACTTGGCATCGAGTTAATAAGTTAGTCCCAAAAAATATATAAAAGGCATGCATAACATCCAAAGTTTGACAAGATAATAGCATGAAACCATCAAAAATTATAGATACGTTGGAGACGTATCACTCACAAAGCTCAATGTGCTCATCGAGAGGACATTTTGAAGACTCCAACATTCAATAGAAGGCAGTTGTAGATTACTCCATCTCATCGTCCAAATCCCTAGTATCATCAAAGTCTCGCACCATGTCTTCGATCCCGGTACCTTGCCCATCGGGCATCTTAATTACACGGAGTATTTTGTCCGACTGGTACAAGTTTGCAGGCATGACATGGCCTTTGGGTAGAAAGCGTCCAAATAGTGTCATCATCGCGTCATAGCATTCTCTAGCCAAGTTGAACTGAGCCTTCAGAGCCATTACTTGTGCGATGGCATCCAGCTGACAAAGCTTAATGTGCTCATCGAGAGGACATTTTAAATACTCCAACATTCAATAGAAGGCCATTGCATATTCCTCATCTCATCCAAATCCCTAATATCATCAAAGTCTCGCACCATGTCTTTGATCCCGGTACCATGCTTGTCGGTGCAACGACGAACCACCTCAGCTCCGGTACGTTGGGAAGACTCACCATGAAATGTCCACACCATATAATCAAACGTAAAACCCCTCTTTCTACAGGTGCTTAGCCATTTCATTCTCTGTCACCTGTGAGAAGTTTTCGCACTTATGATAGGGGCACCAGGTTTTTCTCTATCCATTTTCGAATGCGGCTTTCACAAACACCTTGGTTTTTGTTAACCATTCATTGTTCATCTCTTTCTCACTAGTGTGACCGGTGTACATCCACCCATGATCACACATGCCGCTACTTGCACTAGCAATACATGCACCAAATTCATATTCATCAAGTTATATATAATGTAATTAAGACTAGATACATAACTAATTACTGTTGTCATATTATTTAAGGCACAATTTTATTTTTTACCATCCATAAGGGAAACAGGAATTCATGAATTGAATCCTATCTCTAACAGGTAAAGATGGGTCCTAATCCCACCCGAGTACGTGTAGATTGGGTTCATTCCCCGTGCTCTACTCTCGGCCGAGGCAAAATTTCGTCAACACCTCCCCGCTGTTCTCCAAATACATGTCTCGGCAACAAACCAAGAGAATGTGTACCCGAAGAACAACGGGGTGGCACTGAAGAATTTTGCCTTAGACCAAAGTAGAGCACGGGAAACGAAACCCAATCTACATGTACTCGGGTTGTCCATGGATAATATGGATAACTCGAAAGGATGGTGGTTATAAATATGCAAATACATGCATATTTATAGATACCGCCCTTTTGAAAGTAAAATTTAGTAGCATCAGAATGACGACCAGAACATGGCAAAATAAGGGAGGGGAGGGAGATGATAGTCGAGCTCACCTCTAATCGAACGACGAAGGCAATGACAAAGGGACCAATGGTGCTCCTCGAGGTGAAGGGAAGATCCCTGCTCATGAAAATCACCGACACAACCAACATAAGCACTCACACAACAATCCAATAAATAACATCTATGAGTGCATCTAATCAACATCATCTTGGAGCTCAACAATCAAATCTAAAGCAAAAAAATATGATGCCCACATATTTAGGTTAGTTTGTCTTGTTTGCTGTAACATTTAAGCGCTTCTGATCACACAATGATGTACGTAAGTTTTGAGAGTTCACTCTTTTAGTATGGACATTTGAAAGTTTACGTGGATATCTCGTCTATCTTCAAAGCAAAGAAATTTGTATGACTCTCTAAATTAATCACATCCATGCTCTAAGAAAGAACGACTTAATTAAAAGCACCAGATGCTAGTTTAGATAACTTGCAAAATTCAAAAAAATAAAAGTAGGAGCTTCTGATTAGAATAAAACTCCTCCTGGCATGAGGTCATACTTGTAATGGAAGGTTTAATAGGGTGTCATCAATTTGACTAGCAAAATTAACACAGAAGCCCAACATATATGCTAAAAGGAACTTTATGTGATCAGGTGGGCAAGATTCAGTTCCGGAGATCTGACCACAGATGAACTTCATTTGGAACACGAAGTAGTTTGTGCACACCAACAATAATTTTTCTCAAATATAACTACTACTATGTACAACTTAATCTGAAAAACATCAAAATTAACTAGACAACTAATAGCCATGGAGAACCCATTATGCGGAGGGAGGGGGGATCTCATGGTGGATATGGTCAGGGGGGAGGTGGCTCGCCGGGAGCTCTTGCGGTGGCCATGGAAGAGCTGGACACAATAGTTGCAGCCATGGCTGAGAAGGAGACGGAAGGGAGGACCTCGAGGACGACACAATGATGGCGCGGGGACAAGTCGAGGACGACACGGCGATGGCGCCGAGAAGATTCAGGGACGACCCGTGGGAGGGGCGGCCAGCAACGGACTAGCACCAGTGCGAGGGGGCGTTGGGGTGGTGGAGGAGGTTGGGGCACGGTAGAGGCCCGACGATGGCACCATGGAGGAGGGGTCGATGGCGACGCAGTGAAGGGGGGCCGAGGGTAGTGGAGGAGGGTGAGGGCATGGTACAAGCTTGACGGTGGTGTAGTGGAGGAGGGGCCGATGGCGGCGTGGTGAAGGAGGGGCCGATGGCGGCGTGGTGAAGGAGGGTTCGATGGAAGTGTGGTGAAGGATGCGCCGGTTGCGGTGCAATGGAGGAGGGGGCAGTGGCGGCGCGATGGAGGAGGGGAGAGCGATGTGTGTGTGGCCTAGGGGGAGAGAATGATGACGATATGTGGGGGCGAGAGAGGTTATTTGCCGTCAGCCCCACTATGGAAAACGACAAAGATTGGCTCCCGTTTATCCCATCGTGAAATAACACACGTTTGTCGTGAGCCACTCTTTGCCGTCAGCTATATTTTGTCTTTGCCGTCAGCTAAAGTCCAAACAGATAGCAAAGCATGTATGACTGATCGAGGTCTAGGTTCAACGCCAATCTTTGCTGTTGGACAATCTTAGTCATCAGCTATACTAGGTCTTTTCCGTGAGCTAAAGCCCAAACAAACGGCAAAGAAAATATTCACCATCAGTTCGTCTTTGCCATCATCCACTGACGACAAAGTTTGTCTTTCCCATCTGCCCCGATAAAAAGCTGATGCCAAAGAACGTAACTGATGGTAAAGAAGTTGTTTCTAGTAGTGTCTCTTCGTTCGGCTCTCAATTATTCCGGTGCCTTGTTGAAGTTTTCCTCTAGGCGGATTGTGATCTCTCCTTTCTCATGCATCTCCACTCATTCATCATATCCTCATTCGTTTGAGAATTATTACCGTAGTTTTGTTCAAGAGTTCTTGAAGTTCATGGTATTCTCTCTTCAATCTATTCAAGAGGAATAAGTCGTATGCCAAATCTGTTGCTTATCGTCAATTTAATTTGATGAAGGATATGCATAACATAATTATTATTCTTGTTTCCTAGAGATGATTTCAATCTTCTTCTAGAGTTGTTCATGATATCTAATTCTTGAGTCTAAGTTTGCCATCTTTTTTATTCCCGAGTTCCATGTTCTTCTCAAGTATCTCTTCGTGAAGCTTCATCTAAATCTTTGCAAGGTAAATTTATTCATTCGACCTTCATTATTTTGATCATTCTTTTGTTCTGGTTGTTGCTCTCTTCGATTCATCAAATCTTTTTGCTACGATTCATCAACTCTTTTTGCTAAGGTCATGGTCTTCCCTTGCTTGTCCATTTAACCAGAGTGTTGTGAAATCTTTTTAAGTTCTTTCCATCTTATCAAGTTTTGCCTCTCTTTTCTACCGAAGCGCTACGCAAATTTATTTTGAATTCTTGATTGTTCCTCATGACATTCGTCATCTCTTTCCAACCTTCAAGGTTCTATGCCATCACTCGTTTGTCAAAGAAGCAATTAAGTCTAACCTTTTCCTGTCCTCTTCCTCTTCTCATTCTAAGATCTTGGATCGCGTCTCTTATGAGAGGAGGAGAGCTGTAACAGACCGAAACCGACGCTCCATAAGATACCCTTTTTATTTCATTATCGCCGTCTGATTCATTTGGTTGTGACATTCATCATCACGTCATGTGTATCATCCACATTGCATATTCACTCCGTTTCCATCATATTTTCAAAACTTGCATTCGTTATTAGTTGCCGGTTCTCTCCGTTCTCGCCGAGGACCGTTTTGAGACCAACCACACACGCACACGCCTGCTGCATCCTTAAAATATTGTTTTCAAAATAGTGTACTAAACTTTCACGGAATGGGTCAAAAGTGGGCATGTTGTCTTATTTTAATGTAGGTAATCTGCCTGCCACATTTCGTTTTGTTCGGAGATCGTTTGATACCCCTACCATTAGACCTATAGCGACACTATAGTCGAGTTAATTATCGGACGTTTCGATTTGTAAAAAACCTGACACGGGCTGCCATCTTCCCTCTCTACTCAACACAAAGCTACCAACACAATCCACTAGCCAAGCTAGCCCCTCTCTGCTTCTAGATCCTCCGATCGAGATCAAATGGTCCGAAAGTGGATGAAAACCCCTTAACCTAGCCATCCCTACCTATAAATGGACATTCCCTCATCCATTTTCAAAAACCCTAATGCCCACCTCGATTTCTATGCCCCACGAGCCACAAGCCGCCACCCATAGTGACCTCTCTCCCACCTGCCAAAGCTGGCCCACCAAAACCTAGATCGTGGCCTGCCTGAGCCCATCTGGGCTCCTCCCCGAGCTCCCGCGCTACCGTGCACCCGAGGTCGTCGTCGTGCCGGCCACCCCGCAGCTTCGCTAGAACCCGCCAACTCACCGACCCTCGGCCCCAAAGCCCGCGCCTCACCTTTCCTCAGCTGCTATGCAAGGCTCGCTGCCCTCGCCATGCCCGGTCGCACATTTGCCGCCGCCGCCCATGGACTTCGATCCCGCCGCTTGTCGTGCGCGCCAGCCGCCGCCGGATCTGCTCCTCCATGGATGGATCTACACCATGGCACCATCCCCGCCCACATGCGGCGCTGCCCCGTCGGAGCCCTATATCGTTGTCGCCGCACCCCTCGTCTGCCGCCAGGATCGAGCAGGAGGCTCAATCGGATCATACTTCTTGATCGCCCGAGTGCCCACGTGGGTCGTCCCAGCATCGACTGCGGCCTCGTCGAGCAGCAGCTGACCTAGCCACCCCCGTTTCCCTACGAGGCCTCCTCACCGATGACTTTCATGGTCCAAGGTGAGGCCAGACCGCCCCTGGCTATCTCCTGCCTGCGGGCGATGTATTGTATGCTGCCCCCATGTGCCACTGTTGGAGCATCCCAAATTCGGCCCATCGGGATGTTTTTTTTTGTAAGAACAATTTTTTCAATTAATCGAGGAATTGCATAATCATATAAAATGTCATGATATAAAATTGCTAATAACAAATTAACCATGCATCATAAGTAAAAAACTTTATACAGGTAACATGTTCAGAATTTTATATAGATTAATAATATCCCACTTTCATGTGTGATAAGAATGTTTAACTTGCAGTTTGTATTAATTTGTGTGAAGGCCGTGTTAAAATGATTTATTTCATATCTAAATAACCATAACTCCGAATTAATTAACCTTTATATGAAAAATGTTCTACTCTTCATGCTCTACATGTTTGTGGAATTTTCATGCATAATAGGTTGCATCTACATGCTCAAATATAGGTTGGGATTGCTTCGTGAATAAGTCTAAAACTGTTATTTGATTCAAACTTGGCTTGATGATTCCATCTAACCCGTAGCTCCTATGCATGTGGTTCCTTCGTGAGTATTGCTCTATGTGATGTATACTTTGATGCCATGCCATTGGTTTCCATGCAAATCATCTCTATCATATCAATTTGTTGCTCGCAAAGTGCTATCACGTTCAAACTTCTAACCTGTTTACTTAAGTCCATTTTGCGAAGCTCGAATTATGCAAACCATGCCTCTTTTAAATGTGTGACAATGGAGTGATTTGTAGTATGCCATGTCTAGTTGCTGTTACTAGGTTTGCCATGCCAGGAAATTTATTTTTACCTATAGTTTTCATCACATAAACATGCCATGAATATGTTTCTTTTTGTAGGGTCAAAATAATTCTAAGTGTGGAATCTGCTATATTTTTGTAACACCGTTGAATTTTTAATTCTGATTTTATATCTTTCTAAACAGAATTTCCAAAATATTGATAAAATACCTTTAGCAATGTTCTTGAAAATCCTATCTCGAGCATTTCTTTTTGAGTTTTCCTTGGTAGCAATCCTAGTTCGACAAGAGCCTTGCAAAATTTCCTTCTTGACCAAGTTTTTCATTTGAAGAATCCCTCTCTCCTTCTTTCAAAAATCCGTAAGTAGTTTATGCCCCAAGATTTTGCTAGCTAAGGTTTGCATAAAAGTCTTCCTTCTCCCTCTTCCACTGATTTCTTGCCTATGACTTCCATCTAGCTCGAGGGCATATTTTAAAATCAGATTCTTAATGTTTTGAGGTGATTTAACAATTTTCCCTATTTTAAAAGGACTCAAAGCAATTTATGTAATCAGTTTTGAACCCTAAAAATTTACAAAGGAACTTATAGATTCCTTTGGCTTGTGAACCCAAGTCCCCCATCCATTGTAGACCTTGGTACCCTCAACCTCTTGCACCCAAAACTTCCTGGTTGCCAGTTTGAAATTATCAAATTTTCTTTGACCAAAGTTTGGACCAGATTTTCTATTTTTGTTAAATACCCACCTCAACCATTTTCGAAAATTCTGATAAATTGCACGCAACTTCCAAAGTCAAAGAGAAACCTCCATAAAAAATTTCAACCATCAACTCTTTTTCCTTTTGTTTCGATCATTTTTTCAAACAGGTGGTGGGCACTGTTATGAGGAGGACGAAGAGTGATACCAATCTCGCTAGTAACCACTCTGGCAGATTGAGCACTATGCCTTCTCCTTATCCACGACGCCGCACTATCTTTTGGCCGGTTGTGGGCATTGGGGGTGAGCTGGCCTGTGCACCGACAACCCTGGTAGCAGCCCTAGCAATACCCGCTTCGGCCGCCAGAGCTCAACGCTACAAAGCCGCGCCACACGACACCACCCTTTAATCTTGAGAGTCCAACGTGGGTGTCCCCCACCCTGTGCACGCTGCTGCATGTCGCCACTTTTGGATAGCGCATAGCGCACTCTCTGCAGCCGCTGCACCCGTGAAGTGCCACTCCCTCGAGAGATGATCTCCGCGCGTAATTGCTTGAGGTCAGTGGTGAAACGGAACCCCGAAGACTGATGTGGCTAGCCCAACCTCCATAAGCATCTGCAGAACCCCTGGCTCGCCGTAATCGGCACAAGAAAATGTCTTTGAATTGCAAGAAAACTGAATTGGAGTTTGAATCCAATAGTGTTCATACTAGGATTAGCAAAATGGATTAGCCTAATCCCCAAGTTACTGTAGCTTATTTACAAGGATTACTGTAGCATAATCCGGGGATGTCACAACTCTCCCCTACTACATGAAATTCTAGTCCCGAGAATTAAGAGGTAGAAGGAAAAAATCTCAGGGTATTCATCCCGAAGATGATCCTCATGTTCCCAAGTGCCTTCATCTTGAGAATGACTTGACAACTACACTTTAAGGAACTTGGTGAGCTTGTGACAAGTCCAATGTTCAGTCTGATCGAGAGTGTGGACCGAATGCTCTTTATAAGAGAGTTTTGTTGTAGCTCAAGCATATCATGATCAAGTGCTCAGATGGGATCCTTGAATCAGCGATGGATCTGAGACACATGGAAGACATCATGAACCTGAGAAAGGTTCGACGGTAGCTCCAATTGGTAAGCCAGTTTTCCACGTCTTTCGAGAATGATGAATGGACCAATATAGCAAGGAGCTAGCTTGCCCTTGATCCAAAAATGGTGTGCACCTCTCATTGGTGTGACTCGAAGATAAGCCTTTTCACCAGGTTGATAGACCATATCTTGATGATGACGGTCATACTTACTTTTGTGACGATACTGAGCAGCCTTCAAATTCTCATGAATAATGCGGACTTGATCTTTGGCATGTTGGATAATATCCAGACCGAAGAGTGATAGTTCCCTAGTTTCTTACCAATTCAGAGGAGTTCGACACCTTCGTCCATACAATACTTCAAAGGAGGCCATCTTCAGACTATCTTGATAACTATTATGGTAGGAAAACTCGGCATACGAGAGAGATTCCTTAGATTTCTTACCGAAAGAAATGACACAAGCTCGGAGCATGTCTTCGATAATTTGGTTGACTCGTTCAACTTGTCCTTGGGATTGAGGGTGGAATGTGGTGCTAAAGGATAGATGAGTTCCCGTAGCTTTCTGAAACTTTCCCAGAATTTTGAAGTGAACAAGCTTCCATGGTCCGAGTTGATTACCAACGGAATACCTTGAAGTGAAATAGTTCTAGACATATATAGATCTGCCAACTGACAAGCAGTGATTGTTTATTTGACTGCTAGAAAATGTGCAACTTTGGATTGCCGGTCAATGATGACAAGAATAGCATCATTACCTTTTTGCGATCTGGGAAAACTAGTTAGAAAGTCCATTTCAACATGGTGCTATTTCCATTCAGGAATAGAAATAGGATGGAGAGTTCCAACAGTATTTTGATGTTCTGCTTTGATTTGCCGGCAGATATCACATTGTGCAACGTAGCATGCAGTGTCTTGTTTCATATTTGGCCACCAGAATCTTTGATGGATATATTGGTACATCTTGGTACTACCGAATGAATAGACTACGGTGTATCATGATCTTCTTTCATCACCCTACGAGTCATTCTCAAGTTTTCCTTCTGACTTGGAATGAATAGAGGAGACCCTTGAAGTACAAGGCGCCATCATCAGCAACAGTGAAGCAAGAGGGTTTACCTTCTGCCAGACAGTGTTTAATTCTTTCGACGTCATCGACATAGAGTTGAATAGTTTTGATGTAGCCCACGAGATCTGGTTCAGCAATCAGGTTACTGAGGGAACCCTGACTAACAATACAGAGGTTCATCTTGCGGAACTCTTCAAGAGGGGGAACAAGAAACCCTGAGGAACAATATGGAGATTCAGCTTACTGAATTCCTCTTGAAGACGGTCGTGAACCTTATGAACTTGGAGGTGGTTGCAGTATGACCTGCGGCTCAAGGCACCATCCATTACATTAGCCTTGCCAGGTGTATAAGAGATACCCAAGTTGAAATCTTCTATGCGCTCCATCCATCTTTGTTGACGGAGATTCAGATCCGGTTGAGCAAACACATACTTAAGACTTTCATGATCGGTGTAGATCTCACAATGATTACCAAGAAGGTAATGCCGCCACTCTTTCAGTGAATGTACTATTGCAACAAGTTCGAGGTCATGAATTAGATAATTCTCTTCATGAGCATGCAACTAACGAGAGGCATAAGCAATCACTTTGCGCTCTTGCATTAGGATACAACATATTCCTTGACGAGAAGCATCACAAGATATGACGAAATTCTTTTTAGTATTCACAGGAGCAAGTACTGGAGCAGATGTCAGTTTGTCCTTGAGTGTTTGGAAACTTTCCTCGCATTTATCAGTCCACTCATACTTAACACCTTTGTGAAACAGATTGGTTAAGGGCTTTGCAATCTTGGGGAAGTTCTCGACAAATCGACAACAATAGCTGGTGAGTCCGAGAAAACTTCTGACTTGTTTGACATTCTTTGGGGGAGTCCAGTCAAGAATAGCTTGAACTCGTTCTGGGTTGATTGCAATACCATCAGTGGAGATCACGTGACCAAGGTAAGTCACTTTGTCCAGCCATAATTCACATTTGGAATATTGTGCATAAAGTTGATGCTCCCGAAGCTTTTCCAGTACAAGTCTAAGATGTTCGGCATGTTCTTCTTTATTCTTTGAATATACCAGAATATCATCCATATATACCACGACGAATTTGTTGAGGTAGACCATGAAGATATAACTCATCAACTCAGAGAAGGTTGGCGGGGCATTGGTTAAGCCGAAGGACATGATGGTGTACTCATATGAACCATATCAAGTAACGTAGGCGGTTTTGGGGATATACTCTTCGCGAACATGGATCTGGTGGTATCCCAACCTCAAGTCAAGCTTAGAGAAGACTGAGGAACCAGCAAGTTGATCATACAGATCACTTATCTCAGGGATATGATATTTGTTTTAAATAGTGGTGTGATTGATAGGACGATAGTCTTGAACCAAACGATTGGTTCCATCCTTCTTCTTAACAAAGAGAGAAGGTGCTCCTCAAGCAGACGAACTTGGATGAATGAAACCTAGGCAAAGCGAATTATCAATTTCTTGCTTAAGTTCAAGGAGTTCATGTCGTGGCATTTTATAAGGACGCTTGGTGATAGGAGTGGTACCGGGTACCAGGTTGATGACAAACTCGACAGCTCGAGCACGGAAATCCCTGGGAGCTCTTTTGGAAAGACATCTTGGAATTCCTGGACAATTGGAATGTTTTCGATCCCTTCAAGAGGTGACGCATTTAAAGCATTCAGGGCATATAGCCGTGCTTCAGCATCTCGAACAAGATGAGCTTGATAGCTTATTAATTCATTTGAAGGGTGTAGGAGGTGGACGGTTTTGGTGGCACAAACGATTGAAGCCATATGAGCTTTGAACCAGTCCATTCCGAGTATGAGGTCAATGTTGGACGACATCAGTAATATGGGAGCCGCAAGGAATTCCAATCCTTCAATTCCAATGGGACCATTGGGGCAAACGATAGAGGTTCGAAATTGGCCCATGGGGGTGTTTACCACTATCGGAATGTTCATCTCTTCGCTTCTAATGTAATGCATGTATCCAAAATTTTCCGACATAGAGGAATGCGATGCTCCTGTATCAAAAAATACGGAAGCTGGTAATGAGTTAATGAGAAGTGTACCCATCATGGTAGCATGCTTGTCTTGAGCTTGACCCATCTCAATGTTCTTATCCTGATCACGAGCATAAGCAGGCTTGGCATTGTCGTTGGAATTCTGATTGTTCCCACTGCCACTACTAGAAAAAGGTCTATAGCTAATATGGACATTAATGGCGCACAATGTATGTGGTGCGCCACTACTATATAGCAGTGGCGCACCAGAGACTGGTGCGCCATTAGTGTCCATATTACTAATGGCACACCTTGTGTGTGGTGCGCCATTACTATCTTTGTCCTGGCCCCACACCCTTTCCTAGACATATCAGTGGCGCACCAGGGGAAGTCGCCATTACTAGTTTTAACTAGTAATGGCGCACCACATCCACGGTGCGTGAGAACTAACAATTGTTTTTTCAGTTTTTTTTCAAAACTACTAATGGTGCATTCTTACCAGGTGCGCCATTAGTAACCCTGGTTACCAATGGCACATTCTTAGGTGGGTGCGCCATTGATAACCATAAGTGAAAAAAAATTCCCGCTCCCCTCCCCTCGTGGCTCTCCTCCCGATCCAATCAAGCGAAACTCCTGCTCTCGCGCGAGCCCTCCGGCCGCCCTCCCACCGCACCTGCCGCCGCTGGCTGGCCCTCCGGCCACCTCCCCACCGCACCTGCCGGTGCCGGCTAAACTCCCTGCTCCCCCCTCGCTGCCGCGCCACCGTCCGCCTCGCACTGCGCCCTCCCGCTCCCTGCCTCTCCCCAGCGCCGTCAGGAAGCTCCGATGATGGGCGACGACAAGGGTGCCGCCGCCTCCCCCTCCGCCTCCGCCATGCTCCCCTCCTTCGATCGCGAGGTTCGGCCCGAGGTTCGCCCCCCTCCCTCCCCCGCATTTTTCAAACGCCCATATGTCTTTAACCAGTACCTGCACAAAGGAGGGAGTTGGATACTAAGTTGTAAAATTAATCTCACCTGTTGTTCCATTCGATCTTCTGCATGTTGTTAAGAGAAGCATAACCTTTGAACCTGAATGAACTGATAATGCGCGTGAAATCATAAGCCTGAGCTAGTAAACACAAATAATGTTACTCGATGGTCAAGGAAGTTGTACAATGATTGAAGTTCAGGTATGATAGATGCATTTACAAAGTTCCATTGAGAATTAAGGTTCACAGAGATAACACATGCTAGAAATCATGTTCATTGCTAGCATCGCACTACTCTATTGCGGCGAGCTACTTAGAGAATACCAATATATCGAGTTAGCTCAGCAAAAATTCATTTGCGTTAGCTCAACCAAAAATCCATTCGTGTTAGCTCAACCAAAATCTGTTTGCGTCAGCTTAACCCTAACATGGTGGGGCTTTAGGCTATATAGCATTTGACCTTAGCTTCTAAAGTCATAATGAATACTGGACTGAGGTCAAAGAAATAAAGTGTATCCTATAGTGCTACTGGATAGCCTGGTACCTCTGGGTACTTACACTTATGAGGGATTTGCTTCCCACCTGCCCAATTCAAAATATTGAATGTGTCTTGTACCGTTGGGATTTTCCATCCAGAACTTCCAAGAGCTAGTCCATCACTCTTATTTCAATGGTTAGGTTTCCAATTTTTAAATAAATGGACCACGTACCACTTTTCGTCTAAGAGCTAAGTGTGTGAGTTAGAACTAGTTGTGAAGACCACATACTACTTTTCTTATTACTACTGGAAGGGTGTGCATGCGCATTCTCCTAGATGGTTATGAGTCACTTGAGAGCCTTAAAGGAGTGATGGAATTAAGATTTTGTATATGACCTGGTGAACTCCTACATGAAGAATGACCCCAAGTAAGGCCTCCTTAGTTGTTGCATTGGTGGGATAGTTTCCTGTAGAAAAGAGCTTGGTAGTCTAGGCCTTTGCGGCCAAGCCAGCTGAAGTCTTGTATTTTTGGCTTTTTGGACTATGTATCTAAATCTTCACCAAGGAGTAGGGTTGCAGCCAACATTCGAAACCTTAAGTGAACATAATCGTGTTTTCTATTGCTTTTTCGCACAACCTACTTTCTTGCAAGTTTTTTTGCTTCTGCACTCTGAACTTCCCTTGCTTGTTTGGTTGTTCTAGGTGACTAGAAATAGAAGGTTAAAATTTGCCAGTTAAATTCTGTAATTTAAAAGTATGTTCCCCCTCCCCCCCCCACACACACACAATACCAGGACTTAATCTTCGATCCGCTGTTAATAAAGAAACAATACAATTGTTGTGGGTACCTGAAAATAATGAATCATATCAACTGAGTTAACACCAGGTGAACCTCCATATATTACTCGATCTGCTCGTTTCAAAAGAAGCAGCTGCAAGAAAACACTGAGAACGTCAACACACAAAAACAATTTATGCATTGCAATGAACCATGGTATCAAAAGAGGTATCATTCATCTTACTTTTACATTTTACATGCTAATATTACTATTGTGCCATGGTACCGAGAGAGGTATCATTCATCTTACTTTTACTTGCCATGAACAATGTTACCGAGAGAGGTATACCTGTAATATATTGCACCGAAAGAGTGCTCTTCATGTTTGGCAGCTTTGCTTGTTTTGCCAGAATGTTGATTCATTTCCGTTCCGGCAAATTCCAGGCGCTCCATATGTCCACCTTTTAGTAAATGGCATGCCCAAATTTTCTCTGTTTTAGGAATTGTCGTCTGACGACGAATACGTTATGTGTGAATACTGCCAAGACAAGCGTGGCCTTTGCGACACACCTTTCCTAGTTGATGATTGGCGCTTCAGCATCATGCTGGATGAGGACTTCGAAGTGGATACAGTAAGTCACAATGACAAGTCTTTTTTCGTAATTAAGCATGACTTCTTTTGCTTCAACTTATAATTTTTATTTTTTTACTATTTTACTAGCATATCCCCTACCATGCAAGACATTATGTGTTGGATAATATTGGTTTCAGTACTGAAGAAACTATGGAGGTAAAGATAGTTCACTTGAGGACCGAGCATGGTTATACTTTTGCCGTAAAATTGTGCAATGCAGACACCTACTCCTTTTTTGAATGCAAAACTTGGGTAGCACTATGCAAGGCTTATGCATTTGAGCCTAATATGCTTATCACCTTTGATATTCGTCTGGAAGATGAAATTGAAGGTAATATCGACATCTGGGTCAATGTGCAGACGCCTCCAGTTCTACCATTATGTGAGTTTCTCAACCAAATTTATTAAGTAATTTATATTGTTTATTTAAAAATAGTTGACAACTTATTTCCATTGACAGCTTATTTTCATTCTTCAAAAAATGTACGGAAAATGGTAGACAGAACCTATTACTACAATGATGAAGTAGAATTAACTTGTCAGGAGATACATCATCTTGTCCAATTTATCATTGATCTTGAGAAGTACAATACCAATCAGCAAACTTCCCAACATTATGGTCAATATGTGCCACTAGCGCACATGGTGAACTACGGTAACATGCATGGAGATTGCATGGTAAGATTTTCTACTATTATGACATCCATGCATCTTTTGCATAAATTCTTGTAAAACTAAACTACATTGCTAGCTACAAAGCTAATACTATGTTTTTCAACAGAAAATCCCGGAAGATTGTGTGCCTCATCTGATGTTACCAAGAGGTCGCGTTGATGTTATGATGATACGACCAGCACGGCCAGGTCAGCCTAGGTATCTGATGTACTCCTGTCCATACCGGATTTCTAAAACCGATGAAGTCATGACAATCAAAGATTGGAAAAAATGTATGGTCTATCCTAGAGAGCTACTTGGAAGCAACATTGTGCGTAGGCCAAGAATTGGAGACAAGATGATCTCCATTCTCCATAATGGAGAGTCAGGGCCTATCTTGTTTTTTGATATTCTACCTAAGCAGAGGAGTAGGTCCTAGGTTCAATGTGTTATTATGTGCTACAACGTGATGATGTGCTATAATGTGATGATGTGCTACAATGTGTTAATGTGATGATGTGCTACAATGTATTAAATAGTATTGGTGGTAATGACTATGATGATTATTAGCTATTTCCGAGACGATGTGATGATGTGCTACAATGTGCTAAAAAAATCCTAATATTCATAGTAGTGGCGCACCATCTAAAAGTGCGCCATTAGTAAAACCACAGCAGTGGCGCACCTCGGGGCCTACTAATGGCGCACCTGGTGGTGCGCCACTGTTATGTATATTAACAGTGGCGCACCAGGGGTGCGCCATTACTATTTATTAGTAGTGGCGTGATAATAGTGGCACACCTATAGTGCGCCATTGGTAGGCAAAATAGGTGTGCCACTAATAGCCTTTTTTCTAGTAGTGTGCCAGTTGAGGGAAGTGTGAGCTGGTTCTGATTCTGCCTACAATCTCTAGCAAGGTGACCTAGATGGCCACACTTGAAGCACAACCCGTTCTCAGTACGGGAAGGAGGATCTTGTGGTGGTGGAGCTAGAAGCCTCGGCTGCCTAGCTGGTGAAGGAGGCAGATGAGTTGCAACATATGATGGCCTTTCACCAGGAGCAAGTGCATGGTACATGTTGTGGGGAATCCAGATCTTCCACTTATGTGCAAATGAGCCCGAAGATGAGCACATGTCACGGTTGCACTTGCTACCATACTTGTATTCCTGTAGACCAGTTTCAACCTTATGGCCTTGTTCACCAAAGTGGCCAAGTTAGGATAGTCGTGAACAAGGAGTGCGAGCTTGATGTTAGGGTGGAGGCCACCACGGAACTTCTCTTTTTCGGCGAGCATCAGTCGCAATGTGTTCTTCATCATAGCGGGATAAGTCCAGAAACTCCCGCTCATAAGCATCCACAGTCTTGTTTCCCTATACGAGGTTGCAGAACTCATGCTTCTTCCAGTCCATGATTCCTTGAGGAATGTAGCGGGGAAAGCAGTTTGGAACTCCGTCCAAGTGATGATAGTTCTAGCAGGCTGAGAGCGCATGTGACTGTCCCACCATTGAGCAACGGGGCCCTTCAAAAAGTAAGCCGCAAAGCTGACATATCTCTCCAGGGGAACATTGGCAGACTCCGGCTCATAAACGATGTCACGGAGCTAGTCATCAGCATCAAGGGGCTGAGTCGAGTTGCGGTAAATCCCACGGTTGAGGCGGCAGAAGTCTTGTAGTGTCACGCCTTGTTGCTGGTTCAGATTCGGCCTTGGGATCTAGTCGATGAGCCCTTGCATAAACTGACGGTTCATTTCAAACTGTTGGATCATCCCAGCCATATATTTAGGGGGCGGGGTGGTTGATTGTTGGCGACACCACTCGGGCGGCCAGCTAGTCTAACCATCCTGCTAAAATTTAGAATGGGTATTTTAGCATAATGTAATTTCAGGGGTATGGAATCATTCAAGAAGTAATCAAGCATAACGAAAGGAAAATGCAATAGATACTTCATAGTAGTCAAGTTCGACATACAGAACCATACATAAGTTCGTTTATAGACCATCGAATACAAGTTTGAAATTTGACAATAACCTCGACTCACTAGGCGGCACGCATGCATGTGGCCAAGGGATACAACAATGGGACATATCGATAATGCTACATCACATCGGAGACAACGACTCAAACTGAAATTCCAAATTTGGCGATAACCTGGACTAACTAGCGGCACGCACGCACACAGTGGAGGGATACAACAACGAGACATACTGATAATGCCACATCAACATCGGAGACAACGGCTAAACCCAAGTAACTGGCGGTGACCCTGATAGAAAAACCTAGGGGCGGCATTTTGCATCCTGTTGTGACTCATGTGTAGGTACTGCATCGAATCGGGGAGCAGAGGTCCAAGTGCAGGGGTACGACCTCCAATAGCAGGCCACTAAAGTCTGATGGTAGCAGTGTCCTGCACGTGTGGATGATGTACTCGGGATGGAGCCTCGCACTCATTGCTGGCAACAACCGTGTCATTGTGTCGTAAAGACGGGTACGCGTGGCGTACAACTCAACTGTCAGAGCTTGGATGGCATGATCTAGTGCCTTAGTGTACTGCACCAGAACTTGTGTGTCGTAGTGACGATTCATGTAGGGGGTACACACACCGATGTAGGATTGGTCGTTGTGCTCCCGAACAAAGGCAGTGTAGGCAGGGAGATCAGATCCAGTCTCATCCCGAGCTGGAGCATACGGGATGTATCTGAATGCAGTCCCCACCAGGCGAGGGTGTGCCCCACGAAGGTGGGTGATAGCGATATAGGCAGCATCATGGACGACCATATCAATCTTCACCCAAACTCCGCAGAAGTTGTGCAGCTCGTTGGTGGAGATGTCCTCCCGATCGAAAATGCGAACCTCAGCCTGGTACTGCTTGATACGTCTCCAACGTATCTACTTTTCCAAGCTCTTTTGCCCTTGTTTTGGACTCTAATTTGCATGATTTGAATGAAACTAACCCGGACTGACGCTGTTTACAGCAGAACTGCCATGGTGTTGCTTTTGTGCAGAAATAAAAGTTCTCGGAATGACATGGAAACTTAGGAGGATTTTTTATGGAATACATAAAAAATATCAGAGAAAGAATCAACTGAAGATACGATGCCAGTGGGCCACGAGCCCTGCAGGGGGCCCCCCTAGGGCGCGCCTAGCAGGCTCGTGGGGCCCACGTGGCTCCTCCGACTTCATCTCCAACTCCATATATCCCCTCTCGCCCAGAAAAAAATAGGAGAGAAGAGTTCATCGCGTTTCACGATATGGAGCCGCCGCCACCGCCTGTTCTTCCTCGGGAGGGCAGATCTGGAGTCCGTTCTCGGCTCCGAAGAGGGGAAATCGACGCCGTCGTCATCATCAACCATCCTCCATCGCCAATTCCATGATGCTCTCCATCGTTCGTGAGTAATCTTATCGTAGGCTTGCTGGACGGTGATGGGTTGGATGAGATCTCTCATGTAATCGAGTTAGTTTTGATGGGGTTTGATCCCTAGTATCCACTAAGTTCTAAGATTGATGTTGCTACTACTTTGCTATGCTTAATGCTTGTCACTAGGGCTCGAGTGCCATGATTTCAGATCTGAACCTATTATGTTTTCATCAATATATGTGTGTTCTTGATCCTATCTTGCAAGTTGTAGTCACCTACTATGTGTTATGACCCAGCAACCCCGGAGTGACAATAGCCGGAACCACTCCCGGAGATGACCATAGTATGAGGATCCCATGTATTCACCATGTGCTAATGCTTTGTTCCGGTTCTCTATTAAAAGGAGACCTTAATATCCCTTAGTTTCCATTAGGACCCCGCTGCCACGGGAGGGTAGGACAAAAGATCTCATGCAAGTTCTTTTCCATAAGCACGTATGACTAAATACGGAATACATGCCTACATTACATTGACGGACTAGAGCTAGTTACATATCACCCTACGTTATAACTGTTACATGATGAATGCCATCCGACACAATTATCCATCACCGATCCAATGCCTACGAGCTTTTCCTATACTGGTCCTTGCTAAGTTACTTTACCGCTACTGCTGTCACACTTGCTATACAAATTACTACTGCTACTGTTACCGCCGCTACCGTTACTATCATACTACTTTGCTACTAAAACTTTGCTGTAAATACTAAGTCTTTCAGGTGTGGTTGAACTGACAACTCAACTGCCAATACTCGAGAGTATTCTTTGGCTCCCCTTGTGTCGAAACAATAAATTTGGGTTGAATACTCTACCCTCGAAAACTGTTGCGATCCCCTATACTTGTGGGTTATCACTGCTCCTAGTCGAACTCGTGGTAGTCCTCGTACACATACTACGGGTACCAACGATATCCCATCCTGGTCAAGAGTTCAACAAGAATGGCCGGGAACCCATTTGCATCGACAGCCTTAGTCAGGCGTATGATCTGTCTTGCGGGACGCATCTGAAAAGAAGGTTCAAGGATGTCAAATGATAGTGTGTGTAATATAATATCAGAAGAACATGAGTAGGTAATCCAGCTCTCCGAATTGATGTGATTACGAGAACCAAATGGCAGAGTCTGCAAAAACCTTTAAGCCAATTGAGATGTGGGCCCGTAAGCCACACAACAATGTTATTAAAGTTATTCAAGTACTAGACTCAACTTCCGCCAAGGAGTTGGAAAGGGGGCTACCTACAGACAGTCGGCTCTGATACCAACTTGTGATGCCACTGATTTGATCATATGCTAATCATACACGTAAATGCGTACGACCAAGATCAAGGACTCACGGGAAGATATCACAACATAACTCTATACACAAATAAAAGCATACAAGCTTCATATTACAAGCCAGGGTCCTCGAGGGCTCGAATACAGAAGCTCGAGGAACACACGAGTCAGCGGAAGCAATAATATCTAAGTACGGGCATACAACAAGGAAATGCCTTAGAGAAGCCTAGCACAAAACATACATAGATCGAACGAGGCGAGGCCTCCTGCCTGGGAGCCTCCTGAACTACTCCTCGTCGTAAGTGGCCTCCACGTAGTAGTAGGCACCGTCGGGGTAGTATACGTCATCGATGGGATATGCCATCTCGTGGGTTCCATCATCTCGTCGTAGCATTCGTATCAAGGGGAAAGGGGGAGCAAAGCAACAGTGATTACTCATCCAAAATACTCGCAAGTCTGACATCAAAACTATGCTAAGTATGCATTAGTGTCAAAGGAATGGGGTTATATGTGGACTGACTGCACCAATGCGAGAATAGAGAGAAGGTACTATTCCTATCAAAGACTAGCATCTTCAGCGTCTTGCAGCATTAGAAGAGAGTAGAGCAATAACACAATTATAAAGTCATATTGTGGCAACAAAATTAATTAAGTCATGCCCAGAGATTCTTCCGCGACTCCCTGCGAGAAAGCAATATCGGAGCAAACATTCCAGTTAAGTAACCATTGTAGTTGTATTAGATCATGATACCATTCCAAGTCGTGTTGTAACCTTGGACACGACTATTTGAATAGTTAAATTTCATCCTTGCAGGGGTGCACCAAATTACCCAACACGCTTGATAAACTTTGGACGGACACACTTTCCCAGTTCATGCCCGACCTCGGAACATCAACACGTCGCAGCCCTACCTGGGCTCAACAAAGAGGCCTGCCTGCCAGTATAAATCCTAAGCGCGTAGGGGTCATAGGCCCATCACCCTTTGCACTCCTACATGATGCGTGGGCAGCCGATGTCAGTTCTGGCAACTCTTATACAATAATGATTCTTATGCAGACCACTCAGGCGAGTGTCGCTCCATTGCTGGCATATGAAAGGCTTCCACTGATACTATGACGTGGAGTACCCATAACTTCTCCCACATGAAGGTTAGTGCGAAAAGGTCAACGACCAACTCAGATCAAATACCCAAATCCCATTAGCATTTTAATTAACACTGTGGCGACAATCAGCAATCCACGATATGTGGTCCTATCGCCCCGTCTTGAGGATGTGTGGCAAGGGCCAAGAATGCCCGGCCACGCCTCATCACATCCACGCGGGAATCCACCCGCAACACACCTCATCAAGTTCCGAGTAGTAAGGTCAAATAACTGTGTGGGTGTACCACTAGGGGGATCTGAGGTATCACCCTCGATGGATTTCGAACGATGTAACCGTCAAGGTGGCAAGGGAGCAATCACCCTCGCTAGTCCACGGCTGAGGGGTTGTATGAGAAAGCCGTTATCGGAGGTGGTGAAGAAGGAATCACCCTCCATAAACCACCACCGGTTAACTACAATGGAGAGGTGACATTAGGAGTATGTAATGAGGTGTCACCCTCAGTACTTGATAGTAGCTCTTCGGCATCGTACAACCAAGGGGTGTGAGTGATGTGACGGGTCTTGGATCGTCGATTAGTCGATCGAGACTTCAAGATAGAGCGGGGACAACTGGGACTAAGGGGTCAATGGGGATCACTAAGCCACCTATGATAAGCATTTAAAGTGCACTAGAGTATAATAGCAGTGTATCAAAAACTGGCTATGCATTAGAATAGGAGCTATCTACAACAGTAGCAAAAATCTAATGCAAGCATGAGGGCGAGAGAATTGGCGATATAGGAATGATCAAGGTGGGGTTTCTTGCCTTCTTGCTCTACGACAAAGGGCTGGTCGTCAAGAGGGTAGTCATACCTGCTAGCAGCAGCAGCGTTAGCGTCTATCGGAGAGAAGAGGGGGAAGAAATAATAAATAACAGCAATAGGTGCAACATGATGCATGACATGGCAACATAGAGTGCTAGGCATGAGCTAACGCAGTACTACACGTCATAGACGGATCGGCATAATATCGGATGATATTTCCCGGGTCTGTGGATACTACCGGAAAAGCGAAAACGATGGAAAAGTTCCATGTTCGCTATACTAGGGACTCATGACACACGAACGGACACCGTATCCATGTTCGTCTCATTTTTCTAATCAACTTTCATGTACAAAATAATTTAATCGGATTAAAGATTATTTTATATTAATTTTTAAAGTTTTATTAACATTGTTAAATTAAATAGATTTAGTTTAATTTAGTTATGACATCAACATGATGTCATGCTCACATCAGCAGTCAACACAGCCTTTGATTGGTCAATTTGACTAGTGGGCCCCATTGTCGTACTCACAACTTTAGTCCAGGTCTAATTAACAATAAACCGATTTAATTAATAGGGGGTCCCACCTGTCATAGACTATTAGGTTAATTTACTGAATATATTTAACTTGACAGTTTAATTAGCCCTAATTAAACTCGGCCCAAATGTCATTGACTATTTAGTCTAAACTAATTATCAGATTTAGTTAGACAGTTTTAGTTAGTACTAAAAGAATTAATTAAGTAAATAATAGGTTAATTAACTAATTAATTATTTTTAGTATTTTTAATTAACTTTCGTTTTGTTAGCACGGGCGTGGACCTTTGTTGTCATTCACTAGGGTGGCATTTGCCCGATAATATCTAAAACAGGGGGTTATCCCCCCATGGTTCATATGGAGGGGGGCGGGAGCTTGGGGCCAAGGCCAAGGGCAGGACGATGGTGGGTTGCTGGGCGCGGCCGGTGTGTGCGGCGTGCACGGGGGGGGGGGGGTGATGACTATGATCTGCGTTGGTTTTCCGTGAAGAGGCACGGGTTATTGCGGCACAATGCAGGTAAGTATTTCCCTCGGTAATGAAACCAAGGATTATCGAACCAATAGGAATACCAATCCTCAACCGTCTTCAGCGACTGAACACAAAGAAACAAACAATTTGCACCCAATGCGGGCAAGAGGGTTGTCAATCCCCTTGATCTCGTTTGGCCTCCCCCATAATATTTTTTCTTTCTTTTTTCCTCCCTCATAATATTTTTTTATATATATGGTGGGATCATTTGGCCTCCCCCGTTTTATTTATTTTTCATCCGGAGTCTCATCCCGACTTATGGGTTAATCATAGTCTCCATCGTCCTTTCCTCACTCGGACAATGCTTTAACAAGGATGATAATCACACTTTTATTTACATACAACTCAATATGGAGAACTGATAGGAAGATATGACTCTCTGAGAATGCCTCTCGCAGTGTACAAGGACGTGCAATGATCTAGGATGACATGTATCAAAAACATGATGGAAGGTGGCTTTGCCACAAATACTATGTCAGCTCTATATGATCATGCAAGGCAATATGACGATGAACGAACTAGTCATGTGAAGTGACGATGGAATTTGCATGGCAATATATCTTGGAACGGCTATGGAAATTCCATAATAGGTAGGTATGGGGGCTGTTTTGAGGAAGATATAATGTGGTTTATCATGCCGCGGGGTGTGGATGCACCGACGAAAGTTGCACCAATCCTTGAGGTGAGAACATACTATGCACGGTACCGAAGAGGCTAGAAAATATGAGAAGGTAAAGATCCATATGTCCAAGGTGTACCGAAGTTTTATTAGTTTATCAAACATCAAAGCACTACTCGCATGCCCCGAGGGAGGGGATTGGTAGGAGTTAACTGTCGCGCGCCCCCGACTTGAGACAACACTAGGATTTTAACGAGGAATAAGAATGCTCACACATCATCACCATGCCTCTTTAATATTTAGATGAACAACAAGTTAATACCCCTTTAATCCTGACACTTATATGAATCAACAATTATGGACTTACACTTTTTTCATATTATCATATCAATGTCATTAACTCACAATTTCTCTATGTGTGCTACATGATGGTTTTGATTATCATTCATTGAATGCCTATTATTATGACCAATGCAAATTACTGTCACTATTTATTCAGCTCTCAAACAAATATAAGTGAAGAACTAGAGCAAATTATTTCTATAAAATCTACATGCCACCGTGCTCGAAAAGATATAAGTGAAGTACTAGAGCAACTACCAAGCTAAAAATATATAAGTGAAGCACATAGAGTATTCTAGCAAATCATAATGAAGGTGACACTCTCGCTAATAGGTGTGTCCCGC